>NW_005842063.1:844836-878226 GCF_000455745.1 Alligator sinensis | reverse complement strand
AGAGCGCCCGCTCTCCCTGCTCCCGCGCCGGCTTGCAACAATTCCCCATTCAGTGCAATGACTTGGGAATCTGCCTGCAGAGGCATTCATACCCGCTCATCACCAGGACCCAGGAATAGCTCCAGCGTATCGGATGCCCCCGGCCTGTTCACACGGTGCCCTTTGAGGAACCTGTCTCTTGAGAAGAGCGCTGGAGTGATCCTGTCATCAGGGGCTTCATGATGACAGCCTCCTGTGTGACTCGGGGTCAGGTTATAGCCACAGCCCAGGTGAGGGACAGGGCCCCGTTTATACTCAGAGACCGAGAAAATGAAACCTAGGGAAAATGCCGGGGCCTTTCCCAAAGCCAAGGAACTGCCAGAGGTCTATGAGTGTGGGGCAGGCATTTTCCATGCTCTGTGGGGGCCGGGAGCTGTCTCCCCGTGGCCCCGCTCCACACGCTTCCCGGTGCCGGTGCTGGTGCAGGTGCTTTCCCCCTCGGTTCGTTCTCAGAGATCCCTTGTTGCTCATGGGCAGCACGCCCTGGCATTGGGAAGGGCTGAGCCAGCCTCAAAGGCTGAGTCTCTGCAATCCCATGCACTGAGGGTTGTCTGGAAATTCAGACAGTCCATTATAATCAGCTCACAGCTGGACTTTTAGAGGTATTTAGGCACTTAACCCCGCCCCTGAAATCAGTGGGAATTTAGGTGCCTAAATAGCTGCACGTGTGTGGCTCTCAGCAGGTGAGAACAGGGAAGCAAACAACAGTTTGTGCAGGATTGAGCAAGGCAGGACCTGGGTGTCCCATCAGCTCTCTATGCTGCAGAAGAAGGAGAGCGGGGCCTGCCCAAGGCACTGCACCCAGATCCCTGCGTCTGTGCCTCGCTGCCCTCCTGACAGGGTTGCCAACCCCACACAACCTCCAAGCTTTATTTTTACTGACGTATACTTTTACTGTTCTTTTGTGCAAAAAAAAAATGTACCCTTTTCAGTTCACATTCTGCTACTTGTGGTAAGCAGTTATCCTAGGATCTTGGATTCATGGCCTGGGCCAAAACCTACGTAATCCCAAAGGGAGACTTCCTCGCCAACAGCAGGCCGGCAGGTTTTGCACTGCGTACATCTCGTACCGTGCCAAGTGCTACCACGAACCCCTTCTTCCACCGGCTGCGTTTCGCATCGCGCTTGCTGTCCTTGCCCTTGCGGATCCAGCTTTGAATTTGCCATCTGTAGTCCAAACGGACTGAAACGTACACTTCCACCTACCTTTGCTTTCGTGAAGTAGGTTCGCAGAATCATAGGAGCATTCATTGCACTTTTAAAAATGAGTACTTATTCTTTTCCTGGCTGCTATTTTTTACACATGACAACATCGTGAGCGATGATGAGTAAAGTCTTACTTGACTGCAGCAATGCTTTCACACCACGCTGCCCCCACCCCAGGGGTCCCCTACTCACCCCCACACCCTGGTACCCCCAGCTGCACCCAACACGGACCCCCGCCTGCCACCTCCCCTCTCCCGGCTCCATCCTGGCTGCACCCGTCTCATCCAGTGCCTCAAACTTCCCAGGGCTGCTTCTGAGGCAAGCCAATTTTACTGTTGCCTTGCTTCACCCAGGCAAGAGCTCAAGGAAGGCTCCCGTGGAAGGTGTCCATGGGAAAAACTAGGCACAGACCCCTGGGTCACTGCCATTGTGCAGCATGAAGCAGGTCCCGCAGGCAGAGAAGTCAAAGAGACCCCGTCAGAGGATAGCAGCGCTGCCTGTGAGCAGGCCCTGAGCTCTGTTGTTGAGACCCATCACACACCTTCAGCTCACGTCCTTTCCCACCTGTGTGTTATAAGGGGCGGGCTCCCTGCCCCCAGCGGGACTTTCTGAAAGCAGGGTTCAACCCCACAAAGCACTGACTCTGCCAGCAGGGATACTCGGATACAGCCCCCTCCTCTGTCCATCCCGCACCCCCTGCCCCAGTCGCTTGCCCCCGTCCCTGCCTTGCTCCTGCTCTCGGAGCCTGAATCTTCCCCGGGAGGCTTCTGCCAGGTTCAAGAGCGCCCAGCATCACCCAGGGGTGCTGGAGAGCCGGGGCTCCAGGGATAAGTGTCTGTACAGGTCTTTACTTCGACTCTAAGGAAGCGGGACAAAGCTCAGTAGGGACACATCCTCTCTCAAGGCTGGCTCACTTCTCACAGCCCCAGCCCCTGGGCTCTAGGCTCCAGGCGCAGCAGCGATCGCTGGCTGCGGTAGCGGCTGGTCCCTTCCATCCCCAGCGTCAGTGCCCGGGACGGCTGCCTCGGTCACCCCACCCTCGTTACACCGCTGGCTCAGCACGCCCCACTGCGAGGGGCACTGTGGACCTGGCCCCGTGTTGTGCAAAAGCCCCAGAAGTGCACGTGGTCTCCTCTCCCTCTGGGACTCACGGGTCCTTCAGGCCTGTGCACAAGCTGCCTTCCCCCATGCACGTCCTGTACGATTCTGCCTCTGCACGTGGCAGTCGTGGCGGAGGACAGACTGGAGCACACAGTCAAGCCTAATCATCTCCTGGGGGGTTCATGCCTGTTGGGACAGTCGCAGCTTGGAGCCTGGCTGGTGGCTCGGGGCCTGTGCTGCCTGAGGATCTAAGCCTGGAAATCATTCTTGCTCGTCCCCATGCATCTCTGTGCTTGCAGCTCCCAGCAGCTGGAGACTGGAGGCAGGTCCTGCAGCAGGACTTGGGGCAGGCTGCGCCTTGGGGGATGCCTGGCGAAGCCTCACCCCCCCTCCGCTCTTCTTGGTGCCACGCAGGCTCGGTCCTGCCTGATGCCTCAGATGCTTCGGTCCAGCCCCGGCTCGTGGGAGTGCAGCTGCCTGCGCCCGTGCTGCGGCAGCCGGCCACACCGCTCTCCCAGGGCGGCTGGGAGCCAGTTTTCGGCTGGGCCTGGGAGCGCTCTTGAGTCGTTAGGTGAACAGCACCACCTTCAGGAGCTCTGGCCCTCCACTCCTCGCTGCTTCTCCCTGCGCCTGACGACGGGTGTTTGTGCCCGAAAGCTTGCAAAGAACATCGTTTCCAACTAATCAAAGAGATTGCATCTACCCGAAGAGCCTCACCTGCCTATGTCCTCCGACCAACACGGCTACAGCCAACAGCTCTCAATGCAGGGCGCTTCCACCTCCCACCCGTGTGCGCCGTCTTCCCTGCTACCGCTCCGGCGAGGCTCAGCACAGCTCGGGGCAAGCCAGAGCTCTGGAAGGGGGTGTCGCGGCCCAGCCTGCGCCGTCCGCAGAGACCAGAGATGCCAGGGCAGAGGGAGGATCGTTGGCGAGGCCCCGGAGCGTATCTTTATGGAAGAACTGGAAACGGGGCTAGGCTGCACCACGTATAAGTGCCGTGCCCCAGTGACCCTCTCTATGGACTGCCTTGCTGGAGTCCTCTCCAGTTTCCGGTGGGGAGGGAAGACTTTGAGCCACCAGAGTGAGGTTCAAGGGAATGTGACCCACAGGAGCAGGACCCAGCGGAGCCATCGCGTCTTCAACTCGGTCATGAGCAACCCGTGGTACAGGTCCCCTTGCTTCCCCCTTCGGCCCCTTTGCTCCCCTAGCAGGAGACATCTCCTGCCTTGTTCAAGCTTCGACAAGGTCCCTCAGAAAGGAAGGCCCCTCATCTAGGTCAGCCAGGTCTTCCTCTTGACTTCTTGCCTAAGGGAACAACAGGGCGGTAAAGTAGCTGAGATGAGTATAGCCGGGAGGCTCCCTCCTGCTCTTCCCTTCGCTGGAGTGTGTTACACGCCCAGACCAGAAGCTGCTTTAAAACCAAAGTTTGATTGACCTTAGTATCCAAAACCAAGCATCAATGGCTGGCCCAGATCACGCTGCTGCTAATGACAGCATTTCCGATGCAGACTTTTGAATTTACCTATGTGGCCTCCAAATACCTGGCAATAGCACGCTCATATTTTAAAATACTGAGGAAAATACCTGACGTTTGAACTGCACAGGAAAACAATAATTTAAACACAATCCCTAGATCGTCTCATGCTTCTCCCCTGGATGTGGGTGGTGTTTGCTCTTCTGTTTCTTCACCAGCACTGCCAGAAGTAGGACAGGCTGCTAGCCCTTCCTATAATAGGTGCAATTTGACCATCTCTTAATAATCTCCCTGCCAAAAGAATTATTAGCAAACATATTTATATCAGGTAAAACATCTTTAAAACACCAAACCAACTAGATTAGGGAAACATTAGTGAAAGGTGCCCTGAGTTACCTGAAATTGGTTTAAAACAAAACCCCCTGAGATGTGGAAACAGCGCCCAAATATGTCTGTGCAGCAGCCAAGTGCTGGTGCATCCCACCCTTCTTCCAAGGACTGGTCCTGCGCACCCTTTCAGCGAGGCTCCGGTCATTAAGGGGTCAGCACACACCTAAATATGATCTTACAGGGTGCTACATTGACGTTGCCTCTAATCAAGTTAGCGCTGTCCCCAAAAGCCTCTCAGTGACATCTCACATCCAGACCATGCATTTGACTCATCAGTGGTAGCATCTCACAAGTCTCACAAGCTCATGCCAGCTGCACGGAGCGGTGTCTGAGCCTTTCTCTTCTTTCACAAGTAATGACCGTGGACGCTTCTCCATGAGCTCCACATCCACAGTACGTTTCTGTGGCTCATGCAGTGTGGGTATCTAACAGCATGGCCGGATCTCTTCACGATCCTGGAGATCTGTCTGTCTTAGGTGCTACGTAACAACGGTCAAACTGTATAACTGCAAGTTGCTGAATAGATGGCAAGCTATTTAGAAAAATATCCACTAACTTCCTATAATCAACTGTTATCCAGACCTATAAAACATGTGCTTCAGAGAAGTATCGATCCTGCATTCGGTATCATTCCCTGTACCAATATTACACCAGCCTGGGAAAGCACCTGGGATAAGGCACAGAAGAGGCGTGGGGCCTGGCATGCCACAAACATGCACTCACCAGCATGTTCATCTGTCCAAAGTTGGGTTTAAACAGCAACAAGCAGGTATCCCGAAGAGCCTGGGCAGCAGTGTCCCTTCCTTCCTTCTCTGTCCTCTGCAGTGGTTTAGAGGTGATGTTGGATCCAAAGAGAAGAAGTCACAGGGAAGTAAAAGACTGTAAAGTTCCCTTTTCCATATTCTGCTTTTATTGCAGACGGGATTATCCTCTTCCCCTCCAAACACTACACGGGTTTTATCTTCCCAGCAGACTCTTAAGTTGCCTGATCCCCTTCTCTTTGAAGGGTTCCTAACAAGTGCGCTGTCCCCTGGCAAAAAGGTTGTACTGTGCATATTCACTGAGGCTTTTGTGGGCAGCAAAGGTTTGAGAACATTTTGAAGTGAGTTCATAAATGTCTTTCCTCTCCCGTCTCCATTTTTCAGCAGAATATCTCAGGTCCCAGGTGCAGATTCAGCCTTAACAGATACATGAAATGCAACGTCAACAGACAAGCAGTGATCTGGCCTCTAATTAGAGAAGGGCGAGAGCCCTTTCCCCACCAGGTTATGCTGCTCTCTGTACCGAGTTACACCCCATGTCATCTAATTCACCGTCAGGATGATGCCTGTGAATGAGAGCATCCCTTGGAATAGCTGGGGGATGAGAAGCAACTGCAGGAGGGTCTCCACTGGAGAAAAGCAATGATACCAACCCCAGCGCTGCTGTTGGACCGTCCACTCCAGAATGCACGAGAGAGAATTGCTCATATATCTCACCCCCTGACCTGAGACCAGCCTGAAGCTCCTTCCTCCCTTTCCTGCAGGACCCCGGGTCACGTCACCACGGGGCCTGTTCCCTGCTACAGCCTTAAGAAGATACCGTGATGCTCCTGCTAGGCCCTCGCAGGGCCCCGGGAGGCAGGCAATGAGCCTCTCCCATTCTGGGATGTCTAAGAGCCAGGTAGGTCTCCACACAGGTAAAAGCAGCCCTAGAAGCTGCTAAGTTTGTATTCAGGCTGCGCTGGCTTGAGCCACCGGCTCTTCTGGAGATACCCGGGGTTTAAGGACAGCGCTGCCATTCCCCAGGTTCCTCCTGCTCTTCTCCGTCTCTGGCTCCTGCAAGGGCTGTGTGCTTCTCATTATCCAGCTCTGTGCCTGGAGGAGGGATCTCCGCTCGCGTTTCCACCCAGGGGGTCGTGCAGCTGCTGCACAGCCACCTGGCGCTGGCATTGAAGGGGAGTCCAGGTGGTCGCTTCATGCCCTTGAACAAGGCTGCAACGGCGTGTCTCAGCTGCTGAGGGATCTCCTGGACCCTCCGCAAGGGGATCTTCACATCCCTTTCAGTTACCCCACTGGGAGGCATGCTCTGCTCATCAGCCCACCGCCGAGCGGGGCAAGCCCCACTCCGTCCTCGGTCACGGGGCACTGCAGAGCTCCTTGGCGGACTTGGCCATCAGCACCCGATTAATTCAGGTCAGGGCTGCTGAGGCCCGGTGCGTTCTTCCCCCTTGTCATTATCGGAAATACTGTGTATTAATATCCTTTATATTTAAAAAATAATCTTATCATAATTTGGCCTTGTTGAAGGAAAGGGCTTGGAATTGGAATTCAGACAAACATAAGCCAGGAGTGCCGGCTGCAGAAGGGGGAGAGTTTAAGAAAGACCTTTTGGTAATAACCCTCGTTCCCTTATCTGCGAGGATATTAAACGTATTGAAATGCTAAACAGCTCTTTAATGGCTGTCTCTGATTTTCATTACACAGGCTGAGGATGAGCAGGAGAGCAGGGGATGCAGGACTGTTCTCTCTCTAAGAAATTCTGATTGCTGGATATTAAAGGTATTTAATGGCATGGTCAGCAATTAAATGGTCTTTTATCCAAGAATGCCCTGGCCTGTGCTTGCTTTCTCGTGTATTTTCTCTCTTGCTGAAGTGGAACTAAGTTCCAGGCTCCCCTAGGCGGTTGCGCTATCGCTGCGATGCCGTGACAAGGGACGGGGCAGCGTAACCGCGCGATGCAAGGCTAGTACAGGGAGCCCAGGTGCTCTCTGCCTCCAGGCAGGAGGGAATCCCAGCCCTGACCCCGCTGCTGACCCCAGCCCCCTGCTAGCACAGGTCAGCGGGCGCTGCAGTCCGCTGCCAAAGCCCAGGCAACATTTGCCCTCCCATCACTGCCACCAGATTGAAGCATGGAGCCTGCCAGGGTGAGCAAGAGCAAGGCACCAGCTCTGCCCACACTATTAGTTATGCTTTTGAGGTTTTCTTTGTAGTTACGAAGCCTAGAAACTCACTTCCCTTTCCAAAGGAAAACTCTGACCCCTTCCCGATCGCAGGCCTGCAGGAGCTGGGGCTTTGAGAGAGACAAAAAACATCATGAGACTGACAACACAGTTAGCAACGGCAGAGAAGCCCCTGCCAGACTAAGTGACATTAACCTGCTGGCTTCACTTCCTGAGGCTCTCGCCCTGCTACGGCCTGCCCGGGGCTCTTCTGTGTCGGGCCCAGAAAAGGAAGCGGGTCGTGATGCAGGGCTGCAGCAGCTTGCACCGAGGGCAGCCACGTACATCCACAGCCAGAGCTCTCCAGGCAAAGGAAAACGCAAACACATACAAATTAGCCAGAGCAAATAAAACCAACGCAACTGGCACAAAAGATGCTGCGTGTATTGAATCCCCGTCTCCAGAGGTAGCGGTAGTGCTATCGCTGGAAGGAAGGGCTCTGTGGGGTCAGCAGGTGGTTTGAAATAGTGGCTAGACTCCTCCAAACCACTGGATCTCTGCAAGGCTCCCAGCCCGTCATCCTTTCAGGAGCAGTCTTGGTTTTCCTCACCTCTCTTGGCCTTTTCCTTGCCGTCAGATGGCCTCCAAACCCATCCTCTCACCCTGTTCATTGTCCCTCCACCCTGTTGCCCACTCCGTTTTCTCTCTTCCCCCTACCTGCTCCTTTCTTCTCTTCCTTTCTCCTCAATGTCCTGGTCTCCTGTGTCCCCTGCCTCTTGTGCTTCAGACGTAGGACTGGATGTCAGTCCCATCTCTGGCTCTGTCACTCAGTGTCTTTGTGCCAGGCTTTTCCCCCTCCTCGGAGACTCTTGAGAGGCACTTCCATCCATTTCCCAATACCTGTATGTGCATTTAGGTGTCTAACTCTAGGCCTCACATTTGAAAATGCTGGCCCTTGTCTGTCTCAGCCTCAGTTTCCCCCTCTAAACCTCCTTGTCATCCGCCACATGAGTTAACTTTGAAATCCTTGGACAGACGGTTCCCAAGCATGCCAGTCGCTAGTAATGATGCTGGTCAGAGCACCATCGTCGTTGCCTGCGCTGCCCCCCAACCCCCCTAACAGATGTATTTATTCTGTTTATAAATGGCCAGGACCAAAATCACACCCCGTGCCTGGAGTTGAGCTAGCTCCACCTTGGTTGTGGTCTCACCACCAATAATTGCTAATCAACAGCACCCCGCCATGGGAGCCAATTAACAGTTCCCGTCTCCGTGACCCTCATCACCACGGACGTGGCACGGCGAGCAGTGGCCAGTCACCGTGTCTGAGCAGAGCTTGCATTCAGCAAGCAGGAAGAAGCATTCAGCAGCTGCACCCGGCTCCCGGCACAAGGCAGGATTATTTTTAGACCTTATAAAAATGAGCATCCTTTGAGCTACACACCAAAGACATTAGCCTAAACGGTCAGCTTTATTTCAAGGACTTTGCTTCTACAGGAACTAGAAATCTCCAAGAGAACCTAATTACAGAGCTGGCCAGACACAGGCATAATCCCTTTCAGTGCTTACAATGACTTACATTTTTAAATTAATTTCAGCACTATGAAACACGGAAACAAAGCTCCATTTAACATTCAACTCCGTAATCACGGCACAACGGCTAAACAAATAAAAACATCATCATCCACTTCAGTGCTCCGGCGTGATTGCACGTTGGAAAATAGGCTTTGAAGAAAAGGGGAGCTTCATTTAGAAATATCATAGGTGCTCGTACCCACGCTGTGCCAGATGGAGGAGGAGGTCCTCGTACCGCTCTGGACAAAATCTGAATAGGAGCAGCCTAGGAGTTGCTCTAATTGAAGCCAGTTAAAAACTGGTTGTGCTCCAGCGCGTTGTCTGCCCAACACCTTTGCCCTCTGGGGTGTGTGAATGATGGAGAGTCCCATGCATCAGCGTAAGAGTTCACCTGGACACTACTTAGGGATGACCTGAGCTATTGACCTGGCCATAACTATGGTACAAACAGCTATAATCAACAATCTTTGATACACTTGCTTAATTACAGTATAATTTCTTCAAATATAACCTCGTTACCGATAAAGTGTAACTTAATGGGAAGCTGGAAGGGTCAGTAATAAGCAGTGGGACAAATAAAAAACAGTTATTTACAGCGTCTAGTTAAAGGACCTATTTTAAATTTGTTTGAACTCACAAACCAATTAACGGATTCACTTGTAAAGTGTCACAAAAATGTAATCTCTATGTAGAGAGTAAGAGAGGAGGGGGGGCAGGATGCCCTGTTTTGCACACAGCAGGAAGACCTGAACCCCTGGCCGTGAGTACGACGTGGAGTCCAGCTCCGAGCACAGCACTGACGCGGTGCTACTTCGAAACGTGATGGCGAGAATTGGTTTACAAAGCTGCAGCTGACGCAGGAGGTAGCACGGAGGCCAGCTCCTACTCCCTGAGCTCAGCTTGCCCAGCAAGGCTGCACCGGGAGGGCCGGAGGGCTAACGTCCTGCGTGTTTCTCGGTCTGTAAAGTCCGCAGATGGGACCGAGCCAAGCAGGGTGTGGGAAGGGGCCATTCTTACTGGGTCACTTCTCTGAGCACAGTACAGGGACAGGGAAACTCTGGCCTTCCTTGGGTGTGCAAAAGGGGCTTCTGCTGGGATCGTGGTGCATGTAATGAAGCAGACTAACCCAGAGGTCACCGCGTGCATAGGAGGAGCCAGCCAGCAGGAGTTAGCAGGCTGTCCCCACAGCAGCTGCCACAGTTTGGGGAATGCACCATCCGAAAGCTGCTCCAGACCCTGGCATGCGGGCAATTTCCTCATTTGAAGAGACCGCATTATGGATTTAGCAGCTCTGAGCTCACCGTTTTATTCCCAGCTCTGCCACCAGCCTCTTCGCATGCAAATTTGAGCAACTTCGCTGTGTACTCTGCCCCCCAGCCAAAAATCCACCTGACTTTCTTCACACAGCCGAGGGG
This sequence comes from Alligator sinensis, assembly GCF_000455745.1. Taxonomy (NCBI): domain Eukaryota; kingdom Metazoa; phylum Chordata; order Crocodylia; family Alligatoridae; genus Alligator; species Alligator sinensis. The sequence continues at coordinate 868,106 of NW_005842063.1, read as the reverse complement.
AAACGTTACCGGGGGAGTGGATAGAGGGTCATTTCTCCAGATCCTGTCATTCGTGTTCACACCCCCTCCCCTGCCCCCAGGTCTGGAAATATCAAGGGAGTACCTTCAAAATCACAAGATTAAAAACTACTTGATTGATGGGGCTTTTCACTGGCCTACTGGTTCTCAGTGTTTCAGGGCCCTGTTTCGGTACTTTCCTCTGCCGGCAGAAGCTTCCTTTTTAAAAAAAAAATGAAACAGACTCTCGCGCGACATCATAATCCCAGAATCTGGAGCTTTAAGAAAAATCCAAATGTTGCAAGATTTGAGATAAAACGATGAGAGCTGGCAGTAATGCAGAGTTTTGAATAGCAGCTCTGGCCAGGATAGTACTTGATGATCAGAGTATCCTGCATTTCCATCTTTTTTTCTTCTCTCGTGTTAATTGACAGAATCGTGTCTAATTCTCAGATATATCAATCTCTTAAGCAGTCTCTTGTGCTTGCCCTTGAAAACAGCCTGTCACATGAGCCAAAGCTGAAACCTAACAACATTTTCAGGGTCACAGAGTCACGTCTATTCATTGGGCAGATCAAAGTGCACAGAGAAACACTAGACACTCGACAACAGTTTCCAAAAAGAGCCACTTTAAAATGCTTCAATCTCAGAAAGTCCCCATGAAATCTAATAAAAAATGCCCAAAGAGTCTCCAGCTGCCAACAAAACTTAACCCCCATTTCTGAAAGCACAAGAGGTTTTTTCTGTTAGGAGTTAAAAGATAGATCAGATGAGTCTTGCGATGGGATTACAACTATCGCTTCATTGGCATGGGCCTGCCCACCTCCAGATCTGACAGCAGAACTTTGTGCCGTCTGCTCTAAAAATACAGACATCAAATACTTGAACTAAGAATCGCTGCCAATTGCTACTGCCAGAAATGCAGTCCTGCTCTTTCTAGGCTGCCGTTCCCAATAGCAGGCGACATAATCAGCTGAACACCCGGTAAAGCCCACTCCTGGAAAAGTTACCATCAAAACCGTCCCATTGTCACCGATGGAGAACAGATTGTGTTTGCTGGGGGCTTGCAAGAGAACCGCTTTATTCTGTCTGGGTCCGACCGGCAGGGCACAAGCCTCCCTGTTTGGGCTACTGGGGACTGTCCCCAGCACGTTATCTCCCACTCCAGTCAAACCTTAATACCAAGACCACCTACAGAACAGCAGTAAGGCCAGCACGCAATTACACACACAAACACCCCAGTAACGAAGCAGTGTTCAGGCCATCTCCGAGATGAACTGAGCTGTCTCTTGGGCCCTGGGACTCCTTGGAGATCAGCGCTGGAGGCAGCAAGTCCTCCTGCTCTGCCGGTGCCAGGCTCCACTCGCTCTGGCTGAGAGCCTCTCGGGCAAAAGAGCAGACTCAGGGCTCGTTACCGGGGTGGGCAAACTGGTCAACTAACCCATCCAAAAAAATGTCAGTGACCGCCTATGTGACCGCAGTCGAATACTATCCAGGATTGCCTGAAACCAAGAAGGCCCCTCCGTAGGTGGTGGCTGACCGTCGGTGCAGCAGGCAGCTGTGCTGTTACGGGCGCGTTCTGCATCTCTCTCCAGTTCCTCTCTGAGATTTCTGTTCCAAATTTTAATCACAATCTGTTCGGCTTGGTTTTGAAGGCGGGTTAGATTTGCACTTTATGGACTAACCGAAGCAGAGAGCTATATATAGCATAAGCTTTCGTAAGCTGAAACTCATTTCATCAGATGCTGCTTTATTGTATCTAGGACTTGATTAAAGCTACCCCCCGCCCAACCTTAAATAAATGAAAAACCAAGCAAAACTTGCAGGCTGGCTCTGCAGCCTTAGATCAGACGCAAGCTCCCTGTGATTTCACCTATTGATTAAACGCACACCTTCCAAACGTCTTTCTTGCGGCACACAGTTATTTTCAAATTTCTGCTCAAATGTCTCCCTTGTCACTGCCACTCACTCTTTGCAGAGAGCGCCTCCACATTTCAAGAGTTTCAGCTCTGGTGAGGCTTTTAAATGGCTCCATTGTACGAACTCAGGGTTTCTTCCAAATTCCTTACCTGTTCAGGGACCACCGAGGCCCAGACCCCAGCAGGACGAGCCCCTCCAGTGGGGCCTGCACCCCTGGTTTAGGCACTCAAGTTCCAAGGGCTCTGCCCAGGCCCCTCACTCCTGCCTCCTGCTCCGCCGGCAGGTTCCCACGTGCCTGAAATTCTTCTTCTGGGCAGGCCTGGGAGCACCTCACCGACACGGCTGCTCACATCCTGGCACCTACGTCCCTTTGCGTACGAGCCAGACAGCTTACGGCACGTACAAGAGGCCCGATCCATTTGGTACGCGGTTGCAGCCGGCTGCGTGCCTGCCCAGACGCTCTGCCTGGGGAGTTTAGCCTGGCGTGGCACAGTCCTCATTAGTATATCCATAATTAGAGCTGTGCAAACCCTAGAGTTTAAATACTCTAAACCAAACATTAAAAACACGTTTGTTTGGACTGAATTTAAACCAAAAACCTTAATTGTTGTTGGGTTTTTTTTCTCAGCAAAACGAAAACACTGAAAAAAATGCATTTTGTTCAACCTGAAGTGAAACGTTTCCCTTGAAGGAACAAGCAAACGCAATAAAGAACTAGCCGTGCACAGCTAGAGGAAGGCCTTTTACCCAATAGCTCACTGGATCGAGAACTCATCCATGGAGCAGGAGTATCTACAAATTACAGTTTCTATCACTACCCTCCCAAGCACGTTTCGGGTGGCACACGAGGGACCCGCCTCACAGTGCAAAGAGCCCATCGCCATCAGGGCTGCCGGAGCCCGTCACAGCGCTGGGTGTGGAACCGAGAGCCGCATGCAGCGGGACAGGCGGACCCAGAGCAAGGTGACAGGCTTTCTTAGCCTGCAAGTCCTGTGCAATACAAGTGACCCACTTCTGCTCCGTTCCCAGGTTCTCCCTAGTGCCAGGCGTGAACACGGGAGCAGCCACCCCCTTTCCCCCCACTACGAATGGCTGGTACCCACGGAGCAGCCCATGCTCCCCCCGATGTGCTCTGCGGTGTGTGGACCCCAATAGCCGAATGAAGCGCCAAGCAGCGGGCTCATCGCCGGCTACCTGCTTCCTCTCCACCCTGACTTCACACCAGCCCCGCACAGCGAGCAGCAAAAGGGACCCCCGCGGCCAGGCAGCTCCCCGCTCCTTTCAGATCTCAGCAGGGCGGCTCCCTTTGAAGAGCAGAGGTCTCTGTTTCAGGTTAGGAGGTTATCGCTCCCCTGTGCTCTTTGCTGTTCCAGCCAGCGGTGAAGGAGATCATTGCTAGTGATAATTTATTCATTAATTTAACACTTTTAGTCAATCTAAGCCTGGCTTTAATTAGAAAACAAGGTCCAGGCTGCATCTCTTAGGTGGTCCTCTTCCCAAAGAGGTTTCTCCATTAGTAAGACAAGGTTCTTTGGGTAAATGTGATGATACCCTTTATTAGGCCAACTAAGTAGTTGGAAAAAATTGTTCCTTACAAGCTTTCAGGAGCAAACACCCTTTTTCAGGCATAGAGAGAGGCACTACACCAGCAGCGAGATGGCGTGAAACCAGCCCGCTACGTTTCCTGCGCTAGCTCCTTCAAGCCCAGAGCGCACGCCGAGCATGGGGCGCTGTCAGGAGGCTCACCTCGCCCACCCCACTCAGAGGCAAACCTCTGAGCTCCTGCAAGCAGGACAAGTCTGATGGGTATTATCACCAGAAGCCATCATACTTGGCTCTTATGCAGAACTGCTAGTCACAGAGCCGAAGTGCCATTATACAGGCAAGGACATAAAAATTTCCATTTACTGGGTCAGACCTGGGTCTACTTTGCCCAGTCTCCTGTGTCACACGGCGGCAGAGAGCGGAGGCTGGAAGGGAGAGCGAACGGGGGCTGAGCAGGGATGTGTTGGAGGTGACAACCAAAGGGACTCTGTTGTCCCCGTCTCAGGGCTGGCACCACAGCGGTGAGAGCAGGGTCTGAGTGGATTTGAGAGGCTATGGCTCTAGGACTGTATTGTCATTGCAGAAAAGCCTGCTCCAGATCCTTCAAGCATCCATCTACCCTGCCTTCTGCCTGACTTCAGACTAACCTGGCGCACTACCCCTCTCTGCTCAGCTCACAGAAATGGACTGCAATTAAAGGACACAAGACTCTTGCTTAGTTATTGCTCAGATATCTCCTTTCATACCTGATGCAAGCAGAGGACTATCATACCCAAGGGAATGCAGGTGACACCAGTCTGCCCCATTCAACATGCCACATGGCCTATTCGAGCAAGCTGAAGCTGTGCTTTACTCTTGCTGAGAAGCTGAGAAATCACTTCTCCAAGCTCTATACAGCAAACGGGAAACCAGATCTGCAGAACTAACAAGCAGCATAACAGAGCGTTGGATAAAACAGGATAGTAGGAAAGTTTCCGCCCCTTGAGAGCCAGGGCACAGGCTGGAATCCAGGGCCTTGACCCTTCCAAAGCAGCAGCCGCCTCACCCGCTGCGTCTTTCCTTTCTGGCCCCACATATCTCCCTCTCAGGGCTTCAAAAGGCACCCTGGAGAAGGGACGGGATTAGGAGCTGCAGCTGAACTCACCTGGGAGAATATCTGTCCCTTTCTCCCCTGCCAAAATCACCCCCGTGGAAGTGCTCCACACCCTCTGCACGGGGAAAGCTGGGCTGAGCTAGCAAGGGCTGCCTCCTGCCACTGCTCTGGGTCTTTGACCTCCAAAAACAAGCCTTGAACTTTCCCTGCGGTTTGGTCCCTCTCACTTGACGGGTGGGGGGCGGCACTGCCGGAGCCCGGCGGTTTCTCCGCGTTCCCGAGCACCACGGGCAGGCCGCAGCGTTGCGTGCGGTGCCTGCGTGTCTCGCCTGTCCCTGCCCCAGCCGCACACAGCTGTTCCGTGCCTGCCAGGCCCCCCTGCTGGGCACCAATCTTCATCTCTTTGAAATACACATTAAAATACATGAGCCGCACTCTCTGGCCAGGGCTCCCAGCACTGGATAATTGCTTCTTAAGTGCTTTCTAAATGCAATCGGCACGTCACTCCTGCCACTGCTGCTCCTTCCCTTGCACCTCGGCTTTGATCCTCTGCGCATCATGACAATATTGCAATTATCCTGTCAGTGCCGGGCTGCGGGACACTCCTGTTCAGAAAGCGCGGGGGTCAGCCGGAGTGCTGAGATCCATCCTCCCCAAATGGTGCGGCGATTGTCTCCGGATCCCCGAGGTCCCACACTACCTGTGCGTCCTGAGGCCTCTGGCACAGCCTCTGAATGGCTCAGCTGTTACAGCCACCCCCCGCCTGCCCGTGAATCCAACACCGAGACCTGCACGGCACTTAGCGAGCAGTGCTCGGGGGGAAGCGACGGCACACGAGCAAAGGGCTATCCATACGCACGCCCCTACCTTGTCCTCTGTACAGCTTGTGGTGTGTCCTGATAGTAACGAGACCCGAGTTCTGGGCAGACCAGGGTTAAAACCAGACACCTGTGCTAAGGATCGTGCATGTCAGGTGCTTCTCTAGCAGCCAGGCAGGAAGCACGAGCTACAGCCGATCCTGAGTCTGGAAGCAGCGCATGGGAAACGCTCAAACCAGGTCGGGCTTTTAGGTTAGAACCAATGCGTGAAACTGCACCCAGTGCGACCACGGAGGGCAGGTGCAATGTACCCATCCCACGGGAGACACTACTGAGAATCAGAGGATGGTAGAGGAGTGGGGCTGGAAGGGACCTGCAGAGGTCACATCTAGTCCAACCCCGGCCTGAGGCAGGATCAGCCCTTTCCAGCCCAGCCCATGTAAATCCTTTGTCCAGCCTCAGCAAAACTACGCAGCCAACCCTGACACAACACATGGCGTAGCACCCAAGCCTGCCCCAGGTAAGGCAGGAGGACCACAGCAGCCAACATCCCGCTGCTCCAAGGGTTGTTAAAATTTGCTTGAGAAATCCAAGGAAAAGGGTCGCTCCCCCCACTGCAGAGAAAGGCAAAAGCCCCCAGTCCAGACCAGCCTGACCATGGGGTAAAATTCCTTTCTGACCCCAATGCGGTGACGGGTCTGTCCCTGATCAGAAGGGCAAAAGACCCTCTGGTCAGGACCCTCCGGGTTGAAGTCCCAGCAAAATAAATTGTACTACCCTTTCCCTCCAAACGTGTAGCTAACCAGGCTGGCTATTCAGAAGCTGCTGACCACTGTCCAGTTTGTTCATAGGACAGGCTGGCCTTGGTTATATCCCCAGCCTATAAGCACCATGTCCATCCAGCCTCTGATGAACCTCCCGAGGCCCTAGCCTCTGAGACACACGGGTAACGCGAGTCGCACCTTGCTTGGCGTTGACTTGAAATCCACTCTGTGCTACGACAGTGCTAGACAAAGGCGTGCAAGGGGCTGTGCACGCTGAATACAGCACATTTCCCAAAGCACTGATTGTGCATTCCCCTGAGCTTGGCTGCAGCGTCTCCAAAGGAGAAAAAGGTAAAGGGAAGGTTGCGAAGGTCTGGGCAGATGCGAGTAAGTCAACGACATGGGCCGAGCGGTGCTTGTTGCGTTAACCGGTACTCTCCTAGGGACAGGCGTGGGCGAGACGTGTTCAGCCTTCTGGGTCTGCCGGTCCTTTTAGCAGGTGGTTGCACCAACACATTTACAGTCCCAAGCAGGGGCTAATGGGGTTGCCTGGGAGAGGTCTCACATAGGAGGTCACCAACATACTGAAGCTACCACTGGACACGGGTGAAGGCCAGCCTACACACGCTATGGGCAGGGTGAGACCCAAGGAGCTGCTGCCTCCTGGTACCCACGCCCAGGCCCCTGCACAAATGCAGCGCCCTGCTCTCCTGAGCAGCAGAGACCTTGCAAGAAAGGCTGTCCCGAGGAGCTGGAGCCTGATCATTGGCGAGGGTCTGATCCATTCAGACACCCTGCATCCCATCCCTTCCTGCCCTCAGGCTGAGGCTGGATTGCCCCGAGGATGGGATAAAGGGGCACATGATGTATGGAGGCGCCAACATCACGTGTGGAGCTGGATATAATTTAGGGCTCGGATGGAAATGAACACCTCCCCGCGGGGGCTGCTTGACTGCAGCTGGGACAGACTCAAAGAGCTCCCCAGGGGGCTCACAGATGCGATGCCACCAGAATTAGCCAAAAAACAGACTTTCTTGGGTCGCACAGCAGCGGAAGAAAAGGGAGGGAGAAGAAGTCTGCGTGCTGATAATTCTTCAATACAACTTGGCAACAAGAACTGGGGCAGACCCGAACTTCCAGTGAGCCAGAGGAGAATGAATTTTTAAAAAGCAGATTATCTGGTTAAACAGAGGGCAGGGGGCTGAGCCGGGAGATAATGGGGGTGTCTGTGACAGCTTTATTAGGAAGCGACTAATGTCGGAGTGATTTCATGGCAGATCTCACAGTGACAGGCTGACTCCAGAAGCTTAGGTCCCTGCCTGCAGAGTCTCAGCGACGCTGTCAGATGGGCTTAGACGACAGCTGACCTCCACGCTTTACTGCAAGAGACAATAAAAGCAACCGAAAACCGGCATTTCCATTGCCTGCCGCACAGGGTGGTTGCTCGCTTGCATTGATTACCGCATGTAAAGGGCGGGAAGATCCTGGGGTGGGAAGAGCTAGGACAGACCAATGTATTAAGTCATGTTAATTAGTATTAGTTCTATTATCATTAACTGGAATGGGGGCTTGCTGGAAAGCCCCAGGGCAGTGCCGTGCTTCTCACTGCATATCTCTGCAGACAGGGACTGAGGAGGGGGAATTTGCTGCCAGTGACCTGGATAACCAACACCCTCCACAGGACCAGCCCTACAAAACCACAGGCCAAGACTCCTTTTGTTCGCAGTTGCTTGACTGCTGACTCCGTCCTTGCCCCCGTCCCTTCATCCCCTCCCTGCTTTTCTTGCGTCTCCTGAGGGTTTCCCAGTTGTTTCTCTCTGCTGGGTTTCTTGCTGGCAGCACTCTCTTCCAGATGGCACAAAGGTCTCTGCAAAACCCCCAGGGCAGCTGCATGGTTGATCCGAGCTGGGGCTGGTACCGTCTTCATCTCCTGACCTTTAGCTGAGATTAAGTCCAGCAGCTCGCCTGCCACAGATTTCAGATCTATCTTGCTTATGCTGCTCCCCAGCCCTCACGGACTTGCAGGCTGGTTATAACCCCTCCACCTCCCCACGGTTGGCTTTGCATGTGATGCCAACCCTGGCAGCTGCACACAGGAGCTGAATGTATGGACTCCCAGATGGAAGCTGGCGGAGGGGGACCACGCTACAGGCAGCGCTGGTTGCAATGATTGTGCCACGATAGCAAGCGGCACCAAACAACACCAGCATCCGGGAGCTTTGGGATGCAACAGGCAGCTTGAACCCATGTCCAGCCTCTGGCAAAATTAAGTGAGGGGCCTTGGTCTCTCACTAGGGATAAAGTCTGTCCCTGGGCCAGGCAGGACAAGGTGCAACCATCTCTTAAATGAGCAATTCCTAGACATGTGCCTAGGACACAGTCCCTGGGACAACTTGCTGGCCTGTCTCTAGTCTTGCTGCTGCAGGGGTGATGGCTGCTCTCCTATCCCCATCCCTCTCATGTCCAGTGTTGTGCTCCAGCTAGGATCAGGTGTGCCAAGCTTCAGGCTGCAGTGGAGAGAGTGGATTGTTGTGGGTAGGCAATCAGACAGACCAGACGTTGGATGCAAGCCCTTCTCCTGCTGGGCGAGTTGGCTTCTGTAGTTCACAGCCTGCAAGTCCTTAGCTATGTTTGGATGCCCACAGACCGAACCACCAGCCCCGTTCAGGCAGAGCAATCATGGCAGGTCGTGCCCAGTTTTGCCTGCTTGTCGGCGTGATGTCTGATCACCTTTGCCGTCGGGCTCCCATGCACTCTGGATGCTGCAGCTTTCTGGGGCAGGGACACGGGCTCTGGACCACGGTCCCCTTATGGAGCCCAAGTTAGTTGATGCTCTGGGCTCTTTGCAAGGCCTCTCTCCTCCGAGCTTTCTGTGCAGGGTGAGACACAGCAGGGTCCAGGAGAGGCAGGGCTCTCAGACACCTTGCTGCTCAGCTGGACGAGTACTAGGGAGTGAGACAAGCTAGTGGGTGCCAGGCCAAGTGATGTAACTCATCAGTAAGGGAGACGGGCTCAGGTGTGAAGGATGCAAGTGCAGGGGGAGGGAAACCCCAGGGGCATCTTGGAGAAGGAAGAGAGGGACGTCTCCCGAAGCCTGCACTGTGCTTGTGCAGCTGCCATGCGTCAGGCTCTCCATCCACAGTCTCCGAGAGCTGCTGCAGCCAGAAGCAGTGGACATTTGGGTTGTTTTCTAATCCCACATTTTCCACCAGCTAAGCTGGGGCCTGATCAGGATGCACTGCACTTACTAGGGGACTGACAGAAGACTTCAGGCATCTCTCAGCTGCCCATCAGCACGAATGCCCCCAGCCCGTGGGAGCGGCTCCTCCTGGGCTCCGAGGGGCTGTTTGCATTCAGCCATCACTTCCCCAAGCTGGAAAGTGCAAACTCTGCAAGAAATGATTGATATTCCACGCCACGCCACGCCGTCTAGGCCAACGCTCCTTTCATTTGTATCAGACGCCGGATGCGAATCGGGGGCTCTAGGAACAAAAGGCCAGGACGCCTGTGCCCCCAAAGCTGCCGTCTCAGCACGGCGGGTTCATTCAGATGCGGGGTAGCTGGGGATGAAGCTGTCTCTGACAAGGGAAACTAAAGATATAAGCCAAAGTGTGAAATCATTGGTGACAGCCGTAACGGTGGCAGCTCCAGACGTTAGGCAGGGGACAGAAACCACGCTGCCAATACACCTGAGGCACTTGCTCAGCCAGCACGCCCCTCTTAAAGGGACACACATGTCTGCTTGGAGGCATGAAGCACAAAAGAGCAGGAGCGGGACAAATCCCACCCTGCATCCAGGGCATGCACGAAGGCATAGGACCTCTGGCACCCAAGCATGTCCATCTAGCATGGTGGTTTACTGAAGATCAGGGCAGCAGTGGCTGTGGTTTTGCTCCCATTTCTGGATGCAGCATGTTGGTGACTCACAGCACGGGGACCTGTCAGTGATGCACCACGACGCACTTGGACCCTGCTCACCCCCCACCACACTGCAGGCGCAGCAAATGGGTTGATCATGTCCTGTGTGCAGGCAGACAGACACACTCCGGAGGTATTTCCTGCCCACAGGCCCCTTCCTGAGCCACGCACTTTACACGGGGCTCCTTCTACCCTGATGCAATACTGCCAAAATGCAGCAACACAGGGTCAGAGACATGCCTGCCCGGCTGTTCTCCGGTCCCGCGAGTGGCGCTCTGGGCACTTGTGTGGGTTGTGATTACAGGACTCGTGCAGCGTGGGTGCATAAATGTCCACGGGGCTCCTGGGCATGTGCCAGCTGGGCAAGGACATGGCTAGGCACACATTTAGGCTGAGCGTGCATGAGTTACACACTTCTACCCAGCAAAAGCCAGCCATCAGCAGCAGGTCAATGACCCACAGACTCAGTGATTAGAAGATTTGAGTAGAGAGCATCAGTCCTCCCCTCTTCTGTGTGCATCTGACTTGGCCACACAGTCCTTTAGCCACCAAGCCACAGGCTGGGCATGGCCCAGTGCCCTCTCCAGCCAGAGGAGATGTGGGGCCAGCAGGAAGAACCCGAGCTTGAGGGCATGTGGCTCAAGGAGATGGCTGCTGCCCCGGAAAGGAGAAGGCCCTGGATCCCGGCTTGTGCCTTGGTTCCCAATGGAAGAGGCTCCTTCAGTGCTCTGCATCCATTTTATCCAGTTAATACTCCATGCAAGATGCAGTGGCTCAGCTTTAAGAGGAGAGCTGCCTAATAGCTGACCTGCTGGGCTGGTGGTTAGAGCACTGCGTTAGGTTCAAGGGCCCTCCAGGCACCCCAGTTTCCTGGGCAAGTCCATTAATCCCTCAAATGCTGGGGCTAAACCGTGGACTGCTTTCCTCCTCCCCTTTCTGAGGACTTACCCTCCAATATGCGGCTATGCAGCTGGTACCCGAGGGACCGGGGCGCAGTCCACTGCACGCGCTCAGCAGCTGCATAGATGCTTCTGCATCCACAGCCCAGAGGTACCAGGATCACAAACTAAGTGCCAATAATGCCACTTACGTGGCCAGTGTTACCCGAGTGCATAAAGCAAAATAGAATTCAGCACCAAGTGTCTCCAAAGTCTGCCGGGGGCCTGTGGGCCTCTGATGGATGTGCTTTTTGACAGATAAATCTCAAAAAATATCTGCTGCCCTGCCCCATCCTCCCAGCCTGCATGGCTGAGATGCAGAAGACACACTTACTTTCACCAGGGTCAGTTTAACCCAAATTGGTCAGTGCACCAAGGTGTGTTGTTAAAACACCTGGAGTCAGAATGAGTCACCAGGGCCTTTAAGGAGCACATCCTGCCCTCCCTGGCCCCCAGCACCTGGTTTACTGGGCCACCCCTTCAAAACCCACCCCTTGTTCTTGGTTTTCCTCCTTATTTTCTCTCTCTGTCTATCAGTTGTTTATCTCTCCTTTGTGTGTATGTGTGCGCCTGATTTGAGCTGCCCTCTCTTTCAACTTTTCCCTTCTTTTTTCTGTAACAAATCAGTAATACGAGGCAAGAGAAAGAGGCACCAGTGACAGACAGAACTAGCGCTATCATCTCTCTTAACTGTCACCGAGAAAATCACACAGCGGCCACTGAAATTCAAATTAGAGTTTTGCTGAAGCTGCTAAAACTCATCAAAAGATATCTTTGAAGTCCACTGGCAGGCTGGTCATTTCTTTTAAATTAGTCCCTGTTGAAAATGAAATTGCAGGGAGATGGTGCATTAGCATATTGGAGTGTCAGAGGCGGTATAATGCTCACTTTCCAGGGAGCACAGGCAGCTTGCTTCCACACAAAGAACATACTCCAACTGGGCCCCGACTGCGTTAGGACAAATGAACAAATCATTTAAAAGTCACAGGTAACGGGGACGGGCAGAAACGGCAGCAATGACGGGTCAGCACATTTGACCGCGCTCCCCAGACACCCCCCTGCCCTAAGACTCATAAGTCGATGTAAATGAGGGGCCAGCTCATTAGCAGCGCCTACCTGGCGATGTGGAGGTAAATTGCCTTCTGGGGTTTCGCACTTGCTCCTGGCTTCCTTCGATACCAAAGCAGCAGGGCGCCAGCAGCCGGGAGAGGCACGCTGTGCTCCTCACCTTGAGGTCACGCAGGGCGAGCCTGATGCCAGGCAGGCGAGGACGGCTGTGGGGCGTTCCTGTTTGATGCTGAACAGGAATAAAGCTGATGGTTTTAGTCCCGTTCCGCCTCAGTGGATACTTATGTCTTCACTGGATCAATCCCAGCAGAGGTCAAGGGTGGGACAGAGCGTAGAGGCTGCCTTGCCCCTGCGCTGCCCAAGATGCTCCCATCAGAGGGCACCTGAGAAAAGAAGGACTTTTTTTGGTCGAGTCAGCCAGGGGTCTGGAAAGCAGGGACAGAGCCAACCAGGACCCACATCTTGGGAGGTCTGGACTCCTTGCATGAGACCAGGCCGTTTGCAACAAGCAGCGTTTCTCCCTCTCGCTCAGCCCTGCCCTGGCCCCTCTATCCCGTCTCAGGACACCTGAGCTGGGCTTGCTGGGGGGGAAGCAGAAGCCACACTGAGCGTCCAAGGGGCTTTCTCTCCTAGATCTGGCTCCATGTCAGTCTTGCCTGAAGTCCAAATGCACGACCAGGATCTTCTCTATCACAGTTGTCATACAAGCAGCCCCCTAAGGAAGTGCTCAGGCTGCAGAGGGCTGAGACCAGCTGCCAGCAATTAAGAGCGTCTGGCTGGAAGCCTGGCGGACACCAGCTGCAGCAGATGACCAGTAAACGAGGGTGCAGCCACGGAGCAAACTGAGATCTTGCTGGGGCAGAGGGAGAGGAGGTCGGTGTGCTGAGAGAGAAGCACAGGGCCTAGGTCGCCCTCCTAGGTCTGAAGAAAGACCATGGGGTTGGCTTCATTTGCACACTTGCTTGTTTTGGGGTTTGCTGTGGGGACCAGCTGGCCCCAGGTACAATAAGCCAGCCAGGCACCTGAACTCAGAGCTGCCTGGCCTGGAGGAGGAAGCTGGGCAGTGACCTGCTTCCAAACCCCTGGTCTGCTGCAAAGCCAAACCCTGGCCAGTGGGTTACCAGCTGCTTCTCACTGAGCTGCTTGCTTTCCCAGGCCCTGTCCTTCCCTCTGCATTTGTGTTGGGACTGAGTTCACCCAGAAACCTGTCTCCTTTCTCTTGTATTGGCCCATCCGCTGCTTCCCCAGAGGAAAACTGAGCCCTGCGATGGCAACATGTGCCCTCCCTCAGCGGTGGCCCTGACAGCCCAGGTCCCCTAACCTCTGCTAACCTGCATCTCTCAGCAGAGCTTGCTTTATTAGCTTGACACCTTGCGGTGTCAGTTAGTTGTGGATAGAGTTGTTTCCTTCAGCACTGCGCTGATGCGGGGGGACTGTAAGCAGCACCACTTTTGCTCCTGCATCTTTCCATCAAGTGTCTGCAAGCCTAGGATTTTGTGCTATTGGTTGCAGATTTCACGCTGCTCCGAGAAAGGTCCAGAGTGGGTCAGAGATCGGAGGCGTGACCAATTCCCCCTTGAACTGCAGGGAACAGGCAGCAAAACTTGCCCCGGAGCATGTCACTTGTGACACGGAGCCAGGCTAATGCAAATTCACCGAGGCAGACGGCGATGTTAGCTGCTGCCCTCACATGCATATGCAGCACTTGCTGAATCAGAGCGCTTCGCTTGAAAATGCATTAGGAAACTGCGTAGTCTCGTGCCGAATGGTCCTCGAGCAGCTGGCAGATGACTATGAGTAAGCACTGCAACACGTGGGGAGACTTCCCGTAGTCTCCCTCCCGCATACACAGGTAGGGCAAAATCCAGCAGACCCCTAGACTTTACCTATCACCTCCCTGTTCCTTGGGAAAACCTGCATGCTAGGCACGACCAGGGAGAAAACCATCTCTTTAATTCATCTCAGATGGGCGTGCTAGAGAAGGAGTGCCCTCCTGGACAGTGTGAGCTCAAGCCCTGAATGGACAGTCTCAAAGCCTGTCGGAGACCACAGGGCATCTGCTTAGATGTCCTGCACCTCCCTCCCGGCTCCAGCGCCTCATGCTATCCTTGGCTAAGTGTCAAGTGGATGATGCTTCAAGGGAGCAGGCTTCCCCGCTGCCCGCCATTCCCCAAATGGTGCTTCTTCCCAGCATGGGGGGAACTTTACCCACCTGAACAGAGCCCGCTTGTCTGTGTTGACTGGGGAACGTCGGGGCAGCGAGGAGCATGCACTGCCCCACCTTGGCACCCTCCGCCCTTCCTCTCCCACCTCAAACACACTCGATCACGGCCCCCCGGGGAGTCCTGCCCCGGGTTGGATGGTGCTGCAGATATGACTGGCCTATGCTTTCAGTGCATGTCCGTGCCATCCCGGGGCTGCAATTCCACTTCTAAGTCATCTAAGTGGCAGTTTTGCAGTCACCTGCTGGATATTTTGGGCACTTAGTCATCTGCATCCAGGAGCTAAATCCCTGCCTGCACCTGTGTACCTGGCTTGCCCCAGCAACAAAGCAGGGAAGATGGGCTCTCCTGTATTTTAGCCTGAATAGCAGAGTGGTTGGGACACTCACCTGGGAAGCCAAATGACTCAGAAAGTAGGGCCTCTCCAGGAACACGTGTCTCTTTTCTGCTGTATTGTGCCTTCCAAAAACAAGGGGTGTATTTTATTTGGGGACACGTTATATATGAGAAAATACAGTAACTATTAATCAGCTCCTGCCTCAAGGCTTAGGAGCACTGCCAGCTCCTGGGGCTAGCGCAGCCTGTGCTTCCTTGTGCCCATTTACAAGCGTGCTAAATCCTGGCCTGGAGCAGGTAATCAAGGACTGCATTCCCTCGTGGCACAGTCCCCTGGCCCGGGTGCTCCCACCCTCTGAGAAGTCTTGTAAATCACATTCAGACCAGCACCCTGCGCTTTCTCTTGCTCATCTGATTTTGCTTCCTTCACAAGTTCTGCCTAACGCAGCTAGCAGCAAGTCGTCCCGAGGTAGGAGAGGGCAGGGGGTTCATTCCCCACCCCAGCCTGGAGGGACCAGCCCCTTCCATAGTTACTATGAGGTTTGCCAGGGGTCCCCAGCTCAGAACGGTGACTCTTTTAATGTGCTTTCACGTACATGGTGCACCCCCCCTCTCACATGTAAAGCTGGTGATAAAGCAATCGCACTTAAGGAAGGCAAAGGAGCTCTGCCTTGAAGTTAGGCTTTTCCTCTGTCAGGTGAGGAGATGGTGATGGGGTGGCCAAGAGAAGCAAGCCTGAGCATGATGGGTCCAGAGATGAGCTCTTGTTGCCCAGATGCTTCCCCAGAAATCCCAGCTCTTGTGCTGAAAGCCACAGCAGAAGCGCTCACGGCACAGCCATGTCTGCGAGTTCTGCGAAATGCCTCGTCACAGGGGCACGAGAAGGAAGGAAGGTGCTGACAGCAGTTCAGTGGGAGCTGGGCAGCCAGGGCAGAGACTCCCTGCTTCTTGCTGCTATTGCCTGCTAGCACCATTGCCCTCGGATGGCACCAGCTCTCTGGGTGCAGCAGGCTCAGCTCCTATTTGCATTACGGCTGCTAGTCGGCAGCCAAGGCCTGTCCACGTAGAGATCTCTTCTCAGCGACTCCTGCAGCTAGGTCTGCAATTTGTCTTTGTCCCGCACAGACTCACGCGGAAGGCAGGAGCCCCTGCGGCTAACCCGACAGCCTTGCATTCCCAGCTGGGGCTGGAGAAAGACACCTCCTCTGCTCCAGAGCAACAATTGGCCACCTCCTTGGCGCAGGAAACCCCACGGCACCGACAATAGCAATCCTTCTCCTTGCAACAGCCGTTGCGACGCTGAGTTCCCAAGACTCCTGCTCTAATGAGAGGGGAGTGAGTGAGAGAGGGAGCGGCGCAGGGGGTCTCTGTTCCCTTATCAAACACATGGACGATTGCTCCTTTCATCTGCTTTGTGCAAGGGGAAGGAGCAGCTGGCGTCTCCCCCATTCCTCCCCCTACCCCCACCAGCCTCCTATCTTGGCAGATTCTTCACAGCCGGGCTATCCAGCCAAGATGTTAATTGGAGAGCAGAGAGGACGGCGGGGAGGGGAAGAGCCCAGATTCTGAGAGAGACACTTACCTTCATTAACTTTTCATTTCATCTGCCACTTCCCGTTAGGGAAAAAGGGTTTAAATGTCACAATTTTCTTTTTTAGCTAAGTTCGGGGAAGCCACTTGCTGAGATTCCCAGCAGAGCAGCCCCCTTGCTGGGGCACAGGCTGCAGGGGGCCCGGCCTGGCCTTCCAGCACAAGCCCTGCTTGGCAAGGGTTTCACACTCAGCCCTGATGCCCACAACTTGCTGAATTACTGGATAAATATTTATCCTCTGAATTTGCTAAATATTCCTCCACAGAGGAAATGAAAGCACCACAGCCAACCCGAAATCCCACCCCGCCTACCAGTGCCCCAGCAGTAGCTCCTAAAGAAAAGGAGAGTTCCCGTTACAGAAAGGAGGTGGAGGAAACAGATTTGTTCTGTCTCTTTTTCCGTGTCATTTTGAAAATCCTTGGCATAGGCTCCCTGTCGCTTCCCTGTATGGTCACTCCGACTGCCCGTGGGAAGGACTTTTAGGGCTTGCCTACCCACAGCATAGCTAAATGTGTTGGAGGGAAGGGAAGGAGATAAGCTACCCACTTATAAACACCTATATACCAATATAACCGCAGACACTAGACGGATTGAACTAGTTTAGCAGAAAACCGCAGGCCTAAACTGACACAGCTAAAATGATATTGGCACAGAGGGGAGACCAGGCTTTATAAACCACAGACGAGACAAAAAACCGCCCACCTTATTGCAAAGGTAAAAGGAGTGGGCCTCTTACACAGCTCACAGCTCACCCCTGGTTGTCTTGAAAACAGTTATTTGGGGGGGTGGGAAGCAGAAGCTGCAACTGTCCCATTTGCAGGATGCAAATCAGATTGGGTGGAAGCAAGTTAATCGTGTTTCCGCTGCATAAGGTGCCTGTAAATTAGGACTCGCCGATAATTTTTTTTTCCCTTGGGAAAATATAGGCAAAGAGGGGAAAAGTGTTTTTTGCTACAAACTTTTCTTTGGAAATGTCAGGAATTTGTCAGAAAAAGGAAGCCTGAAAAGCTGAAATACACTGACAATTCAGTGCTTTAAAACCAGCTGGCAAAAAATGAAAGATGTTTCATTAACAATCTGAGCTTTGGACACATTTCACAGCCGCACAAGATGGTCCCTGCCCCAAAGATCTTGCTGGCTCAACTCAACGGTGACGAGGCTGGGAGGCAGGAAGGAGTATCCTTCCCAAATCCCTGATACCTGTCCTGTCCCCTCCACCTGCTTCCCTCCTGTCCCTCGGACGGCTGATGGCACAGATAGCCACGGACAGTGAACCTGCGAAGGGCCTAGCTGGGAACTGCCCATTCCCAGGGTGGATCCTTTTTCAAACCCTAGTCAAAAGGATTTTGGTTCGAATGAACATGACATGCAAATTGTATTTTATTTTTAAAATTTGCTTACACTTCAAATGAAAACGTTCAATTTTTTTTTTTTTTACAATAAAGAAGAGGTGTTGCTTTGAGCTGTCCTATCCCTAGTTCACTTGGGAAGAGGAGAGGGAAGTGGGAACATTGCCCACAGCTCTGCTCAACATCTGGAAAGGGGGTAGGGGACAAACAGGCTGACAGTTTGCGTCCTGCATGTTTGGACTGGTAGATCCACATGGCAAGAGAGAAAGGATCCTTGTGGGAAATGTTATGAACAAAGGAACGCATTTCCCATCCGTACCAAATAAAGCGAACGCAAGCCAGCAACAGGTTGGAGAGCTGCTGAGAAGAGTAAGGGGTCGGGGGAGCTGACCCTGCTTTAGGCTGAGCTCTTGCCCGGTGCCATGTTTCGAAGGCTGCTCCTGGGAGGCTGGTGAGAGCCTGCGAAGCAGGCTGCAAATGCCCACCGGACTTCACCCACAACGAAGGTGCCTAGCAGCTGGCTCCACAACTGAGCATCTGTGCGGGTCCCCAGGGGATGGTGCTGGGCTCTCGACAATTCTCATATTGTTTGATTTTTGCCTTGACCTGCAGCGTACAAACTCCTGAATCCCTTTGCAGTGCCAAACACGCCCCGCGGCCCCCCAGGCTGCTGCAGGCTGTGCATTGCTGCGCGGTGTCGGTCATTCTTGGCCCAGCGGATGCTGCAGCCTGGGTGCTTGGAGATGCACAGTGTCCATGGCCTCTGTGCGAGCCTCTGGCTGGTACATCAGTGGCTTCACGCACCCACTGGAGCTCTAAGATGATCCGCGCTGCTCGTCTGGATCCCGGATATCCTAATGCCTTGTAGGTTGGCCCTTCCAAGATGGACAGATGGGCGGTCTCCAGTTGTGTGCCAATGCTCAATTGCAAGTGAACAATACCATGCCAATGGATCCCAAAGGAGTTGTCTAATGTAGGCTGGGGGATGTGGAAAGAGCTCCTGATTGACCTTGACTTCATTGCAAGAACGGGAGAGGGGGACAGCAGAGACTCATCCAAAGGATCTAAAATGAAGAGAATACTCTCTGCTCCCAGGACCTGGCTCTAGAGCACCTGCCCTAGGTGCAGCACTGATGCTGGAGCCGGAGGCCGTACTCCGAGTGATACAGATCCCTGTTACTACCACGTAACTGGCATTTTAACACTCTTAAACAGCAAGGATCCTGGATTCCCAGCTGCCCCCACCTCACTGCTGCAAGACAATGAGAGGAGACTGTCTCTTCCTGCTGGAAGATAAATGCTGCCAGATTGTAGCCACTCGACAGGTCCGGTGAAATTCATCAGTTTTGACTTGAAATGAAAGCTGTAATAAATCTCCCCATTGAATAGAAGATCAAAGGCAGATCATTAGAGTGCCTGGATTACCCTGTATTTCTATCAGCTGCCTGGCTGCTGACTCTCCAGTGTCCAGAGTGACCCCCGTCAAAAGCAAGAGATGAGAATTAAGCAGAAAGGACAATCTTTTTTGAATACAGCCCTGCTGTGCCGGTGTGGCGGCCGTTCACTTCACCCCCAACAAGCAGCCTGCCTGCCCTGCGCCAGCTCCCCTAGGAAGTCCTCGCTGCGGGCTGCGTCCTCACCTGGTCTTGTCGCCATAGGGCTAATAAGGACTGATTAATAGTAAAAACAGAACCTGGAAAAGATCATGGGGGCAGATGGGTTCGAGCTGTGTCAGGCCAGTCACTTGCCATCCCGCGGGGAAGCTTTCTTTTCACACTGAAAACCTCCTGCAATACATCAGCAGTCATTCACAGGGGAAGAGATCCTTCCCCAACCCCTGTGGCTGACAGCCAGTGCCCTATTCATTACCTTCATATCCTGATTTGTGGCCTAATGCTCCTAGGTGCAAGGCTTCGACAGGCATAAAGGGCACTCGGCCGCTTGCAGCTATATTAGGATGAGTCTGAAGGAGCTGCACTGCAGGGCTCTTACGCTGATTCTTGATTTTAATTAGAGACGATGCTCTGCCGTGGCGCTGGATGGGGATTTGGAGAGGAACTTCCCCAGAGTCTGTCAGCGTTCAGGCCTGTTCTGGCGGCGTGTCAGAAAACGCTTCGGGAGGAACGCTCTCTGATGAAGACGTTTCTTTATGGACTCCCTTCTCTAATTGATGGGAAGACCTCCTCGGGGTCTTGTGAAATCACTTGGTTTTTACAGATCTGTCTTTTGCTTTCCTTGAAGAGCGATGCCCCTTCGTCTCAGAAGGGTCGTCTGTCCTACCAGACACAAAAGCTGGTACCTTGGACAGTGGCGCTCCGGAGCGGCTATACCCGGAGCTGCGGGAGCAGGGGTGTCCCACGTCTGGCTCAGGAGACAGGCCCAGCCCATGGGCGTGGGTCACCTGGGGCTTCTCGTGTGTTGGACCACTCACCTCTGCGGCAGGCTGGATTCGGCCCAGGGGGCTCATCCTCGCAGCTGCTGGAGCCCCTGTGGCAGCCTACAACTACCTTGCAGGAGCAATGAAGCTCAGACTCTAGCGACAGGGGTCTAGACAGTCCAACTTCACAGAGTCTAGAAAGCGCTGCAAAGCCCACCGCTCCTTCCTCTGGCCTGGGCACCAGCAACAGCGCTCTGCAGCCAAGGCCGAACAAGAAAACCCAGGGGTGTTTACTCTAATGCACTCGAAGTGTGTTCAGGCCGGGAAGGGGGTTAAGACCCGGAGAGAAAAGGAGGGGGATTAAAGTAGCAAACAAAGCACTGCAGGAGCCTTCTCTACAGGGAAAGACAGCACGTGTGTTTGTGCATGTGCATGGATGTGTGTATGCATGTGTACATGCATGGCTGTGCATGTGCATACGCATCCAATATCGGTCTGAATGAACGTGTGCACATAAATAATCAGGTTAAAAAATCAAGTGAAAGAAATAGAGAGAGAAAAAAAGAGAGAAAGCGAAAGGAAGGAATAAAGAGAGATAGAGAATGAGAGAATAGAGAACAAATGAACAAATGACGCCATGTCCATTGCTTTGGCCGAAAAGCTAGATCTGCGGTTTGTAAAACACAGTAAATATTTCTATTTTTTTCACTAGCTTAACACAAATTGATCTTTCCCAATGACCAGACTCACTTCTCATCGATTTTTACTGGAGGAAGTCAACAGGCGTTGGCAGACGCTTCCTTGGCCAGTGCGAGTGCACCCAGCAGCTGCACTCAGGGCTGGAACCCGACAAGGAAACGCGCCAGGTTTACTCCACATTTGGTCTTGGACCAGAGGAGCAAGAAGCTGCAGTAAAGCAGCTTAACTGTGCTCGTCAGGAGGCAGAAGGTGGGTAGAAGTGAGGTTTATCTCGGCGTGAAATGAACCTCTACGGGGAGTGGAGTAAAGATGGCTGGTGAGAGACTAGGAGGAGGCAAGTGGAAGTGAAAGGGTCCACAGAGCTATGGGACCGGTCACTCCACGTAGCAGCCTCCTGCAGATGACTTTCCTACCAGACCGCTGTCCTGCTGTCCTTGCAGTATTTTGTCTCTTTCTTAAAGCTCCAGCTCCTGGAGTCATGGTTTCACGGGCGCTGGCCTGGCTTTTAAAGAGTCTGATCTTACTGGTCATGGAGAAAAGCTTGAAAACATTATCCTAAAGGCTCAGGGATTGCGAGTGCCTAGGGCTGGGTGGGCAGCACAGCCCCACACACTCCCCAAGCTCCTGGAAGTAAAAATGACACGGCCTGTCCTGTCACCCCCAACTTCAGCCCCATGTTTCCTGGAGGCGCCAATGGATCTTTAAGCAAAAGCCAGGCCTGGTGCAAACTGGGTTTGAAATTGCTGAGTAAGATCAAATCTGAGCCATTCCCCAGCCTGTCCTCCCACTGACCCTGCTTCTCTCCCCTCCTGCCTCTCCTGGCTTCCACATAATCCTTCGCAGTGAAAGGGAAGCTGAATCCTGAGTGGTTTTGCAAAACGGGAACCCGAGATGAGCCCCTGAACCCTCTTTGTGTGAGGATAATCGCTAAGTTGCCTGACATCCCAGGCGCCTGGCCCGCTTCCCTCACGCACGCGGGGCGGGAAGATGAGCTCAGGAGCTGTCACCACATTAGTGCTGGGATCCAACATAAACCAAACTTTTTGTTTAAGTTGGGAGCATAAAAAAAAAAATGTGCCTTTGATCTTGAATAAAGCTTTTATCTCAGAGACTTCAGTCCCGGTGAGCAGAGGAGATTATCTTTCTCGTGCACAAAAGGTCACCTCTCTGCACAGGTCACGGGAGGAAAGATTTCACGGGAGTGAAAACAGTTCTCTCAGGGGCACTCGCCCCAAGTCCAGCAGGCAGCAGCTCCCGAGGAAAGCGTTTTATGAATCTAACCAGCTGCTTGAAATCCTCTGTGCTGCTTGCTTTCAGATGTGGAGAGGAAAAAAAAACCCATCCGTGAGACAGTAAAACAGTGCAAGCTCAATGGCTTTGTAGGCGGATATCACTGGCAGCAGCACTTAATAACAGGAGAGAGGGCCCTGGTCAACTGCTTGTGTTCCTCCTCCCTGCTTCCAGCGCAGGCTGCCCTGCTCCGCTCGTGCACCTCTCTGCAAACTCCAGGCACAGCAGAATCAGAGGACTCCGAAAAGTTGCCGCGGGCCAGATCCGGATCCCAGCGACCTGCACAGAGTAACCCTGCCAAAGCCAGTGCTTTCACCGGTTGTGACTGCAATCTGGATCCGGCCTGTGCCTCTCCCTGGGAGACTAGCTGGCTGCTCTCCATTTGGTGTAGGCTAGAGCTGAGAAGAAGATCATCTCCTTCCCAATCAATAGGTTAATGCGTGAGGTGCTCGGTGCCCGCAGCACTGGTAATTGCTTGCATTACCGAGGCACTGGGTATTGTCCTAGTTTCACCTCTCCCGCGCCAGGTGTCAGGAAGGAAGGTAATGCTGTGTAAAAGGATTTATCTCCACTATCTTGAAGCCAGGACCTGATCCTGGGGTCAGGTCCTGTATTAGTTGGGAGGGAAGGAATATTACTTGGAGGCAGGCACGTGATCTGTGTAGCTGTTCCTAACCCCCATCCATTCCTGTGAATAGGAGTTACCGAATTCCCACACCCACATCCAAAATCGGCACCAAAACCGTGATGGAGCGTGCTGTGATGGAGCGTGCTGTGTCCTGGTAGAAGAGTGACCTCCACGGGCGGGCAGAGACCGACTCTGGCCCTACCAAAGAGTGCTGCATGGGGGTAGGAAGCACATGGAAGCAGGTCTCGTTTGGCTCTCTGGATTTCTTGTGCTAGCTAAAGTACAGGACACTTGGCATTTGGGACCTTTAGGAAGTCCGCGTGTCCTGCCTGCTTCCCATCTTGCGTGTCTGTGCAGAGGTGAGCTCTACCCCAGAGCACATGTGGGAATGCAGGGGGAGAGGTGGCTCTGGGGTCCTAGAGCAATTGGGCCCCGTGGCCCCATTTCTGGAGGGGCTACCACAGACAAGGGCAGCAAGGACAGAGCCAGTGCTGTCGTCTCACAACAAAGACAAGTTTAAGGACACGGGGGTCCAGAGCACGGTGACCCAACCCATGCAGCCGGGGAGCGCTGTGGGGGGTCAGACTGCCAGGCATTTACCAGGGCTGTAGGACCCCAGCGCTATCCACCGTCTTTCATAGATTCATAGATTCACAGATGTTAGGGTCGGAAGGGACCTCAATAGATCATCGAGTCCGACCCCCTGCACAGGCAGGA
>NW_005842063.1:837580-844538 GCF_000455745.1 Alligator sinensis | reverse complement strand
TGATGAACTTATAGGCAGCCACAAGGTCGCCTCTCAACCTTCTCCTGCGGAGGCTGAAGAGGTCCAGGTGCCCCAGTCTCTCCTCGTAGGGCTTGGTCTGCAAGCCCTTAACCATACGAGTGGCCCTTCTCTGGACCCTCTCCAGGTTATCCGCATCCCTCTTGAAGTGCGGCGCCCAGAATTGCACGCAGTACTCCAACTGTGGTCTGACCGGCGCCCGATAGAGAGGAAGTATCACCTCCTTGGACCTATTCGTCATGCATCTGCTGATGCACGATAAAGTGCCATTGGCTTTTCTGATGGCTTTGTCACACTGCCGACTCATGTTCATCTTGGAGTCCACTAGGACTCCGAGATCCCTTTCCACTTCCGTGCCACCCAGCAGGTCATTCCCTAGGCTGTAGGTGTGCTGGACTTTGCCAGGAGTTCACTAGTACCAGGGGCAGATCTAGGAGGGGGGCAATGGTGCAACCACACACAATCCTTCACTACCATTTTGCTGCCAAGAGCTCCAGGCTTGGAGCAAGCTCTCTGCTGTCAGCCCCAGGCCTACATCTGACTAGGGCCCATCTATTGAGGGCCCTGTCACTGGGCATCCTAGTTCACTTGTCAGTGAGGCATCCTATATATATATGATCCCTCGTCTCACCCGATCGTGCTGCAGCCAGAGCCTCACACTGCCCAGCAGCTGGACAGCCGTATTGTGTGCCACAAGGCAAGTCCTCCTGGACCCACCCCGTGTCCCGGAGGTGTGTTGTGGCAGGAGACTCTGGACAGGACAGCCACAGAGGCAGCAGCAAACTCTTACCTCTGAACTGTAAGTAGCCATAGGCACCTTTCTGTAGTGAACAACAGGCTGTTTCCACACTGCAGGCCGCGAGATGCTGTGCGATGTAGGCACAGGTGCTATGAATGCCGGCACCAAGGCCTCCTGCTCGCCCTGCAAAGCCCAGGCAGGGCCAGCCCACAAGGCGTGGGCATCACCTGTCTCCTTCCCCTTCAGCGCCTGGAAGGACAGCAGTTACCGAGAGCACGAGGTTCCCCATTCCCTGCGATATTAATCCAAGTGACAAATATGCCTTGACATCAATTACGTTGCTTTCTTGTTCAACCAAGAAGTAATTAACTTAAGTGAGGCAATTAAGTCAACTTATCAAGTGAGGTTTGAGCCACGTTGAGCAAACAGCTAATTGGTCTGTGTGCCAGTGCAGGGAGGAGGGGTGGGAGCCAGCCAGCACTGTGCCGTGGCGCAGGGTACGGGAGCATCGCAGCATGAGGCAGCGCGGGGCCGTGATTGCAAGAAATATCAGTTCAAGGGCAGAGCCTAGGATGCGCGCAGGCAGCTTGCGAGTGAAACTTTCCCTCCTCTATTTCCTAACTCTTCCCATGCCTGTGTAGCCGCATCGATAAAAGCCTGGGCCCTGCCTCCTTGCTGTCCTTTCTACTTTCTTAAGACGCAGCCGAGAGTTAAAGACACAGCCTCAGGGGTCTTCTAAGAGCAGAGGTAAGAAAGCAAGCAATCGATAGGGAACCCCACTGCGTACAAGAGATTTGCACAAACAGGCCTCAAAGTGTTTGCCGATAATAGCAGGCGAGGCGAGGGATGGAGATGGCTGCTCGATGCTGCCTGAATTACCTGCCGTGATAACAGAGGCTCCCATCCCCGCAAATGAGAGTGGAGATACTTTGCTGGCGAACCAGTTCAGCCCTTCCCCCACTCTGATGGCCACGGCACAGGAACCAGCGACTGCTGTAGTGGAAACAGGCTTCACACCCTCCCGGGGCACTGCCTTCAGGAGCAAGCCTATGCAAGCCTCTGAAAGGCCCCATATTTTTACAGGCATCGACTTCCCCACAGGCCTGCCAGAGGGACTGGGACAGCCACCACCCATGGATCATGCTGGCAATAGCCAGTGAAGGGTGGAGAGGGGACAGGGAAGGGGTAGGATCTGGGGCAAGCCCAGGTCCGTGCTGTGGCAGTGTCACGTAGCCCTGAAAGACTGAGGTCCTGGAAGCTGGGCCAGGCAAGAAGGAGAGGCAGAAGGGTGGGCCCAAGTGACTTAGGCACTGGACATGGTGCATGGCAAGAGACCCAGCCTCCATGGAGGGACTGGGGGAAAAGCGGGGATCACTGCAAAAGGCTCGGGTTTGCTCACGGAGCAGCTGCTCCTGCTCTCAGAGCCGGGGAGCACCGAGGGGACCGTGCTGGTGAGACGCAAATGCTGCCAGGGCTGGAGGGAAAGGCCAGAAGGGACCTGCCAGTGATGGGGTGAGGAGCAGGGGGCGAGGTGGCACTAGGGCCAAGGACGGAGGTTACAGCTCAGGGATATTCAGACACTCCAGCAGACAGCGGCAAAGCATGGTGCAGGGAGTCTGACCTCCACAGGGGCTGGCTGGGCTCCTCCGCTCCGCTCCGGGGAGGGGAAGGAGCTGATGGGCATGTCCGCGGCAAGGCGAGCTGTGCAGATCGCTAGAACTGGGGCTTTTAGTGACAGGCGGCACAGGGAGGAGAGGTCACAGAGGGCCACTGCTTTTTTAATAAAGGAGACTCAGGAAGTCCAGAGAGCTGGGCACAGAATCTGCTTGGTTAGAAACTCCAGGTAACAGAAAACTGCAGGAGTATTAAGCTCCCGGCTCCAAGCTAGGATGAGAGCTTAGTATGCGAAGAGAGATTTGCAAAGCTGCGGCTGGAATCGCCGCTGAGCTGCGTTCTGCGTGGAAGGGGATCTCATCTCCATCACACGTACAAATTTTGAGTATTGCCCCAAATGGCCAGCTCTTTCTCTTAGGGCACCGAATGTATTTACACGTCAATCTGGGTTACAATCATTTCAAATGATGTTTAAGAATTTTTCTGCTGCAAATCTACCCTGCTTCCTATCCCTCGAACTGATAACTGGCTGCATAAGGAGATTTAAAAGCGGATGCCCTTCCAGCAAAATCGGAGGAGTGGGCTATGATGACTATGATGTCAAAGCTCAAAAATCACAGTGCTCATGAAAAAATGCAGCATGCTCCTATGCCCTTGGGCTGCAAAGCAGACCCTGAACACGTGAAGGATTTGTGCACAACTCCACGTGGCACCGGCATGATGTTGTGATGCAGCATGGTGATAGTAGGGGGCTAATGCCTGACAACAGATTTGTGCTGTCTCTATTTAGGATTTCTGCCCTTTTGCTCTTGTTATTATATAAGGAAGCATGCTTAAGCAATCTGACCCTCTATGCATCCATGACCTTTTCTGCACAGGAATCCCGATGCGGTGATTTTTCCTGCATGTATTATAGGCCACCATAAAGTGCAGACACATCACATTTGACTCTAGGGTATTCTCAGTTTATTGGAGACGACCCGCTTCTGGCCGCCAGTCTGGGAGGTGGTAGATGCACTCCTTACTGCAGAGTAAAACCCAGAGTAGGTTACCCAGCAGTAAATGGGTGGTGTGTCTACCCCAGCATTTGGACAAGTTACCACCTGTCAGGCTGAGCCTCCGGTTTTGAGAGTTATTCTGTTGTCATTGGGAAGAGGCGAGCTGCATTCAGTCTAGATGGTAACAGCCTGAAGCTAATAGAGGCGTAGGGGCTTTGCAGGCGGAGTGGCAGTCTCTGCACAATTAAGCCAGATAACAATCTTGTAGACTGAGATGCCCCGAGAGCCAACGTGAGCAGAAGAAACTCTGAGAGGGCAGATTGGGAAGATGGTGAACAGAAGGCAGAAGGGCAAAGTTAAAACAACTTTCCAACCCCTAGAATGAGCCTGCAGGCGTGCGAGACGCCGCGTTCCAGGCACAGATGGAGCCCGGCTACAGGCAGCAGCAGCAGCAGCAACGCTGAGGGGAGGAGAGACGGTGCTGCAGGCTGCAAGGGAGAAAGGCGGGAGCTTATTGCAGAGGCACCAGCTTCCTTTGAGAAAGGAAAAGCCGACTGCAATAAGAGAATTAGGCACACGAACAGCCCAGCCTAGGGGAGAAACTGGACACAAATGAGGGAGAATATACAAATGAGGGAGGCTGATATACCCATACCGTGGATCGATATGAGTATTTCAGTCCTGCCAGGAGACAGTATTTGCACCTGTACTTTCTGACATCTACCCCAACTGTCAACCAAATCACCCAAGCATGAGAAGTTTTACTTACGCAGATGATCTGTGTACCACCACCCATGCTAAGAGCTTTGCTCGGGTCAAGGCCATGCTGGCATCAGGCTCAAGACCATTACATCAAAAATCAACTACGTGCCAATCCAAATAAAACACACGCTGGTATTTTCCACCTTTGGAACTGAGATCCTAACCTGGAACAGAAGAGCTCTTGCCACCGCCTGAATCTTATGTACCTGGTAGCGATGCTAGTAAAACACACGTACAATGTGTTGAACATATTAAAGACGCTCATCAACTCCAAATGAGTGCCAGTCCAGCAACGTTACAGACTACTGTGCTTCCACTGTTATTTGGCAGCTGAAGATGTATGTCTAGGTTGGAAAAGATCGGCACACTCAAAGAAGCTAGACACCCTGCTGCACAGAAGTTGCAAGTGCATCACTGGACACCTTAAAGCAGTGAATGCCACTAGTTTCCACTTGCTCTCCAGGATCTCCCCGCCAGACATCAGGAGAGCAGAAGCAAGCAAAACAAAAGGCACCCGGCAGATCAAAGACAAGAGGGGCCCACTGCATGGCCACACTCCCCAGAAGACTCGAATCATGGGAAAGTTTCCTCTACATCACAGCCCCTGGATGAAACACCGACAGCCCCGCAAGAAGGAGCGTGGCCACAACTGGAGGTGACCCAGGAGGGAGTTAGGGTGAATATCAGAACTGCCAAACACCTCCCTGTAGGCTCAGAGCTGGACTGGCCAGTGTGGAGAAGCCCAAACTGCTCTCAGAGAGGGGTCGGTAAGAGGAAAGTGCCAATGCAGCTGTGGAGATATGCCAGTGATGCAAACACCCTGTGCAAATGTGGAGGAAACACCTACTGGCTTGCCAATGCCCCCCAGGCACCAATGAGGATTTCACTATGGCTACAGATCAAGCAACACAACCCAGTTTTGGGCTCACATCTGAATATGGCGACAGGACACAAGCAGAACGACACCACCACGACGGCCGAGCTGTGATCGGCAGAAGCCTGGACTGCATTTCTTTATGCCAACAGAAAATTTGCAACTGCGTATTGTAAGCTCCCTTTATCCCCGCATTGTAGCACAAATCACTTGCTTAAATGTCGGAATAAATCTAGCCGCTAATCCACTTGTGGCAGGATGGGAAGGACTTGAAGTGAATTGTTTAATGCCATTTCTTTTAGCAGACAATCGGAGCTCTTCAAATACGGACTGAGTCCCATTGTTCCTCTCAACTTGTCCAGGGCTTCCTGTCCTTGAAAACAAGATTTGTAATGCTTGGGCTGTCTCTGCTGGACCGTTTGAATTCCTATAAAACGTTGCAAGCCACTGCAATCACAGCTGTGCGCTCCACGAAGGGCCCAGCAAAGCCGGCGTGAATTTGCTGCCGTGTAGTCCCAAGTGTGCATGAGAGCACGCAAAGGCATGTGTGACATTTCACTGGTTTGTCATTTCTTCTACATGTTCATCAATCCCCGGCTACCAGGTAACACTCCTGGACAGGACAGTCACGCTCATATTTTGCCAGCTGATCTGGTGCAACTGTTTGATCCCTCTGCTCCCAGCCCACGGGCACTAAAGATAACCACAGGGATTCAGTCCTGAATAAAACCAAGTGGTGGGGAGAGGAGGAGGGTTACTGCAGGTCAGCTCCACTTCCTGTGGGCAAGGACTGGGCGGATGAAACCGCTACGCTAGATCAGCTGCCCCTCGGCAAGCCCCACTTTTAAAGCAGGATAATTCTTTCATCCATCCATGCTCCAAAACTTTGTCCTTGAAATACTTTTTCAGGTGGTCCTTAAACCCGACACGCTATTTGCAGTTGCAGCAAGGTAACGTGCAGCACGCAGCCTACCGGACCAGGCATGCGTGTGATCCGGGGGAAGCCGTTAATAACGGTGCAGGCTAGAGGCTAAATTCTGTAACTCGTTTGAAGCCACGGAGGGTCCGAGGGACTTGCACCAGTGCAAAGGAGGGCAGGATCTGGCCCTCTAGCCAGGAAACGAGAACTGTAACTTAAAAACCAGAGCTGATTGTTACCTGCAGGGCCAGGAAGGACATTTTAGCTGTCTGAATCACAACACAAGCGCCTGTGTGTTTTCATCTTCCTGGGAGCACAAGGCATTGGTCAGTGCCTGAGGCAGGACGCTGGACTAGCTGGACCAAGGGTCTGATCTGGTGTGGCGAATCCTATTTCACCATCGATTTTCTGGAAGGCCTGCTCTCTGGAGGAAGCCGGCGATGTGTATTTGTGCAAGCAGGTGACATCAGAGCATCGTGGAGCGAGATTATTGCCCACGCTGAAGGCCGTTCCCTTCTAAACCCGTCTTTTCTGTCATTAACAACTAAAATAAAGAATTCTTTGTGCCGAGACGCCTTGTGCTTCATCACAGACCAAAGGTTTGGGGGGAAAATGGAGCAAAATCCCCGCGGATGTGTTCTGTATTATCCGTGCTTAAAAAGAGGGGTGGGGGGAGTCGCTCCCTGTAATTCTGTTTGTCATAATCCTCTTCTCCCATCACCCTGCCCAGCAACAGCTCCTCCGCGCGAGGGGTGCTTCTACCTATCAGATGCAAGGAAGCAAAGGAGCCAATGCAGTCTTGCACCTGAGCACCAGCCCGCCCACCGTCTTTCCCGTTAGAGAGGTCCAGAGCACAGCAGCAGATGGAAAAATCAAGGCAGGAGGGATGCGCCCCGCTGACAGGCCCTTCCTGCAGTGGAGGCAGGATGGAGCGGAGGGAACGGGAACAAACGGATGAGTGTCGCTTTCCCTCGTCAGCTGGTTTTACTATTCAGCTCAGACTTGCCCTCTTCTCCCTCCCCACTCCACAGCAG
>NW_005842063.1:797937-837521 GCF_000455745.1 Alligator sinensis | reverse complement strand
GGAATTGGGAGCAGGCATCTCCCAGTGATCCCGAGCAGGCAGGGTTTTGTTAGCGGGGCTTGGAAAATCCACCAGCCAAGCTGGGTTTAGGCCAGGCCGAGGCATGGGGACAAGACCAGTTGGCTGCCTTTACTTCCAGGAGGGCACGTGCCCTCCTCCGGTGTTCGGCAGGCTGATGCGTCTCCTGCTATTCGGCAATGCTGGCCCGGGCCTGGCGGGCACAGACCTCAGCCCATTAGGCTACTGAGTCCTGGACAGGCGTCCCCTCGTGTGCTACACTCCCTAGAACCAGAGCCAGTCATTTAATTTCCTGGCAGCTGTGTTGGAAAGGCACAGCCCAATCCAGCGGCAGGGAGTTTAAGTTGAACAAATCAAGGGAGAGGCCAGGCACCCATTTTAGGCAATTAATCATTGGAAGGGCTGGAGTCTCCATTCCTACATGTCTTCCAGTCAACCCTGGAGCTTTTCTGGAAGATGCATCTTAGCCAAACACAATGCATCAGGCCCGGTCTGCAGTATCCAGATGAACTCCTACCATGTATGCTATAGGGGAGGTCAGAGAAGATGATCTAACGGTTCCTTCTGCCCTGCAAATCTGAGTTTGGGGGTCAAACTTCCCATTAGAACACGTCAAACATCCAGAGAAGACACGTACCACGGGCAGATCGGGATCAAACAGAGGTAAAACAATTGGTTCACTAACACAAAACTCCCCATTCCTTCGCCTGCGGAGCAAACACGGTGGAAGGCAGAGAAGTGCCCTCTTTAAGACAAAGACACAAATCAAATCCTGCAGACAAGTGCTGTGCAGGGTGTGTAACCTCTTCACCCTGCCGGCTACAGGGTCTGGCACTGAAAGCGCTGCCTTCAGGGAAATAAAAAAGGCTCCCGTCTATAAGTCAGGTGCTCTGATCTCTCAAATGGCTGCATTTGGCCTTGAGAGGGTCGGAGACCGAGGCAGTTTGCCGCTGGATTTTACAGCAAGCAGGCAGGGCACTTCCAAACTCGAACTTGGGCAGCCAGAGACCTGCTGGGAACAAACACGAGACGCGGAGAAGCCATTTACCTTTGGTAGCAGCGTCACTCCAGGAGATGGCTCAAGAAAGCCTGGAGATAGCTCTGCCTGTCAGTCATCCGGAATCCATCTGGAACGAAACGAGGAGGATGTTAGAAGTGGTAGCAACGTATGCCCGCCTTCAGTGTGCCACGGGGAGACGCGTTCCTGGCTGACTGCATCGCAGCCACCCGCCTCCCCACGGACACCTCCAGCTCCAGGTCGCGCTGCCCCATGCATCCCCGCTCTGCCATGCAGGGTGCTCCGGCCGGAGGACCGCTCGGACCCGGGGTGCAGTCGCACTCACGCTCAATGCAGTCCTGTAGCGGCTGCTGGCAGAGCACGTATCCACACACCCCTTAGCGTGGGGAAGCAGGATTCCCTGGGTAGGGCATGTGGGGTGGTTGCATTAACCCCTTGGAAACCTTGATCTGTGGAGACCGAGCAGGCCCCTTTGTGAATGGCATCTGGGCTGTTCAATCCGCACCCTGAGGCTAAATGGGAGAAAACAGTGTCTGGAGGGGATGAGAAAACCTCGTTGGCCTCCCCCAGGGACACGAGCATGGCAGGCTGCCTATGAACCTTACCCTGACCCTGCTCTGGCTAGCAGGGGAGGCTGCCCAGCCATGCCAGGAGAGGCACTGCCCCGTGGCATGGCACCCGCTGCCTTTGGGGCCGTGCTCGGCGACCTTCAGGGCATACCCTACACGCACGCACCGCGGCTGGAGGTGCCACTGCGGCACTTGCCGAGCCAAGAGCCAGGGAGACGTCGTGGCATGCGATTCGGAGCAAAGAGCCACCTGAGTAGTCCAGGACCATTGCCGGAGCCCTGCCATGGATCTCCATGTCGACATGTAACCGGCTCACTCAATTAAAGCCAGCCCGGATGCGGTTACATCGGCTGCACTCACTCCTCCGCACTGCAGCATAACAACCTTGCCGCTGGGATTTAGGCTCCGATGCAAGGCGATGGGGGCTCTGCTGCTTTAAAACCTTTGTGCCCCCCAGAGCAGGGGGAGCTGAAGCGCTTGCACTTTTACAACGAGACCGGTTAGAAGTCCCCAATTACAGCTCTGAGTAAACTTCTCCTGAGGGGAAATGATTGTTCCCTGGCTTTAAATTGTGCTGATGCATCTAATCAGTGGCTCTCAGCCTGCACCTGCAAGCACCTGCTGTGACCAGAACCTGTGGCAAAGGGCTTGTTACACGGGAAAGGAAATTGTGTTCGATCGCTACAGCAAGGTGAGCTCCCAGCACCCCGGGGGCAGCGCTGCATCTCTGCCCGGAGCCTAGCCCCTTCCCACATGCAGCAAAGGTCTAGCCAGGAAGAAGACAGAAGGTGAAGAAAGCAGCGCGTGGTACCGCACGGGCCTGTTGGGCAGAGGAATCTGAAGCTGCTGATGGGAGCAGCAGGGCTGCAGCCTCCGTTCGGTCTCAGGAAAGTGGCCCAGCACCACCGAGACTGCACATCCTGCTGCTGCTTACCAGATCCGCCCCGCCAAAGTTCAGAGCAATCACTCACCAAGTCACCTGCCAAATGCCAAGTCATGTCTGCAACATCTGGCATTAGGCAAGCAGGAGCCGGACAGCCTTCTACAGAGCGTGCAATAGGAGGAGGGAAGTACGAGTGCAAATATCAGAGGCAGCAGACAAATGCCAGCAGCGAGGCTCCAGCTGCGCTCTCAACTATGCCATCCTATCTGCCACTTGCTTGCTAAATTTGAAGGCGTAGGAGAAGTCAGCTGCGAGCTTGCCACTGCGTGGGTTCCTTCCTAAGTCAAACCCCATGAGCAATACGAGGTTGGGCCTGAGCTTTACGTGGAGATCTCCAGAGAAAACCTATGTGCCGATGAAGTATTTTTGGTTGGTAGGTGGTACGTGCCAGTGAATCCGCACGGCGCCAGGGCTTCACAGGTGTCTGCTCTGTATTAACCTGCTTGAAGATACCAAGATGCCTTTTGCACGTTTGGGGAATGTTAGCCCTTCTTCCTGTCACAGCCCACGCTGGGTGATCCCCGGCTCCCCAAACTCCTCCTGCATGCTCTGTGCTATTCGTCTTCACTTCGTACCTCCCATCAGAGAGCGCTGCTTGGTGCAGGGAAACAATCGCTTGCTTCTCATCCCAGCTGAGATATTTTGGATGCACTATCGAGAAGACTATCTGGGCCTCTTCAGAATAAAAGGTATTATAGCTCTGCTATACTAATAAGTACCACATGCCCCATCCTCCTCTCCAGTTAATACAGCAATCAGCTCCAGCTGTCCACAGAAGAGTTGAAGGATGCCAATAGCTTAACGAGGTACTAGTCCAGCATCCATCTCCTGCCAGGCACTGGCAGTAAAAAGGGCTGGGGTCAAATTTAGGAGCTTCACGCAAACTTTCTATTTTGATTCGAGCCCCCTATCCAGAAAATAAGTTGTAACTGCGCGCTCCAAAGCGATCGCGCTCCCGCACCCACGAGCAATAGTCAGCTACAGCAGTGTTTAGCAATGAGGGACGGAGACAACACATGGCCTTAAAAGAAACCTTATCCATTAAATACCAGCTGAGACCATCGCAGTCACTGCCTAATGCACCAGCTCCTCGTGCCAGGGGATGCCGCTCAGCGCAGTCACCTACACCAGCCAGAGCAGCAGGTGCTGGGGAGGGAGGCTTGCACCAGAGTTCACCACTGCTCCTCACTACCCCTGGGGATTGTCACCACTGGGGGCTGTCGCTGGAGATCACCATCCCTTGCTGGCACCACT
Source organism: Alligator sinensis (assembly GCF_000455745.1). Classification (NCBI taxonomy): domain Eukaryota; kingdom Metazoa; phylum Chordata; order Crocodylia; family Alligatoridae; genus Alligator; species Alligator sinensis. Next base: position 833,719 of record NW_005842063.1, on the reverse strand, counting down.
TCTTTCAGGGCTTCACCTCTTCTGCGTGCCCCGATATTTCCCTTGCTGCTGCTGCTGCTGCGGCTCCTCACCACTGTTGTTGCTCTTCAGGGCATTCGTACAACCCCAGGTTTTTTAGGCTTGGAGCTGCCTAACAGCCAGCTCAGGTATTTCAGCTCCTTTATAAAGTAGCTGGTAACAGATTTTCACTTGAATGTATGGCAGGGACTAATACCTGCAAGCACTTTTCTTTTGATGAGCCATCCAAGGAGGAACCCCACTCCTGCTCCCTCCTGCTCCTCAGTCTTTTTACTCCAGATCTGAGGGCCGCTCCACGGCAGACCCCCCAGGGGCACAGCGAGTGCCGACCCTCACTGACCTGACCGTGCGGCAAGGAAGAATTGCACAGAGCTGCACGACCCTCCTACAGTTACAGGACGCACACCCCGGCTGGTAAAGGCCCATCTTGTTCATTGGTGCTAAATATCTGGCCATCGCAGACCGCACTTTGCTGTAAGCAGTCCTAATGGTTATTCATCACCCGATCCTTGTATGATCTGGAAACTATTTACACTGATCTTCTATCTTCTTCCACAGCATTTATAAATAACACAGGGCTGAGAACGGACTCTGACCCTATTCCTAAAACGCCGTTTGATAACGGACCCCCATCAATTTTTAAGCTAACAGCAAATCCTATGCAATGGCAATATGGAACACATTACGTGGATTATAAACCAGCTCGTTTTTAATCAGATCTGTACAAATGCAATTAGATCCCCTGCTCCTTGTAATAAAGAAGGTTGTAAGGAAGGCAAAGTGAACGTATCCATTCGCACTTTCCTATAGACGAGACATCAGATTCGATGAAAGGAAATTATTTTTACCATTACACATAATCAATGCGGACCCCATTGTCACAGCATATCCCTGAAGTCAGGAGATGCCGGGATTTCGAGTCAGATTGACATTTAATTGGATGACAGCAGCAGCCACAGGGACGGAGCGTGAAGGGCGTCCCCTCCATTCAGCTTGCCTGACCCCTTCCTTTACAAAAGGTGTGAGGGCTTCTCCTCCAGAAGAGCTCACGGGAAACCTTTGATACTCAGCGGCCCGAGCAGCCGCGAGGTGTGTGGGAAGCAATCCGGCTGGGCTGGGCCTCTGCAGGGGCCTGCTCCCCTCTCCCCTTGGGGCACTGCAGCTTCTCCAGGTCCCTCTCAGGTCGGGCTCCCTGCACCTGCAAGTCCACTCCCAGGTCCCACACAATATTTTGGAGACTGGACAGAAATCAATACACCAAGTCTCAGCCACGTCCCGGCACCTACTGGTGATGGTGTGACGATGGGAGCCGCCACCAGCACTACCTCGCTCATCTCCGTGCCGCCCGCACGCCCGTGCAGGCAGGGCCATGCCATGGAGGTTCCCGCACCAGGCTCTGAGCACCCTGCAGCAGGCAGGAGCGGCCGTGTGCTGCAGGACCTGCCTGGCTCAGCTCCCCCCGGGAACGGGCCCGCATGGGGCAGCGCCACCCATCTGCTGGGGCTACTCAGAGCCCTCGTGCAGGGGAGCACACGGGGTGCTTTAACCTGGCTGCTGCCACTGCAATGCCCCCAGGGTGCCACACTGCTCCCGGTTGAGAACCACTGACATAAATAACTGTCCATTTCTACCCAACGCCTGGAAAAGGCAGAGGGTACTGGTGCACACTGGTTTGCTGACAAGCACCTTTTGCTTCCAAGGGATCTGTTTGCATCACACACCAGTTACGCATTTCGTCTTCAAGACTTTATTTCACAAGAGAAAACCAATGCAGCATCATAAGACCTCGTCAGTGATCAACAGCTTATGTCTCGCATCCTCCAGGCTGAGGGACACCCTGAAAAATGCCTTTCTCATTAAAACATTGCTGCAGGCTCTGACCTGCATGTTTCAGCAGTGCAGGAGCTGGTGTGAGGAGCTTGAATCAACTGAGGATGCTCAACAGCCTTCACGTGTGTGCTGGTGTGTCTGGGTGAACTCAGCTGTTGAGTTTGGTGGCAGAGCGGAGAGATGCAGCTGTACAAGAGGAGATAGATATGCAGCCTGATTCAGGTCTTGCGCTGGGCTGCTGCTGCTGCAGGCCTCCTCTGCGGAGCGACCCCTGACTGATGCTGAAGACGGAGGTGACAGCCAAGGCTGTAGGCAGAGCCAGGTTTTCTGCAGTAACTCACTTCCAGTAAGTGCATTCCTATCCAGCCAAGCCCTTCATCATTACTGCTGTCCTTATCTCCTGCAGCAGTGAGCACTCTGAAAAGGGGCAACCTATCACAAACTGATCCAAATTCCCAGCATGGCTTTTCACCCCAACACATCTACCCCTCTGCTCACACACTGCAAAAGTACTAAGACACTTCTGAGTCTGTCTGCAGCAAAGACTGGACTGGGGACCTCTGCATCCAACAACCTGCAGAGGAAGATGGAGCTTTGTTAGCTAAGGCTATGGGAGGCTTTCCAGCTGTATGGCCTCACCAGTCAAGGGGAGATGGAGTACCCCACTGAGCACGTGCGAGCCACACACTGGTCCTGTTCATCAGTGATCCCTTCTAAATTGCTCATTTCCTCTCAACTTTCAGCCATAGAGCACAACCCACTGTCCTGCCTCTTCACCGGGGCTTGCTTCAGTACGTCAGCTCAAGGCTCACTCTCAAAGGTGCTCATAAAATGCAAACACAGGAGCATGCTCTTACATGCTTGGTTTTTCCAACATTAGGGTGGAAAATGAAATGCCATTTTCACAGTCTGGGGGGAGGCAGAGGATGTCAGCACCATAACTTCCTTTTATTGACACCAACTATTCTCGACACTAACAAGGGCTCAGGTGAAAACTCAGCTCAGCCTGCTGCCGTATGGAGCAGGAGAGACTGCTGTGCAGCATAAAGAGTGCCCAGGCCCTGAACGGGGAGGAGAGAAAAAGTGAGGAAAGGGTTTCCCCCTGGGAGAAACACGCTGAGCTCAGGGGCCTTAGGATCTCAAGAAGACAGCTGGAGATGGCAGGCCACAGCACACACTGGCAGGGCAGTTCTTTGGCACAAATCACCTTCTGAATCATGCCCAATTTTACAGGGCACAGGCGCTGGTGCTGTGGAGGAACGTCAAGATGGATCCAGGAGGGTGGGCACTCACCTTAGCTTCTCCTGTGCTGTTCCCAGGAGCGAACTCCACGTAGATTTTTCTGTGAGCACATTTACACCTTGAAGCTCCCTAAAACACTTCAGACACACTCCCCTAGTTAAGTAATGTATATTAGACCTTTTCCTTCCTTCAGGTTTGGACATTGAGCTTGTTTTTTTTTTTAATCTGCCTCCCTTCTGTGACCGGTTTACTGATCTGATGTTATGTAGTGTCACTGATATTTCTTTTTTTCCTGCATAGGTGCTCGTGGACCTTTTCCCTGCGGCTGACAGCGAGGACTAACATTTTGACCTTCCCTTGGCAGGGGTGGAGGAACCCTGACTTCAAGCTTTGTTGAACCAAGTTCATGCCACGTAATCTTGCCAGGACAGTGTTTTAGCCCACAGGGAGCTGGTCCATTCCCAGGAGGGCCCAGTGCTTTCTGGGTCTGCTTGCAATGTCAAAAGGGCCAAGGGGAGCCTCAGCAAGACACTTTTCCATGGCAACTAATTCTCAAGACTGTGAGCACCATCTCCTGGCCATTCTGGGATTAAACGATGCATGAAGCTTGTTTGCTCTTTCCCCAAAACCCTAGAGAGAGACTGCGTGTGTGCAGGAGAGATGGAGGTGGGAGCACCTCACTAACGCACTGCAGGGAGATTACACACTTGCTGTTACTCACAGACTCTCGCTGTAAGGAATGTCTGTCCTCCTGCGCCTTTGCCCTCAGCAAAACACGCTGTCCGGGCTGCTTGCTTTATCCTCCACACTGCAGAAGGAGCATAGTAAGTGGCTGGGCCCTTCGACTACAACAGGCTCTGGTTAGTGGCCAGGAGCAGCTAGCACAAGATGCTGCTGGCAAGCTGAAAGCTGTTCATTTTCTGCACTCATGTGGCTCTGGGCAGTGTGATTAGATGGGCATTGTTCACCACAGGGGCTCAGTCTGTGAGAGACGGTGGGGATCATTGCTCAGTATGTAAATATTGCAGTGGCAGAGTTCAACCTTTTGGCATGAAGGAAAGGAAGATAAATGCTCCTAGTTCCCTCGGAGCTGCAGGAACCCTGCATCCATCTAATTGCACTTCATAATGGATTCAGCAAACCATTAATTATCAGATTATATTTTAGGAAACTGCAGATAAAAAAGCTTTGTGAAATTTAATCTTAAAGGGGCCAATGCCCTATAATGGAAGTGTTGTACCAGGCTGGCACAGACAGGCTGAGCTTTGTGCAAGGTAGCCGGAAGGGGAATGGCTGTGTGCAATGGTGGCAGCCATTATGTGTCAGACAGGAAGACTTGCGTTAGTGCCAGCTCACTGGTAATGGTATTAAGCACTCAAGAAATGATGGGCCACCATACCCAGACTAGATGCTTTCTTCTAATGCTACAGCTTCTGCATCAAGCTAAAGGGGAAGGCAGGCAGTCTTAGGGCTTTTGTCCTCTCACAAAGGGGATACGAGCTGTCACCATCCAAATGTGGGCCTGACCCCAGAGCTGCCCCGTGCTCACAGCCTTGGCAGTGATTTGGTTAGGATTAGGGTCTCCTGACATCAGGAACTGCTAATGTATCCTGGAGACAAACTAATGAAGGCAGCTGCACACACACAGGACTGCCCTAAGTTGTTTTCCTTGCCTCTGCCATGGAGCTCCCCATGCTATTTTTATAAGGAGAGAAGCTCCAGGCAGTTTTAAGCCCCCCGCCCCTGGAGGGATGATAGCGATGGGGCAGGTGAACAGCCAACTCTCCCAAGAAGGCTCTATGACACCGAGGTAAGGCCTTTTGCTGAGACACTGCAGGTTTTGCCTCCCTCCCCTATTTTGCAAGAGTTTGGCCCTTGGGATATAGGAGAGATTGAAGCTGGGTCCCTGCCACGTTGGCAGAAGGACAGCACAGCAGGCTCCTGCTCAACAGCAGAGACAGCTTATATACACATGCAACGGGAGGCCTCTCCACAGCCTGTCACTGTGAACAATGATTTGTTCTACCTGCTTGGTCCAGAGCCCCCACCCATCCACCGCCACCAGTTGCCATCCCCAGGTGGCCTGGAGGCTTGTTTCGCTTCTCATGATTAAGTTTTGGCTTTCCCTTTGCCAGGTTGACAGACCCATTTTAAGTTTTTGCTGGAGTGGAGGCCAAGAAGGCCCTGCTTTGGCCATATTTTCTAGAGGAACTAAGGAGAAATGTAACCATCTGGGAGGGAGCAGAACATGGCATGGCTGAAACCGCCCAGACTCACACTGTCCACGGTCCTGCAAGCATTCGCCCAGCTTGTGCCCAGCCTTTTCATGCTGCGCCTCCTCCAGGGGCATCTGTCCTCCTCATTGCAGCGCAGCTTAGATCACCTTCATGGTGACTTCCTTCTGGACAAATGTTCATCTATTCCTCGCTCTGCTGCCCTACACCAACACCTCTGATTCTGTGTATGATTCCCTGCCTCTCCTGCCCCTGGAATTTCCCCAGTCTCTCCCCAGCTCTGCCCTTGCTAGGCCTTTGCTTGGCTGTGCGTCATTTATTTCCTTTTCTCTTGCACAAGCTGTTTTCCTGGGGCTGGAGAGGACATGTGGCCCAGATCATTCAGAAGCACCAGCTGCTGCCCACCACTCGTGCTAGGAAAAGAAGCCACCCTGGCTCCATGACTCCCAAAGAGTTCCCACTGCTGATCTCCCATATTCTTGGGATTGCTGTGCTTGCAGCCCCTCACTTCTTTTGCCAGTGTCACAAATCCCAGTAGTTTCCTGGAATAAGTCTGCATCTCATGGCCCAAGTGGTACACATGGATGGTAATGGCTGGGGAGGTGGCCAAGCAATTCTGGATGCATCACACAGGTGCTCCAGGCTACCTCATTTTGTTTCTTCACAAATCAGAGTGACTTTGTCATCAAACAGATCCTCCATAGTCACTGCCACGAGCTCCGAGCCACCTTGGCTAGCTTGGGAATCTGGCAACGTCACAAAGACCTGGGATCCAGCAAGCTCGGCCTCATCCAAGGTGATCACATGCTCTCCTTCTGCTCCTTGTTCTGCTGTCTGAATAACCTGCATGGGAGACAACTCAAGAGTTAAGGAGATGTTTGCAGCACGTTTTCCGCTGAAGTGTCCCCAGCCCACACTCCTGTGACAGCGTTTACTTTCACACCTGAGGAGTGCAATTGCAATAGGCGTGAGCCCTAATGGGAAGCTCTGAGTTGCAGGCACCAGTGATGCAAAAGAGAAGACAGAAAAGCAATTTAAATATTTCTCTTCACAAAATTGCTATAATTTAGCACCATAAGTAGTCTTAGATTATAAAGACGCGGTGATTACACACTAGCGGATCATCAGCCCAGGGAATCTTGCATGTTGGGCTCCCACGTCCAAACAGTTATTTTCTACTGATAGCTGCAGTATTAGAGAGAGAGAGAGAGAGAGAGAGAGAGAGGGAGAGGGAGAGGGAGAGGGTCTGCTACTCCAGCCCTAAAATCTGGCTTTCTGCAAAATAGTTATAATCTAGACAGGGAAGTCCTCTGGATTCTAGCAGAGCCTTCCAAGAGTGACCAGCTTGCTCTGCAACTCCTGCCAGCCCTTCCTCCTCCAGTCTCCAAGAGCAAAGGATGTGGAGAAACTTGAGAGTCCAGAAGAGAGCCATGCACATAATCAGAGGTCAAGAGAACCGACCTTATGAGAGGCTGAGAGGCATGGGACTCTTCAGCCTGGAGAAGTGCAGGCTCAGGGGTGATCTGATGGCAGCCAATAGGTATATAAGGGGTGTGCATCAGGAACTGGGAGAATGTCTGTTCACCAGGGCACCCAAAAGGAAGCCTCAACTTTTCACCCCCGAACTAACCCAGACTGGGGTTAAGGAACTAACATCCAGTCAAGGCTCCTTCTTCCCGTGACCCCCCACTGCCCTTGTGCACTGAGTATCTAAAAGTCTAGTTAAGTGCCACCATCCTTGGATTCAGAGGCAACCTAAGAGCTTGTCAGACATGGGTCTTATTATACTCCCTCAAAGTAGAGTTTGAAGGGAAGGTAGAACCACAGAGTGGAAAAAGGGAAGGCGGGGATGCCAACTGGTGCAAAGAACAGGGCTGGGAGGATAGAGAGATGGGAGAAGGATGGAATGTCATGGCAGTGGATAAGCACCCCAACTCTGGAGTCTTACTACAGCTGCCCCTACATGAAGTTACCCCAGCACCCCTGTTATCAGCCACCCCTGGAGCAGTCAGTTACCTGCACAATCTGCGTGGTGGTGGCCTGAGCTTCTGCAAACACCACGTTGGGATGCTCAGCTCTGTAGTGACCTTCCAGCTGCTCCTGAGTGGGGAAGAGCTCTCCACACAGTCCACAAGTAAAAGTGCTCTCTGTCTGCTTGAAGTGCTCAGCAGTGACGTGCTGCTGCAAGGCCCCTGGGAAGCGGAAGGAGGCTGAACAGTACAAACAGCAAAATGGCTGTGACCCTAAAGAAACATGAAAGAAGCATCACTGCCAGTGAGATGCACCAGAGGCCTCAACTGTCAAGGCTGGCCCAGAGCCAGGAGGGCACATCAAGACAACAAGGAACTGACCTGAATGCCTGCACTTGACGTGGACCTGCAGGAGAGCCAGCGTGGGGAACAGCTCCTTGCATTTCTCACACTCGTGGAACTTCATATCTGAAAATGAGACCAGGGAAAGGAGCACAGACAAGCTACATCACTGCTCTGAGCCCAGGCACCTGGACACAGACCCACACTAAGGGAAATAAATGTCAAGAACTCAGCAAGAACGTGTCTGATTACAGCACCACCTGCAGAAGCAGTTCATGAACCAGCAGAGCTAGCCGTGACAAAACAGAGAGGACACTTGTTGGAGAGGACTCTTCTGAGGGGTCACAATGAGTTTGCTGTGGTCTCAGGAATCCATGGGGCTTTGTTTCATCAAGTGAGAACTATTCCCATATCTTATCTCTCTCACCTCAGCACTTTTTCCCCAGAGGAGGCGGGGGACTTCTCACCTGCATGCTCTGTCTTGACATGTTTTCTGTGGGCAGTCGTGCTGGAGAAGGTTTTGTCACAGGAGCTGCACTGCAGCGATGAGAATTTGGATGAGCGGTGATTCTGGGCTGCAAAGACATCAGGGTGATGGGTCCGATTGTGATACCATAACCCTGACAGTTGCTGTGAAGATATAAATCAAATCATGTTTAGAATGGAAAAGCTGTCCTGGAGGGATAAAGTGGCAGTAACAGGTTGCCATCTTAAAACAAATGGGAACTGAGGCTGCACCCAGCAGCTATAAGATGCATCAGACCTTACCATAAACATCCCTATCCAAACCCATCTCTTTTATGTAGCATACTTGATATTCATTACTCTAACTTATTTATGCCAGACATGCAGCATCCTAAACTAGGCTGATAGAGAACATGATCTCTACAAAAGCAGCACACCCAAAGAGCTGAGTGCTGCTAGCTCTCTCATCCCCCTCTTCACAGATCCCATTTTGGACTGATTTTTCATGCCTTGCTACTTGGTTTAGGGCCCTCCAACATATGCACACTTGCACAAGCCAAATGGAGAATCTCATTTGCAAAATGTCACTTCTATTATAACAGAAACCAAGAAAGCTAGAAATGTTAGGCTAAAGGGAAACATCAGATTTTAGGGAGCTCAGGGCAGGAAAGGATCTATACCTCTAGAGTTAGGACAGTTTCAGAACCGAATGATTCATATTAGTGGGCCTATCTTCTCATTGCACAATTATTCTTCCTCTGAGCAAATCAGCAAACTTCTTCCCTTGGCAGTGCAGTTACTTCCATATTCACTTGTGCCGATAAAGGACCTCCTCTTTGCAAACTGGCATGTGATGCTGTTCTTTGGAGGGTGAGATAAAGTGTACACCAAGCCCAGCTCACCTGATAGGCTTTGTCACAGATCTCACAGCTGAACGGCTTCCCTCCTACGTGGGTCACCATGTGGCGTTCCAGCAGGGATGGAGCACTGAAGACTTTACCACAGGTAGGGCAGGGGTGGTATTCCCTGGAGTGGACCTCATGAATGTGTTTGCGATGCTCCTGCAAGGTGGCAAAGCTCATCCGACACTTCTTGCAGTCATAGGGGTCTTCGATGTCTGACTCCACAGTGCAGGGGGTGAAAGGCAGGGTTGAGGACAGAAAGAAAGGCAGATAGAAAAGGTATGAGAAAAGGCACCACAAATAGGTAGGAGGGAGAACGGAGAAAGAAATGCTTGTTATTTCTAGACAAAGAGCAAACATCTGAGTTTTAGGATCTTTGCAGGTAAGTGCCATGTACTCTCCCTCCCTGTCACTTGCAGTGAGAAATAATCCAGGCTGATTATGAGGGCAGCCCTATGCCTTCCACAGCAGAGGGAAGTCTGCTGCAGTCTGGCACTGCCCTTCACCTCCTCGCAGTCACACCCAGACAGCCCTTTGCCTTCTAAGGAGCTCTGGTAAGTCCCAGGGGAAAGCCCCATTTGAACTAGAGCAGGGCTCTGGTACTCACTGTGGAAGGTTCGTAGGTGGATGGAGAGCCCATTGGCCTGTCTGAATCCTTTCCCACACTCCCTGCAGACATACGGCTTATCTCCAGTGTGAGTCCTCACATGGCGAGACAGCTCAATGGACTGTGCAAACACTGCGTCACAGTATTGGCAGGCATACATCTTCCCTGCAGGGAGATCCAATACAGCAGGCTAGAGCCTCTGCAGCTTGCACTGACCCAGGGGACAGGATTTCTGGGAATGCAGCTCAATTCTTTGGGAAGAAGCAGGAGATTATGAAACAGGCAAGGTTTCAAGGGACCAACAACTCATAATACAAGCTTCTAAGGATCAAAAGCGATGGCATCAAAACCACAAAATTTGTGTACTCAATATTAGTTCTGGGATTATAAATATAGAGTGCTCCAATACAAGCACACTCAAATACATCCATAACAAACTGCTCAGAGACATGATCGCTCTGACAACATCCCTATGCAATGCCACAAGTTTGCAATGTTTTTTTTTTACAAACACAGGCATATCCTTTGCTCCTGAGTCGCTCACAAAGAAAAGGAGCCAGTGGCAGAGGACAAATGTGGCACTGAGGCATAGAGCTAGTTGGAATTTTTAAAAAGAAATGAAGATGGAAAGTGAAGCATACTGTCAAAATTAAATTACTTGTGCAAATTATTCCAGTGGAAAATCCAAAATGAAACAAAACCTTTCATGGTAGTATTGGAGTGATGTCTTAGGTACTATAATGCCTTTGCAGTTCCAGAGATAAAGTAGTGATGAGTGAATGTAGATCCCTTTATGGAAATAGAAAATTAGTGCAAAACTACAAAGAGAACACACTAGTCCAGGCTGGCAGTCAAGGAAACATGTAAGAAACTTTGATCTTTTGGGGTGATATTTTTTACAGGCCTGAGAATGCACTGTATTTGAAAGCTTATCTAAGTCTATCTGAACCATGCAGCTGGTCCAACAAAAGATATCACCCACAGATATCCACTCAAGATATTACATTTTTCAAAAACAAAAAAAAAAGGAGGGGGGGGGGACAGGGGCTTTTATTTTGGGGCTTTGCTGCACTTACCTCCCTTTTTACATTTTAACACCTTTTTAGTGGGGAGAAAGAAGAAAGGGAGTTCCAAAGGGAGAGGAAAGAAAAAAAAATCACAAATTCAAAACCAATCCAACAAAAACAGAAACTGGTTTGCTTTTTCAAATCCAAAATGTACATATTTTTACATTTCTTTTTCAAGTTTTCATCACTGGTTTTTGGGAGGAAAATTTCTCATTTCCCAACTATTCAAATGCTAAGAAGAAGGGAGGCTGGTTGCTTGAAGCAGCGAGAATGAAAGTTGAGAGGGCGCTGGGGAGGCAGGCCAGCCAGGCAGAGCACTGGGATGTACAGCGCAGAGAAGAGACAGGGACTGAGGAGGGTTAGGAATGGGGTGGGTGGCTGGGAGGAGAAGGAAAGGAATGACTATGTATCGTGTTGGAGGCAAGGACTAAGCTTGCACCCAAGGCAGCTGATAACAGGATGCTAGCAAATAAAGGTCAAGGTTAGAGATGAAGGGGAGTTTAGCAACAGCACTTGGGGCATATTAGATCAGGGCAGGGGCAAAAACCAGTGAAGCCAGACTGTAATCCAGGCAGAGACAGACGAGTTCAGCAGTAGGGACTGAGAGTCCAATTCACCAGTAGAGGAGGACAGTAGCATTCAGCAACAGACCAAGTATCAGGGAGAGGGAAAGGGAGCAGAGACAAGAGATGAAGCCTGCGATCCCAGAAGATAGGAAGGACAATAGTTTTGTCAAGAGAGGCAAAGAAGGAAGGCAGTAGAAGGAAGCAGGAGAAGCTCTGCCTGAGAAAGTGAGTAAGATGGTAGCTCAATAGCAAGGAGATGTCAGAGATGGGCTGAGTTACAGAGAGGTGGGGTGGGATCACTAATGACCTCTAGTCTGGGGAGAGGTGAAACGATGCGATTGAACAAGGCTAGAGAGGGAGGTAGAGACAGCAATAGATGCCAGCTATGGACAGGACAAAAGCAGATGAAAGCCCATTAAGAGAGGCAGAAGAAGCAGTCAATCAGTCAAAAAAGCAGTGGAAAAATGGAGGTATTCCCAGGAGTGGATGGATTAAGTTGTAACCCTGCCCAGGCAGATGAACACTGATAGCATTAGCCCCACTCCATGGCTGTAGCACAGCGCTGTGCCTTCACAACTTGGCCCTATGCTTCCTCCAATCGCTCACGGGAGGACAAGGACCCCGGTGCGCAGTCAGGACCCCAACACTTCTGACAGGCTTACCCTCGGAGTGCTTCTTCTTGGTGTGATAGGCAAGGGCGGAGGCTTGCATGAAGGTCATGAGGCAGTGCTTGCACATGAAGGGGCGGTCCCCTGTGTGCAGCCGCATGTGGTTCTTCAGCGTCGAGTTAGCAGCAAACTTGGCACCGCACTCATCGCAAGAGAAGGGCTTCTCATCAAAGTGTTCGGTAAGTTTGTGGTACTGCATTCCTGGGGAGCAGGAGACCAATGGAAGCAGTTAATGCCCAGCAGAAAGGTGCTGTCCAGGTCCTTTCCCCAGCCCTAATGCTAGTTACCAAGTGACACAGCTTGACTGAGTCGGGAGAAGTCATCGTCCTAACAGCCAGGGCTCCCGGATCACAACCAACGTGCCACTTACTCAGACAGGAAAGAATGACATAGCCATAAGCTCCCTCTACCCTGCTAAAGTAGTACTTCTCCACCCTCCACAGTGAGAGCAGGGGGATGAGGTGGTGGAGGTAAAGAAACATCAGGCACAGAGAAGCATCATTATCAATACCCCTGAAATCAGCTGAAGAACCAGAACAGGCACATGCCCCTACATTTGCTTTTAGACACCTTTTAAGTAACCAGAAGCCCCACTGTTCCTTGATAAGCCACATGTAACACTGGAAAAGCAATTCTAAAAGAAATCAGCTATAAGACACTGGGACAGTGGAGCAGTGAAATGGTCTGAATCACGTTCCTTAGGACACAGTGCCATTTCAAAGGCTTCTAAGAACTATCATCAGAGCCAGGAAGGAGGCCCCAGTTTCAGGTTGTCTAGTTAACGTGCTGTTCACGTGGCCATCACCCTGGTAACTAGGCTCAGGTCTAGAACAGCAAGGAGCACCTCACTCCTTGTGCCACATGAACCTCTCCCAGCTCTGGGGTTACGAAGCCCACCTGAGGCATGAGCAAACTCTCTTCCACAGATGTCACATGTCACTGGGAGTCTCTTCTTTTTCTTTTTGGCCGGCCCTGCAACTCCGTGCACCTCCAGCTGGTGCTTTTCTAGCTCCTTCTTGGTGCTCGTGACCTCATTGCACTCCTTGCACTGCACCTGCTTTCCTTTGGCCAGGCGACACCGCTTCATGTGCACCTTCAGACGGCAGTAGAAGTGGAAACTCTTGTCACAGGCTTTGCAGACAAAGCTCTTCTTGGAGGAAGCACTCTCATGGGTTTCCTCTCGTTCCTTGGGACCTGCACCCCCAGCCTTCTCCTCCTCTTTGTCCATGGCTTCAATCTGCGATTCACTGTTCACCTTCCACTTCCTGATCCCAGGTTTCTCCCCGCTTCTCTCCGTCAGGAGCCCTGTGTGGAAAGCAACTCCCATTTCAGTGCTGACTGACCATTTTGAGCACTCGCCTTCATCACCACCTGCCTCCTGAGCACTCCTCAGAGCACCTGATCCTGCACTTTTCTACTCGGGGGTGAATGGGATGAATACGGTACAGACTGGTGCAAAACGCACTGTCCCGTCAAAGCAGCAGCACATCAAAGTCACGTTCACAGGTGGCAATGACGAGGGAAGGTGCAAGAAGTGCAGAATTAGAATAAAGGAGAATACATTTTTTCCAGTTAAAACACCAGCATCTATAGAAGCTGAAGTGTGCCAGCACTAGCTCGATATTCAAAGAAACTCAGCTCTCATTTAGGCACAAAGAGAACAGGAGCTGCTTCTGAATGCCTGTCCCTAACTCAAGTGAGTAAAGTTACCACTTGACTGTTGGCAAGCTTGGGGCCTGAGATAGTGTAATGCTCTTTCAGCTCAAAAGATTAAGTAGCATTGAGTGAATGTGGATCCTTTTATGAAAACAGAAAATAGTTCAGGATTTTTTTCCCCAAACATAGCCAGTTTCAAAGAGGACACTAGGATTCTTCACACTCTTCTGGGTAGAGCTACAGTAGAACTTAATCACCCATTTATGTCCATTGCCTAGAAAGTCTAACAATTTTTGAAGTGCCTATAACACTAGAATTTTGAAAGGCAGGAAATGGAAAATTAACACAGGACTAGAGCCCGCAGGAAAGCCCCATCAGAAACATGTTTGTGGAAAGAAATCAAACTACAAATAGTTATTTGGTTTCTTCTCTGTAACCAGTCTCATGATTTTGTGGCCATGGAAAACCAGTGTGGAATTCACAGTTTGCCACAACACTGTGCTATGGGATCTCAACGTGCTTTTTTAGAACTTTGGTTCTTCCCTTCTTGAATATGAAGCAAACTGTGCAAAAAACAGACCTTCCTCAGAGTGCGATTCCATTAAATGCTGCATCTGTTCAGTGGACAGCAGGTTTCAGAAGGAATGAGCTAAACCTACCGCTGCTTGAGATTCCTGTTTTCTTTTAAACTAACACTCACCAATTTAACATAGAACAAACATGACTGAGTGACCACTTACACACATTCAAGTCTTAGCCAGGATGCGCGTCACCGTGGATGTGGGTGGGTGGGTGCATGTTCCTATTCCACACGTGCCCAGCATGCTTGAGTTCCAGTTCTGCATGCCACTGTTACAGAATTTCATTTTCTGTACAGAAGACTTGTGGTGGTCAATGGCTTTACTTTGGGGCAGCCTATGAGGCACCCACTCATACCAGGGTATGGTCAATATATATGTAGAACAGACCTATGAGGATCCAATTTCATGCAGGCATCTAAGAAAACTCCATGTGACAAGAGCAAAAATTTTGAAAAATAAACTAGTGGAGATGCCAGGTAGCTGAATAAATGGCCTGACTGTTTCTTGAACAAAGTCCAAGACCTAGAAACCACAAACAAGATCCTGGATGAATCACTAAGTTAGCAGATCATCCAGGCTCTTTTCCTGCTAACAATGCCTGGAGTACAGCTCCTAGTAGTAGGTGACATTCATGAACCCCCAAGCACACCTCAGTGAGTAATCCAATTCCAGCTCTTGAAAGGAATCAGGGCAGACAACAGTGCTATGCTATGATCTCAGAGCAGTTAAGGCTTTCATGCTTTAACTCTCCAAAACTTCTAAGTGAGCTGGAAATATCTGTATAGAGGAGTATGGGCAGATTTCTTACCCACATGTCCCAGCTCCTGCATCACTGGCTGTAGACCTGGGAAAGACTCATGAACGCTGCATAACAACTGACAGATCTTGATGGCGGGAACAGATTTCTCCTGTGCTGTGTTCAGAGCTGCTTTCAAGGAGGCCTCTGAAGTTTCTTTCTGAGAGGAAATGCTTAGTAGCTAAGGAAACATGACACAGAAAAAGTTATGTTGCAGAAAGCTGGAGACTGGGGAGAAAGGTTCTCAATCATTCTTGGACTGTTTGGAACCCACTGAGAAACAGAAGATCAAGCCTCCCCCAGAAGCATGAAGCCCTTGCTTTGGCAAATACTGTATTTTGACCATTCGATGACTTCTGGCCAGCTGAAATATTTCTGGGATTAAAAAAAAAGAAATTCCACTGATTGAAGTTCCCAGACCTGCTGCTTATGTGTCAAGCTACCACCACTACCCTGAGGAGCCAGGGATCTTCTCAATGTCCAACATCTCACTTACTGTGGGGCTAACAATAGACATTGTTAGTGAACTGATAACTTTGGCCTTTCTTTGGTGGATGGATACGATGCTTTAGAGCAGTGGTCAACAATGTTTTCTGGTCGTGGGCCAAAATGACCCAGCTTGGGTCTGCAGCAGGCCACTGCTAGGACCTGGATGCTGCTGCTTCTTCCCCCCACCCAGATATGGTGTAGGCGAAGTCCCCCAACTACCAAGTGCCACTGAAGTTCCCCAGCTCCAGAGGCTGAATCTAATGGTTCCACAAGTTAGATGGAGCCCAAGGACTGTAGGTTGCCAGCCCCAGCTTTATTATTAAGCTAAACCATTCCAATTACATTTGGTCTTTTCTTCTCCTTTAACCTTGAGCCCATGGTACTGAAGCCATTGTTCCATTTCTTAGCCACAGAAACACAAACTGCTGATGGCACAAACAGCAGCATGGAAATAGCTGAAAATATTTCTAGGGAGTCCTTTTGGGCCAGGGCAGCTATTGATGAGCCGGGTGTTCCTTCGTCAGAAATGTTTAGTTTGGATAACTATAAAAGCAGACTGAGTGGCTGCAGACTGCTATGTGAATGAATCTCTCAGAGACTGAGGAAACCAGCAGATTTCTTTGCTTCTCTACATATACACCGTCTAGTTTCCCTTCCCTAGGACTGAATATCAGGGTGGGCTCCCACTGTTAAAGAGCACCTAAATTCAACAGTTTTGGTAAAGCCAAGTCTAGCCTCAGTAAGGTACACTCAACAAGTCCCCAAGGAACCCATCATTCATATCAGGCAGCCTTGAGTTTTCCAGGCTGCATGAAAATCCACACCATGCTAGCCACCTTTATATGGTACTTGTGCCACTTTGCAGAGCTGAGCCACAGCTTTATGTCAGGATACCTAGACTTTGCTCAATTGAGCACCTTTCTGGCAACTTGCAGTCGCCCAAGCCTCATGCATAATGTAGATAAAAATGCCTGATATGCCAACATTTCAATGGAAAGGTATTGCTGAGAACACATGCCCCAGCCCACTGAGCTCTACACAGATCTAAGTAATTTCTGCTTGGAACACTGCAGGCTAAAATCTGTTGGCATTACAGGCTACACGTTACATTAGAGCGGAGAACAGCTGTGTGCTGCCACTGTCACCTGTTCAGTACCTCTTTTACTGCTTCTGTGAGACCCGCTTCTCCTGGAGCCAAGTCCTCTAGTCCCGCTCTCTGCTTGATGGCCTCTGAGATCAGCTCGCTGTGTCTCAGTATTATCTTGATGGCTGTACTTTCACTGGTAGCCACTGAAGGAGAGAAAGCCATTACAAACAATAGAACAAAAAACCTGGGATGTGCCCAAAGAATCTTAGCTTTACTAACCCTGTTCAGCCAACGTCAGAAGACAACCCCTTCTCAGTGGGTGTACTTCCCTTTGGAAGCAGAGGGAAGCCAAGGACTAAGTTGCAGACTTTATTGGCACTGGCTGTGGCAATGATAACAAAGATGTGAAGGAGCGATGCAGCTTTCAATGTTTGTCCACTTTGAGATGAAATAAACCTTCTTAATTATTTTAAAGGAACTCATTCAGAGAGACGTGACCAACTCAAAAAAAATCACCGCACTTCTCTATTGTCACCAGTGGTGTCTAGAATGTTTGCAATTAGAGAAATTAGAAGATGCAATATACTTTTGGTGTGTTTGGTGGGCTCATTGGATACTGTCCCTGTACTGCAAGTCAGCTAGTTGAATCTTTCTCTGGTTTGTATGAGATTTTCACTCAGCAAATGGAGAGGAATGCATTTTTCCTGTAGAAAAATGTGATCACAGAATGGAAAGTTTGCAGGAAGGCTCAGGAATAGGGTTAAGGCTCTCATGAGCTCATGTTTTCAATCTCATAGGATTTCAGCCTGATGGCATTTCTGGAATTCTTAATACGAGTGACAGCAGGGAAGGGAAGTAGAAGGACTGCATTTCTGTTGTCTGGCAAGAATCACAGGGTCACAAAAAAAGGCAGGCATCCTCCCTCTCTGCCAAAGCTTCCTCCCTTTCTAGGGCCAAATGCTGCACCAGTTAATTCAGTAAAAAAAATTCGGTCTCCTACCATGCGTCCCATTACTTCTCCTTGCAATAAACAATGCACTGGGATGATGCCTGCATTACACAGTACCAGAAGGAAAGTTGTTTCTCTGGTATTTCCAGTCCCATCTACATGTATTGTATCCTGGACGTGGCTCAAGAAAACTGGCCTAACACTACATTTCCAGCTCAGTGTGCAAATCCAGGGAATTTGGACAAGCAGTCCAGGGTTTAGATGGTCAGCATTTAGATAAGCATCTGTGCCTGATGCTTTGATGTGCTTAGTCATCACTTGACTGGCAAGTTAATGTACCGCCGCAGCCAGGGAAAGGGAAAAGCACAAGAAGATCCGGTGGGATCAATGAGGATCTGGAGGAATCTATTGATAAAGCAGCTCTATCCGGAGTCTGAGAGCATTACCTGTTTCGAAAAAAAGGTCTGCACCTGGCTCCTTCTGAATTTCATCGATGAGCGCGTTCAGTGGATATTCTGCCTCTCGCAGTTCCAACAGCAGCTGCCAAACGGTACTCACAGACAGAGCCTGGCCTTCCAGCGCTGCGGAGACCAGCGCGCTGAAACCACCCACGCCAGCTGCGTGCTTCACTATCCGTTCCATTACCTTCAAATGACCAGCACCAAGGTATTAATGAGAGACAACTGTCTATCTGCCCATTCATGGATTAGCCAACTGTCACCGCCTGCTAGAGTCTGTCTTTCAGTACTATAGTCCCTGCCATGCTGTGGACCAGGAACATGAGTCAAGAAAGCAAACAGGCTTTCCAAGGATAAGCTAGACCATGCACACACAGGCCACACTAAGTCAGGCAGAAATAGAAGCCATTTCCTGAGACTTGGAGCAAATGGTTGCTCTTTGGTGACTTCTAGGTTTGGATTTAGAGATGGGTTTTTTTGCTGCAGCAGATGGATGCTAAAGACATCTTAACCCAACTTTAGCAACAACACAAGTCTCAAGACTCTGCTGCAGCAATGAGTGATACAATCAGGTGCTCTCTGGTCTTTTACATGCAGACCAGAGCAAAATCCCGCGCTATAATCAGAAATGCAGACGTAAACACAGACTATCCACTCACCTCTTTCTCTCCAGGAGCTATGTTTTGTGTGCTTGAGATCCCTTGCAGCAACATCTGGGAATCTTTCAAGAGCTCTGCAAAGTTTTCTTGATATTGTCTTAATAGTTCAGTCCCATAATCCTCTGGGCTCCATTTGGCTGAATGCAAATGAATAAAAACAGTATCTGCTCACTATCATGCATCATTCTGAAGCATCTTTCCTACTCAAAGTTAAAGGGCAAATACAAATAAGAAACCAGACTGGGGCCTCAATAGCACACTAAGCTATTACAACAGATCTGGTTTTGAATCCAAGAGCTGAATACAAGTAATAAATACTTTGCGGTTCCAGACACCATTTGTTTGCAATTCTTTCATGATACAGGCTGGAAGAAGAGCAGATTCTCTGCATGAGGGGGTTGGGAGTCAAGCAGCAAGGGCATGGATCATGTCTGAGGTATGCTGCTAGTGCTGTACTGAAAGAGCAGTCAGTAAGTATAGCAAGTCAGGGCCCTGCCAGGAGAACTGTATATCAGATGCATAGTGCATTGAGCTAACTGGAGTCCACTGCTTAGCCAACCCAATTGCCATTAGTCATTCATTTCATCACTTTTATGTATATAAAAAAAGATGACAGTTTAGAGAAGGGGTCAGCAACCTATGGTCTGCAGGCTGGGTCCAGCCCAACAAGAGGTCCGATCTGGCCTTCGGAGACAATCCAGCATGGGGGATTGATCTGGAGTTGTGCCATGCCAACCCTCCACGCCGCAGCATTCCCTTTTGCTGCGAAGCCTGCTGCCCAGACTTCTGGCCCGCAGTGACAGCCATGTTGTAAGCTCTGACCCACACCAGCAAAAGGCTGATGACCCCCAATCTGGATCGTACACTGTGCATGTATAAAAATAGATCTTTTGGTTGCATACCATATTTTTAGCATCTTCAAAGCATCAGACACAGTCCTAGCACAAAAGATCAAAGGCCTGGCTTCTGCACAAGGCCAGTGGACTGGTCTAAACTAGGACATGAAGACAATACTGCGAGGAGATTTTCAGTCTCTCGATTCCCCTGCTGGTAGGCTCCATCACTGATTTTTGGATGTAGATATACTGAGAGAGCCTATGCTCTGTAATAAAAAGACTCTGATACCCTGGTGTGAAGCTTCTCTGGACTGTATCCTTCTTCAAAGAGTGCAATTATTAAATATACCAACAATTTCCAAAGATCCAAATGCCCACAGTTCAATACAATTTACAACGATGTGGGTTGGGTTATCTTTGATAAATATATGGGGGGGAGGTGGAACCCAACTCTGGATTACAAAAAGACATTTAAAAAAAAGTGTTAAAGAATCAGGAAATAGCCACAATGTAATTAAGATGTCAATGTGGCCTTGGAATAGAGCTGGCTGAGTATTTTAGGTGAATAAAGATGGTTTGCTCTTCTGAAAGGTATTTAGCAATTTCTACAAACTCTACCCAAACGTATTCAATAATCATAGGTGAAAATAATTTTCTCGAGGCTAGATTTACAAAACTGGAGAAAGAGGTGTTCATAGCCCGCTCTCTCCCTCCCTCTATTTCCAAGGTAAAAAAAAATTGTGCTTTTATTTATTCAAGCTTCAATTTAAGAAGATTCAACTCTATGTAATTAAGGAATGCTCCTCCCCAAAATGGGTATTACCACTAGATCATTAACTAGGTTGGGTGTCTGGTGTTTCGAGGGAAGCAATGATGCTTAACAAATCACAATGCAAACGGCTTGCCTGGAATGTTTGCTGCACAGGGAAGTAGCAGTATTACAAGCACAATTTTGCTTTCTGAAAAACGCTCATTTATATTTCACCGCATTTCAATTTCATTTTTTATCTTTTTAAGTAACTTCAGACCGGTAAAAGATGCTGGCTACCTAAATTCAGGAGTGAAATGGTCCCCATTAACTAAAAAGGTTTCACAATGTCCAAACAACCTCAAGTCCCACAGGGAAATTAATGGAGGAAAAACCAAGAATGTGTGTGTAGGGAGGAAGGTAGGGCAATGATCTCAGATGAGGCTATCAGATGGAGAGGAAGTGCAAGGTGTAAGGGGTTGCTGCCCAGAAGTGTGTTGCCTGGATGTGTCAGACAAGCACGGACCAGGAGCAGACATGCTGCCACAAAGAACTTCTCCATTAATTGTACTTTTCCTGGACTGATGGACAGCCATCTCAGTTACTGCTTGAAAGAGACTGACAAGGAGATCCTGCAGCTTTATGGTGCCCAGGACAGATAGAGAATAAAGGGAGAGATGACCAGGGAGAGTGAGTGCATCCATAACTATATCAAGAAGGGTTGGAGGAGCCAGAATAAGGACTGAAACTTAGCAAAGAGGGAGAAGGCATATACCTTGGCCTTCCATACTTGAGATAGGGACGTACTACCTGCCAGAGTGAGAGGGGACTTTATCCTCCGTCCACCTTTTGTCTTCCAGTGGAGACTGCCAGGTAGGGACCGACAGCCGTCAGTGACACTGACACGTGCCCAAAAGGACCTGGGCTACTAACTTACTGCAACAGGCCAACAAACTGGGGTTAGCTATAAAGGAATTAGGAAGACCCATTTTCCACAGTTCGAGTCCAGAGAATATCCGTTAGTTCTAATGCATCCTAAGCACCTAAACATCGAAGCCTCAGAGCTCTCTCATTGCATCCTATTGCATTTATCTCTAATTAAACTACAGGACAATAGACTTAATGGAATTAAAGCAAACTACTCAGCTCCTTAGCCAAAGGCACTGCATAAATGCCTACAAATACACTTGCAGGCCCCAAAACAAACACCAATAGTAATTAGACCTATGCAGACACAGGTTGCCACATAAATTTGAGCCACTTCTGTTGATTTTAGATCCTACTTGCTTGCGCACAACTCAACCTGTCCCGAGTTTCCTCAAAACAGATCAGATCCAGCCACTCTGCTCTGCTGCCATCCTGTTTTATCAAGGAAAATGTGCAACTCTTGTGCAACTCCCTAAAATATTACTTGCAGAAAAAACAAGACTAGCCAGCGGGGAAGGATCAGGAGAAGAAAGAGGAGGACCCTACCATCACTAGGTTTAATAAAAGGATTAAAAGGATTAAAGCCTTTCTCCAGGGGGTGGGAAACCTCAGTTGTAGGACCCAGCACAGCCACGAAGGGTTTTTTTAATCCTCATCATCGTGCTACGACCAGTCCTTGCGCATGGGAAACCATCTGCTGCAAAGATTATAACTTTACCTGCGTCCTGGCCTTGGGTCTTGCTCTGTTCCTGCGCATTGTATCTATCTCTAAGTTCTAGAAACCTGACTCAAGTTCAGACAGGCATCCAAACTTAATAGTGGATGATCTTCATGGAGCTACTAATCTAGAAAGAGTGATCCAGTAATACCTTTGCTCTCAGACACAACTGCTGCTGCCGCCAAATTGTCTAGCAGAAGGTGCAGATCAGGAAATGCTGCTTTTACAGCCCCAAGTAGTTTGACCAAGCTCTCAGCTTTCAGGGTCTTCTCTTCCACCACCTTCCTAAGCAGATTCTCCATTGCAACCCCCTGGGAGCTGCCTTCACAGCAATCCAGAATCACCTGCAGGAGCAAGGAGATAACCAAGCAGCCAGTAAAGAGAAGAGTTAAGAGAAAATCCTGATGTCTCACAGGTCTGATTGATCTGCGGTGGCCTAGAACATTATGAAATTATACAGCGCTCTAGTAAACACATATCTATTTATCACAGGCCCATACTTTTAGTATTTAAGCACAGTCTATATCTCTAACATGTCTTCTCCTGGAAAATAAGTATAAGTCAGAGGTAGGCAACCTAGGACCCGGGGCCCAGATCCAGCCTGCAGAGCCACTGAATCCGATCCACAGAGCTGGGGGGCTTGATGCCAACCACTGCTAGAGGCGGTTCACTGACCCCCTCTTTGCACAGGGTCAAATTATGTTTCCCATGAAGTCTAGTTCTTAAAACTGGTCAAAAAATGGAAAAACACCCTGCCAAAACATAGAGCTGTTTCTGCTGCAGGTTTCAAAATTACTTCTCTTTTATTGTAATTTTTTACTGAAACACTTTCCTTTTTGAATATTTCAGTCTTTGTCCCTTACCCAGGCTTGTTTTCTCTTTTCCATTTGTCACTGAAGCAGGGATATGGGGAAAGGGAGAGAAACCTTGTTACTTTAATAAATATTTTATAGGCTGAAGGATTATTTATATGGGCCAGTCATGTGAGACATGCCTCATGCAAGGTATAATCAATATCAAATCACACGATTAGAAGAGCTCTGAATACATCAGTATTACAGTCACAAAGGACAAATACATCGCATTCAAATGCAAGCAAGGTTGAGCCTAAAATATATCACAACACATACGAAAGTCTTGTTCAAACAGCAGGTTTTTCATACCCACAACAAAAAGAGCCTTCCACACAAGCACGGCTGCACAAACTGCACAGCTCTGAGGCTACACTTCGCGGAGTTTTGGAACATCATCCTGGAAAAAACCCTTGGGCAGCGAAGTTCAGTCGCGTGCCATCACAGGCAACCAAGTCATATAAAACTACCAAACTCCAACCTAAAATTGGCTAGGCTTTAGCACCCACTGCTTCTATCAGAAAACCAGCCTGGACTCTCCCTCCCTGGATTTCTAGCCTAAATCTGTTCATTATTCACATTACATTTATTGTTATGTCCACACTGGCCTCTACATTAAATAGTTCTTCAAAACTCTCTTTGGTGCTCACCTCCACCCCCCGATGCTTTTCAGAACAATATATCTTCTCTCAGCCTCCATTTCCCTAGGCTGAACAAGCCCAACTCTTTTAGTTTTCTATCATGACAGACTCTCCATTCCCTTGATCAAACCAAGAGTCCTTCTTTATACCTGTCCTAGTTTGAATGTATCTTTCCCGAACATGAGTGACTGGAGCAGTACCTAGTACTCTAGATAAGGTCTAGTTTTCATCTCTTGCTATTAATGACTAAATTCACGACTCTGCATTTTGCACTATTAAATTTCATTTCTATTCCTTCAGTCCTCTCAGACATCCAGTTCTTCTTGTATGATACTCAAATCCTCCTCCATGGGAGTTAACATACTTCCCAATTTTGTACCATCAGCAAATTTCATTAGCACATTTCTCCTTTTTGTACCAAGGTCACTAATGGAACTATTAAATAAAACCAGTCACAGGACCAATCCTATAGGAACTCAACCAGCAACCTCCTTCTCTCCTGATAAATTCTCTTTTCAGCATAATCTGCAGTCATCTGCCCTTTAGTCAGATCCTCATCTACTTAATAATTCTTGTACTAATCTCTATCTTCTCTGTGTTAACTGATAAATTCCCAAGTGATACCACATCAAATGTTTTACAAAGTGCAGACTGGTACAGTGGATCTCACCCTAGCAAAGGAAGATTTCAGGTTAGTCTGACATAATTTACTTTTGATAAATCCATGCTGCATTTATTAATTTGTTTGTATCGCAGTATCATTATTCTTTCAAAATTTATTCAGGAGCCTTTAATAATGCTGGGCTCAGGCTAACAGGTATGCAGTTGTCCAGACCACTTTGTTTCCTCTTTATTAAATAGGTTTGCTATTCTTTAGCTACACAGTCCCCTGCTAGTTCGGTCGATTTATTAAACATCTTTGCAGTAGTTAAGTATAATGGTTCTTTTCATATTCTGGGATGGAGATTATTCATCCCCACCCCCCACACCTGAGGGCAGTAAACTCTTAAGTTGTGGTTTTTTGGCTCAGTTGTGGTATCCCAGTAGAATCTGTATTTTTCCTATAGGGATGGTTTGCAACCACTTAATTCACAGCAGATTGCTAAATTAGGGACAATCCGCCCAGTTGTTTCCTGCAGCTTTTACTTCAAAGGCCACCATTTCTTTGATCAGCTGGGGGTCATCAGCCTCCCATGTAGCTGATTGGAAAAGTTGCATCCTTTAAAAGAAAAGATACAGCAAACAGCTGGAGCACTTCAGTGGTCTCACTGAGATGTCTGTTGTGGCTACATATATCCCAGAATACTTTCAAACCCTCATCTTTGCAAGGGGGCTAGGTGCAACAGGGTTGATTGTGTCATTTTAGGAATAGGTTAGATAAGGGTTTGTACGAGATGGTTTGGACAGGGATGAACCTGCTTAAAGCAGGGGGCTGGACTCTACATGACTACCAGAGAGTCCTTCCAGCCTTACTATGATTCTACAAATTAACCCTGCAAAACACCCAGGCTGCATTGCATTCATTTCCATATCCTCACTGCTATCATTAGTAGTTCTACCTCTGCCCCAAAGGGATACTGCCAGTCTCACTGAAAACCGAAGCAAAATTCTGATTTCATTTTTGGGCCGTTCCTTGCTTATTTTTACTTTCTTCCCCCTCTTCACTGCGAAACACTCCTACTTCTTTTCTTGGTCTCTCTTTATTTATATGTCTAAAGAACATTTTAAAGACTAGCTCAGTTTGATTTTTGGCAATTCACACTTTATCCCTACATTCTTTGTCTTCAGAAAAGTAGGTCTCTTTGTTGGCTAATCCCTTTTTCCATTCCTTACAAGCTGTCTGCTTGCTCCTTAATACCCTACTTAACATGGTTATTTACCCGGGTAGGGCTGGATCCCAACCCTACATGTTTTTCCCCTTGCCTGGGAGGCAAATTCTAGATAGTTTGGGTACAGTTGACCTAAAGACAACCCAAGCCCTCTTTACATTTAAGTCCTGGAGCCTCACTAACAGGTTCCTCTTAATTCCTCAAAATGTGCCCCTTCAACATAAAAAAAGTCTTAGCTACTGACTTTTTTAGCATTTATTCTTCCACTTAGTTTACACTGAATCTGTTGGACAGACTTGAGGCCTCTGCGCCTGCCTGGTTTGATAAGGCTTCAGCAAAATCTTGCCTCATCAAGACCTGAGCTTTTGGCAGGCCTCCCTCCCAACTTCACTCACATCCTCCTCTTTAGTTTAATGAGGCCTCGGCTTCTACCCAAGTCCCCCCACATCCCTCTCCTTTCCTATAAGGTGACAAAGCTCACTTGGGCTACCAAACATTACAATGAGCAAGGAAGGGATCCTGTGAAACACCAGTACAGAACCACAGAAACATATACACTGAGGAGAGGATGTTCCACACATATGGGCAACTGTTTGTACAGAGCACAAAAAGAAAATACGTTGCAGCTAGCTCTCCAAGGCAACTTGACCAATGAGTCAAGCCTAGAGAGAGTGACACATCTGCTAATCAAGCTAGCAATACTGTCGATGCAGAGGTTCAATGGTTTCTTTAAAACTAAATCTCTGTAGCCCATGGTAGTGCACTGCTATCTCTGAGCTTAGTGCAAAGGACTTCTGGCTCCAACCCTTCCCCCAAGCACAGCTACGCAGGGCACTCAGCATTGCATTAGGGGGTGTTCATCTCAGCCCCAAAGTTATGAGTTACATATGTAGTCTATAGGCCATGGAACTAAGTGTGACCTAGAAAACAATGCGATAAAAAGGTGCTTTGCTCACACACGCACACAGCTTTCCTGTATTTTAGATGTTACCTGCTTCTCCAAGCTCGTCAGGAATCCTTCCTCTGCTGTTTCGAGGAACTGGATGATGGGGCTCAGCTGTGTTATGCTCTGGATCAACTCCTCCCTGCATTCCACCAGCAGAGCAGACAGGGTCTTTCCCTGTTCTGTGTTCTCTGTGGGAGAAAGATTTGGAAATACAAGAAAAGAAAAAAAACAACCACATGAGTCAATGTGAAGTAAGTGACAGCAAGGTATTTTCTCCTGAAGTGAGACAATGAGATTCTGTGAAAGATCTAAGTGAATAGCAAAGCTTAGACTGAGTGCAAGCAGCAGAAGAAAACACTTTATTATTCTCTTTAAACTCTATGAAAGGAAAACGTCTCATTTATCTAACAGAGCACAAAGCTGCAAAGCAAGCTGGAGGTTAACGTCAGGTTTGCAAGGCTACTGCTTTCTGTCAAACAAAAGCAAGAAAAGGAGCTTTCGGTCCTCAGGCACAGTCGAGCACTGACCCATGATGGTCAGCCTGCCACTGATGTAGACCTACAGTTAGTGAAGGGCAGAGCGCACTCCTGGGATTGCTCCAATACGGGCGCTGTCAGACATGTCCAGTTTGGGAAGTGAAAATGCAAAACCTGATTCCAAAAGGCTAATGATCTGTTAGTGCTGGCAGGTTTATCACATGTGGGCAAGAGCTAAGGCTCAAGCAGTTTTTCTAGGCTCAAGTACCCTGACCTGCTGGGAGCAGAGCATGGTGGCACCTGTCAAGGATCAAGCCCCTCTGATGGTTTCTGTACAAGGGGAGTACCTGCTCTCCTACCTGTTTGCTGCAGGATCTCTCCACTGTTCTGCTCTCTTTCCAGCAGCACTGCTTTTATCTTGGGATAGGTGTCTTGAAACAGCTTCAGCATGGACACGACAGTCTGAGCATCCAGGCTCTGCTCATCCCTCACCTTGCTGAGCAGTGTCTTGAATCCGGACTGCTCTCCTGCACTTTCCAAACACGCCACTAGTGCCTGCAAAAGCAATAGAAAACATGCCAGCATGGGTGAATAACCCTCTGCTGGCTTACACAAAGGGCAAAGTACCCTCAGCTTTTAAATAAGCACAGAATTACAGCCTGCTGATTGGAGAGATGCTGCCTGGAGAAGCGTGTTCCCTCCGGGCACACAAAACTACACTTGGACACAGGAAGTGATCCTTGTATTCACCGAGAGCTCTCAGGAAGAAGAGTGACAAGCTCGGTCTGCCAGCTTTTATTCTTCTTGTCAGCTTGACAAATTACAGCTGGCGAGTGGCCCTACTTCAAACCTGAACAAGTCTCTTTGGACGTGGCCTCTTCACAAGGAGCCAAATTCCTGTAATGCTGAGGAACCTAATAAAATCCATTGACAATGCCATAATTTGGGCAGTTTAAGGCCAGAGCAGGGAATACCAGACTAAAGCGCACAACAAGGAGGCCACTTGTCTTCAGGAAGACAATGGAGTTGTAAGGCAGACTATCCAGGAATCGCAGCTCTCCTGCCAGAAGCAGACACAGTCCTCATTAAAGCATTAGGGTCTGATCTTCAGAGACATCAAGTGCAGCACCCATGGCTTTCTCTGGTGGCGTGGACTCTCCACACTTTGCAAAATCAGGCGCTGGGGTTCTGAAATCTAGCCCTACATCCCACAATGACACCAGAGGCAAAATGTGCTCATGCAGTTAGGGAAATAAAAGGGGTAAAAAACAAAGCTGGAACTCACTCCCATCTCCCTGGAGCGTTTAAATGCTATAAATGCTGCCCCTGAAGGTACGAGCTCCCTTGTGCTCCAAGAGAGGAGCTAGCCCTTCAGAGCAGGCATCCTTTATGAGAGACCCCAGGGAGGCTATAAAAATACCTTTGAAGTGGAGCGCTTGGCATCACTCCAGAGAGAGCGGCCATTTTGTGCTGTCATTGTCATTTTTGTTTCTATGATAAAAAGACTGAATAGAGCTGCTTGACGTCCTGCCAGGGGGGGCCGTGAACTTGCTTTTCCTACCAGGTGTGAATTCTCATCTCGCCGAGCCATGTGCCAGTGCAGCGACCTCCTGCAAAGCGCATCCGCAGAGGGAGAGCTGCCTGCGCCCTCGCTCTTACCCTGCTCGCAGCATTTTACTGCCAAACAGAGCAACACAGACTACACGGGTTCTTTATAAAGGCACTGCAGGAGGAAAGGCAACACAGCAGACACACAGAAACAGAGACCTTAAGGGTCTTTAATGGGGCGGGTATTTTGTAATAAAAAGCTGATAATGAGATATTGTCCATTCTACTGCCTGGCACACCTGGCCCCTTCCTTAAGGCCCCTCCGTGACAAAGCCGAGGGGGTTGAAGACCTCTCAGGATGGGGCTGTCCCTGCTCAGGCTAGTCATTTGCACTGTTGCTAATTTTTCCAGGATTAAACAGAATTGCTAAGCACCGCTCGAGGTTGCTGAGCGTTCTCAATGGATGTTTTAGTTAATGCTTTTCCAATTTGCTGGCGAGAAGGCAGGCAGACCAGGCGAGATCAGTTTTCTGAAACTGAAAAGTCCTATTGTTCACAGTCTATTTCTGGATCAGCCTCTCTCAGGCACATTCCTCCCTGAGAACTGAAGCCACTCAGTACTTTTAAAATGCTGAATGGTGCATTATAGAGATATTTACTATTGAAAATGCCTTTTTGTCCTGGAAGGGCTTAAACCATGCTGCAATTTGACTTGCAGAGCTCCAAATCTTGCCTTACATTTATTCCACATTAAATTTTGAAACTCTTT
Organism: Alligator sinensis; assembly: GCF_000455745.1. NCBI lineage: Eukaryota > Metazoa > Chordata > Crocodylia > Alligatoridae > Alligator > Alligator sinensis. Next base: position 804,845 of record NW_005842063.1, on the reverse strand, counting down.
TCAGTGACAAAAAGGCGAGCAAACCGCTGTTAATGATCATAACCCTAGGCTCTCAAACATGACTACACTAGAGATTTATTTCTTTTCTTTCAAAAAAAATTTCACCCCCTGAAAATCTGTAAAACTCTCATAAATGAGCTAGGTTTGCAAGAGTCCTGAACGCCCACCTGCTCCACTGAGAACAACGTTTACATGTTCTGAATGCCCTCCATCTGGCATAGGTACCTAAGTAGTAGCTGAGCGCTTTAAAAAAAGAGTCCCAACTACAGGGAAATCTGGCCCATAAGTGTAGTCAGAACCATTATGATTGCACCACTGGGGTGAGCAGGAAAAGGCCCTGCCACTACGGGTTCATCTCAAGCTATTTTAGATCTACTGTGTCTGGGAAACATCCACTACAGCTATAATGGGCAGCTGGTCCTGTGAATGGTACAGTAGTCTGCAGGAGAAACGGCAGAACCTGTATGGATCTCCCTGAGTTATAACTTCTGCTGGGAGTCCCATTTAAAACTAAACTGAACCCAGACAGTAACCATTACCAGGACACATCAGCATCAGTAACTTCCTAAAATTTGAGCGGAATCTTTTCACCGCCGCTATTGCACATACTCATCCTGAAGGATCGAGTCCCAGCAAGTCTGGGAGAGTCAGTAGGTGGCGGCAAGCAGCATTCTTTAAAAACGAAAAAGCAATTGCATTGCATTATCCAAAAATAGCCTGGTTACTTCAAACCACATAGGCATTTCCCCCAAAAGTTTGGCAAGAAGGGAAATACAAGCGCACACGCGTGCACACACACACACACACACACGGGCTTAGAACAGGATGCCTTGTACACCTTAACTACAGAGCTATTCCTCTGAATCCACTGGCATGGGAGATGTGCCTGGATAGCAGTTCCAGAGAAAAGGTAAACAGTGGAGGAATGGCAAAAATGGATCATAGAAAACTATGCAGAAAAAAACAAGATGTAGGTTATGTTACATGCTGGATTTCCTCCCCAGCCCATTCCATCCCACATACAAACCAAAATACATTTGGTTAACTGACCCTGAACAAGGCAGGTGCTATTTCTGCAAGCCGGTCCTATTTACATTCTCTTGAAGAGAAGCAGCACTCCTAGTTCTAGCCGCGCATTGCTGCGAAGTCTCCTCCAACACAAGGTTTGCCATTTGCAAATGAGTGCATTCCACTGGGAAAATTTTAGAGGCATAATGATCAGTCTTCTGTGAAAGGAAGTTGGTTTTTTTTATCGAGTAATTTTTGAAGTGCAAGCATTGAAGCAAATGTAAGAGAGTTATTAGAAGCTTGCCACCACAGTGCAGAGTTTTTACCCAGAGAGTACATCAGCACAGACAGCGCAGGGAGTAGTTTTACATATCTGAACTACAGAAAAACAAGCAAACTATAACCAAACCAAAAAGTTAATCAGATGCCATGACACACGCGAGTCACAGAGAAAATCTACACGTCCAAGTTCACATGGGTGGTTCAGAGACCAGGGGTCTTTTCATTTTGCAAACAGGTATTCTCATAGATCCCCTGACAGCAGAGTCCAGCAAATCAATGATGCAGCTTAGAGGACCTTGTCCCTATCAGCAAAAAGCGGGTCAACCTACTAACTTCCCAGGCAGGGAAAAGGCCCGGTCAAGGCCAGAACCTCCGGATGGGTTTTTCCACAATGGAGAACATTTTTGTAGCTGTGATTCGACTAAAAAGAGCAATGTTCTAGACAATTACCCAGTGCTCGGGATGCAGGGCATAACGGAGCCCACACACGCACGATGTTGTCCAGAAATTCCTGCTGCTGCAAAAAGATGCCAACAATAATTGGACAGGCCCTTATACAACGGAAATGATCCACAAGCACAGCGACATTTATTGTACATGGAAGAACCAACACTCCTCCGCTTTATCTGAACCCAGAAGTAAAGGGAACAAATGAGCTGTGCAATAATTTGAATTGAGTTTCTCTAAGAGAGCACAGGAAGATAAGACTTGACACCAGCAAAACTCTTCCACGCTTCCCCAAATTACTGCAATTTCTGTCTTGTTCTCATTTCCAAGCAGGTTTGAGCCAAGACAGAACCAAATTAGATAGGAATAGTTTATATGAGAGATACACGGAGAGACTCTAAACAGAGGACAAATCAGATCTTCCTAAATAAAAAACGAGCTCATCAAGGGTATGTCTGCATTTTCCATTTCCAGCAGCAGAATGTAGTTGCACAAAAATCTCTCAGAGGCACAAGAGAATGAGCTCACTGGGCCATGCACCAAAAGACTCCTTAAAGGAAACAAATAACAAACAGAAATATGCACATTTTGTTGGATATACCAAGAAATAGAGAAGAGGCATCTTAGGTTAAAGCCTGAGCATAAAGCATGTGCTTCCCTAAAAGCGCCAGATACTTGCTCCAAAGGACAAAATACATACTCGTGGATGACAAAAGGGTCCTAAAGCTAAAGATCTGGGAACAGGAAATCCCAGAGCCAAAGCCAAGGCAACTTGTGCTCAAAGTGCCTATAAGCCAGAACTGCCTACGATCTAATGAGCAGGTTGGAGCAGCCTTGAGAAGTCACCATGAACATTTACCAGCTCTGGTACTAAGACCATTTGCCCAGTCCTGCCATGTTGAAAACATCTATAATATTTTTTCTCATCAGCAAAGAAGAATTAGTCAGAAAAGAGGCACTAGCATTGCAGAAAAGGGAACATCTCCTAGGCAGCAGGATGAGCGCTCCCAGCAAAGGCTGCGTGAAGCAGAAAGAGGAACTCGCTGAACAACACTTCTCATTATACGGCTTCAACACAATCACTCCAGTGGCCTTTAAAATGGCTATTACCTGCCACAAGGTATAAGTGAGACTATAAGCAAATGACTTAAAATAGCACAAAAGGAGAGAAAATCCTTTGAATCCTTCCATCGACACATTTGCAACCTTAATTTTCCATCCTGAGCTCAGAACTTCCGAGCCAAACTTACACTTTAAGCACGACTTCAAAACATAGCACTGTTTCCCTAAAGACAACACTAAGCCATTGCAAGAAAGAGCTACTCGCTGTTGGAAATAAAGCAGGGAGTTGGTGTTGGTGTCTACACATCTTGTTTATCCCAGAAGGGAACTCGCAAAGTGATAGATGTGGCCGAGTTGGGCATTTTAGTTTAAGCCCTTAGTTACAATGGCTTGGGATTCCTCCTCCACCTCTATTATCTTTGGGATTGAAAATTCTCATGCTTGTTTAAAACCGAGAAGCAATTTTTCTGGAAGGTTTAAAGAAAATCCATTTCTCATTTATTCTGCATTTATTCATAGCCTCTAAAAAATTGTACAGTTTTTTGGGGGTCAGATGTCTGAACAGTTTTTGAGCTTTCAGACTATGATCTCAGACCCAGATGCTACAATTTATTACATGCCAACTGCATGGAGCCACACCGAAGTCAGCAGGGCTCAGCTCAGGGTCAAGGTTTGCCTATGTAGAGGGCCTTGGTAAGAGGGCAGTACAGGAAAGTCCATGCAGACAAGTAGAAAACTGTCACTTAAGCAACTAAATGGAAACAGAATGCCACCCTCTGTGTTGCAGGACAGACTCTTTTACCAGTTGCTTCATTGGAAATGCAGCCTGGGCCTAAAAATAACTGTGAATAAGAACCAAAGTAGTGTTGCTTTAGGACTGGCTATTACCTTTTTGCTGGCTTCCGAGTTCATGTGATGGCTGGACCCAGGCTGCTATTGTTCAGGATACTAAACATCCCTCAGCATTAAGTGAGCACTAACCAATGCCAGCAGTAACCACTGCTTCTACAATGGAGCATTCTCCATTAAAAGCACCCTGGGATGACAGGCCAGCAACCTGCATATCTGGAATCTCCTTGTGTTGCTCATGATAGACTTATTTGTGCACAGAACTAGCAGCTTCTCACTATGAAGCTTCACTGGGGGCAAAGAAATGTTATTTTGCCAGGTCATATGACAGTCCTTCCAAAACTGATAATTCCCTACAAGTAGAAGGTGCTGGGTAGGTTTAACTTCCTGCACTATACATCCCCGCCGCCGTATTCTCAGAGGTGCTCTCCTCTTACGGGCGCTGTCCAGGAACGCACATGATTAGACAATATGACACAGGAGCCTTAGCTCCCTGTAATCCCATGCCAATCTCCCTGTTGCTCTGTTCACACAATGTGCTGTTCTACGCTGTCCCCTCCCCTCCCACGAAAGACAAGAACACTTGAGCCAGAGAGAACACTTTAGCCAGAGTGGCACCATTTTTAGACACTGCCATGTCTTCAAGCACTAGAATTTTTGACTTACCTGGTGAAGGAATTTTCTGCATGGGCTGCAACACAATCTGTATATTTAAAGAGAAAGGAGAGGGAGAAGACCTCTTACCGACCCAACACACAAACCTACCTCCTTCTGAGAGATGTCAAGTTCTCCACACTCGTGCAGTCTCTTTAGCACAGCCGGGGTGTCAGAAAGGGCCTCTGAGAAAACATTTTCATACTGAAGCAGGAAATCCAGTTCACAGCTTTTGCTCCCTGACTCTGTGTATGAGAAGAAGATGAGTTATTTGCCAAATGAATTTTTGATTGTAGCCTTGTTGGTCTAAGGACATGGGCAGGCAAGGTTCTTTGAGTAGATGTGATATCTTTTATTAGACCAACTGAGTAGTCGGAAAAAAGTTCTTAGCGAGCTTTTGAGTGCAGTCACCCCTCCTGAAGAGCGCAGTCACCTTCACCTGAAGAAGGGTAAATGTGCCTGAAAGCTTGCTAAGAACTTTTTCCCCGACTACTCAGTTGGTCTGATAAAAGATATCACATCTACTCAAAGAACCTTGCTTGCTGACTGAAGGAATTTTCATAAATATAATGTGAGTGAACAGCATCAATTTATAGCCAACATTTTGGAGACCACAAGGAAAACCTGTTTGACAGATCCTTTCTGAAGGCGACATGCAGCCTAGAGGGGGGCAAGTGCATTTGACACTGCTTGCAAATGGAATATTTACCTTGAATCCAGGGCAACCTTTACTTCTTCACATGCTAACCAGGAGTTTGGAAAGATAAGCTATTAACAGGCTTCTCTGCTCACCTGTCTTTATGCAGATTGCCTTACCTCTGCATTGAACATGGCCTTGCCTGTACATGTCAGATGTGGAAGCATACATATAGGCCAGGCAGGCTTTGCTCAGAGAAGCTCAGGTGAGTGGTACGAGCACAACGTCAGGAACCAGACTTTATGGGCATTTATACACATGCTCCAGGATGGAGGGGAAGGGGTGAGCTTTAGTTAAAGCACCCTGGCACCATTTTGAAGTGTGGGGATGCTGAATATGTGACAGAGGCTGCTGCAGCACTCTAATTAGCATGCTCCAGACGACACACAGCAGACTCAATTCATCAATTCTGTTCCAACACGTGCTAATTAGCACATGTCGGAGTAGAGGTCCATCATGTGTATAGGTGCCGTATAATGCCCCAGAGGGATGTGTTGGGTTAAAGAGGAAGAGGATCTTTGCTACAGAATTGCTCAATAGCAGGGGGACCCCTTTATAAAATAAAGAGAATAGAAAATAAAGAGAAATAAACTCAACCCCCACCCACGCAACAGGGTCCCATTAAGAAGTTCAGTCGGTAGCATAACTACTGATGGACAATCAGTGCGAGGGACCCACTTGCCAAGGTAAAGAGGGCTCCAGTGATGGGAGGTGGAGCAGCATTCATGGCAAGGATGGAGGTCAAGGCCAGTGCCACCAGATTCAGCATTGCTACAGTCCAGTGGTGATGGGATTTGGCAGCACGGAGCCATGGCAGGAGATCAAGGGGGTATTGACCCTGTCTGCTGGTGGCACTGCTGTCACTTCTCCCTGGCAGCAGCAGCATCTCTGTGGTTTGTGCCCAGGGTTCAAATCTTATCAGTTATACCTGTGACCTCAACCGAAAATTGCTGGAGACAGAGTTATGACCAGACCCTGAGTCTCTCACCTGAATCACCAACTCTTTCTTTCTTCTCCGGAGGCTCAGCAACCACTTCTTCACAGCTCTGCAGTCTGGCAAGGGATTGGGGGTCATCAGGGGCATGTGCATCCTCATCAAGGGATTTGGAGTCACTTGGGTTTTCCTCTTCCAGAATCTCCTCCTGCATGAAGGTGTGATTCATGGTAACGTCCTGCACAGAGGCAGAGGTGACAGCTTCCACTTCAGATTCTGCGGGGCCAGGAGACACTGCAACCTCTTCTGGAGGCTGAGCCTCTGTCATACCATCAGCAGGAGGGCTTTTGGTTTGGGCTGAATCACTAGCTTCGATAGTTCCAGATGGCTTGGTCAGACCAGAGGTGTCCCTCACTACCTGCTCCTGAGCAGAACAGCTGATGAGGTCTCTGAGGAGGTTTTTGCAGCTAACGGCCACGTCAAACATCTGCAGACTGTCCGCCACAGAAATGACTTTGGTAAAGTTGTGTTTGCCAAGCGGGAGCTTGCCAGTATACATCATTTCTAGTAGGAGAGCAAACTCATCGGGAGCCACCACAGAAGCATCAATGGAGATGGTGTCTGTGCTATCCAGCACAGACTTAAAGAGCAGACTGGCAGCAGCAAGCACAAGCTTATGCGCTCTGAAATGCACAGTTCCAATAAAGATGGTGCAGTCACAGAACTGCTGTTCTTTGCAGAGAGCGTACAGCTGTTGTAGCAACTGTCTGCTGTAATTGGGAAGATCCATGGCTCCAGCGGCCTCTTGGCCTCTTCTGCCTTCACACTGCTTTTACAAGAACCAGCTAGAAATGAAATAAAAGAACCTGTTAGCACTTTTCTGAGCCAACAGCAAGGCAGAAAGCAGCAGTAAACTAAGCTATTTTTAATGCAAGTTTTCCATTAGTTTTAAAAGGATCAATCCAGCATTACAGC
>NW_005842063.1:792794-797927 GCF_000455745.1 Alligator sinensis | reverse complement strand
GAATAGCTACCACAGTTAACGATGCAGAACAGGTTTCATTCCAAGTATGTTTTCAGCCTCTCAGTTTTTGCCTTTAGGGCTGAAGTTTTCTAGACATGGTATCTACAGAATGTGTGGGAGGTTATTTTTTAAATGTTTGAGTAGAGATATTTGAGAATGAACTAACAAAACCAAAACCACATTCCCTGCAAAGCTCTTTTGACCTGATAAATCGCAAACAGTTCGAAAGACAAGATGACAATGTAAATTTGGCAGAGAAATCTCCTCAATTGAGATGAAGGATGTTTGAATGAAACCTGAGTTTGATTTTTCTTGGTTACATCCATCTGAACATAACACATAATGTCTCTCGCAGCTATTTGCTTCCTAGACTCATAGGGTGAGGTTTGCCCAATGCAAAGAGCCCACAAGACATCCCTGCACATTGGATCCAGGATCAGTCCAGATCGGGCCCACAAACCGGCACCGAGTGCAGCATGCATCCTGGCCCAGCCACCTGTGTTGTACACCATGCCAGCGCTGAGGCCGGCATGTGCTGCCAGCTATGTACAGGGGCTGGAGCCGGCATGTGCTCACATGGCACGGAGCCTGTCTGGGGTGTGTGCTGCTGAAGTGAGCATCTGATGAAGCTTGTGCTATACACATGTATGTGTGCACATGCACAAGCACACACACACAGAGACGCTACAGATATCTACTTTGGTTAGTCTGTATGGTACAAATCTACCCTGCCTTCTACTTGACTTCAGACTAACATGGCTAACTATGTCTCTCCATTCATCTATATATAACCGGATAAACAGTTTAGCTATTAGGTAGAGACACTGGTGCTCCTAAAATAATAGACTAGCTATAACCCGAGTTTTAGTGATGCTGGTGATTTCCTATCACTAGAAAGCCGTTACCGTCAGACTTTGCTGTGACATTGGCATGCTAATAAAGTCACCAAAAGGATCTCATACCTCTGGTACAGCCATGACATATAACAAATATTATAAAAGTCACTGCATAGTGTAAGGCACTGAATACCACCTTTACTAACATGCATACCTACTTTAAACATTCATTATTATAACCCAAGGACCATTTAAACGTGTGTATCATCTTAGAAGTCTTACAGCATGTAGCTCTTTCTTACAGCATGTAGATTTTTATATTCTTTAAAAATATTAAATATATATTAATCTCCATCACTACAGTCCCAAGAAATTAAACAGCAAAACAGCCCTGCTTTTTAGCAACCTAATGCAGGGGACAGTAGCCTACAGCCCATGGGCTGGATCTGGCCTGCTGGAACCTTTGGATCTGACCCATGGATGAGGGGCTTTGGCTGTGAGCGTGCTGCCACAGGGACAAACAGCAGCTATAGCATGGTCCTAACACCTGGTTGCCTGCTTTTGACTTGGGGTGGGTCATTCTGGCCTGCAGCTGGAAAACTCTGCCTACCCCTGTGTGAATGCACAGTCTCGTATTCCCTCTGCTGACAGTACTTTGCAGTTGCTATTCTCAAAGCTGTGCAATGCAGACGATAGCAGAAACCATGACAGCCAAGGAAAAATGCCATTCCCTAACAAGAGTGGTCCTAAGACTCCAAGTACAAAAAATGCTAGGAGAAACTATTTATGTTCAAGCTTTTAAGACATAAAAAATTATTCCAAGCAAATGCAACAAAAGTGCATTTATTAGCAAGGAGGCGGGAAACCAGGCAGACATAAATAGCATTCCCTTGTGTTTGATGCCTGACGACTAGCCGGTGGGTCTCATACTCACCTCGTGAAATACCCCGCATTTATTGCATCCTCTTGTTTGCAGAGAGTAACCCAGCACTGAAATGGTCACTCGAGGTGAAGAGTTCCTTCTCACCATGAAATGGCCCCTTTTGCAGAGCATGCATTTGACCTGCCACTGCTCCACCCACGCAAACCATCTTTTCAAACCTTATCTAAACCAAAAAAAATCTATGAAAACAGAAAGCAGAGAATCATTCTCTCTCTCCTTTCACTCTGCCTCTCCCTTGGGTTTTGTCAGGCTCTGAACTATGGGAGGCCTTCTACAAGAAGCCTTGTGAACGCAGGATTTAAGGCCAGATTGACAGTCTTAACTCAGAATTTAAATACTTTTTTGTGTGGGCTTACGAGTTTTCTGGCTCCTCATTACTGAGATGATGACCTTAACATGAGGCCACTGGAAAGCCAGAAAAACATGAGCAGCAATTCAATTTTCTTTCCTCTGCCACCTGAAGTAACTCATTCTTTTGAAGAGCTGAAAGAAGTGGAAGGGTCATTACCTTCCTTTAGGGTGCTCCAAAGTGCAGGAGCAGGCAATGCTCCCTGAGGATAATGTAAAACTCAGTATGAAGAACCAGGGCATACCAATTTGTTTTTCAATCAATTTTATTTCAGTTCAAAGCTGAAGTGCAGACAGATAACAGAGGAAAACAAGCAACACTTTGACTATATTCAGTCCTGCTCAATCTGTAAAGAAGGCAGAATATAGCCACTGCACGGCTTGTTTTCCTGGGCTATCTGTCTGCGCTGACGCTCCAAACGGAAATAAAATAGATTAAAAAATGAATTGGTATGCCCCAAGTCATTGCAGTGCATTTTCCATTATCCTCTGAAGCAAGTGTTGTTACCTATCCCACTCGGAACGAGGCAGCCCCAATCAGAGAACAAAATTACCTTGTCACCCCAAAACAGCCAATAAAGGCAAAGTTTGCTCCACATTTCTGTTCCTGTTGTGCCTCGCTGGGCCAAGGATGCCGAATGCAATACTGAAATTCTATAGGTTTCGGTGACATCTGTAATAAGCACAGGATGCAAGTCAGAGACCTGAGCTTGTTTGTCGTGTGAGCTTACATCGGGCACTGATTCCACGCTCTAAATGTATAAGTGTGTTTTCTATGCTGCTTCGAGCAGCTTCATTGAGCCAATCTATTCTCAGTAAAGCACAGGAGAAAATCCTCCTATGAGACTAAGACCAGGCAGAGCATGAAATGATCTGTAATGAGCCCTAATCTTCATATCAAAAGGATCTTGCGGTTTTTAAGGGAAAGGCTTTCAAAAGGACACTGTTCAAGAAGGGTCAGCCCAAAATGGGGACTATTTTCCTGGGTTCCGGTGTGTCTGAAATGCCCTTTTCCCCCCAGGCTTAGATGCTGGACTCAGGGCTCTAGGCCAGCACCTCCACTCAGAATCCACTCCAGATTGGCATCCGCTCGTGAAAGGACAGAGCAGGGGCTGGCTGTCCTTTTGTTTTAAAATGGACCTGGAGGAAGTGGTGGAAGTACCACAGTCCCCATCCTAACCACTAGTGATTAGTGCACTTACCCAAGAACTGGTGGAGCTACAGACCGTCCTCACCCCCAGTGAATACCAAAACCAGCAGGCTATGGCTGCTTTGACTGGGGAAACTCTCCAGTCCCCCAGTTGAGGCTCTGCCACTGTGCAGCAAAGAATGCAACAATTAATACCCCGGAAAGAACGAAAGCATGAACCCAAGAACCAGGGGTGTAGGTTGTAGCTGTGTTGGTCTAAGGACACAGGCAGACAAGGTTCTTTGGGTGAATGCAATCTCTTTTATTAGACCAACCCAAACAGTTTCATAGCTGCTAGGGGCTGGAAGGGACCTTACAGATCATTGGGTCCAGCCCCCTGCACGGGGGCAGGAAAGACTGCTGGGATCAAATGACCCCAGCAAGATGGGCATCAAGACGCTTTCTGAAGATCATGCAGGGTGGGTGACCGCACCACCTCTGTGGGGAGCCTGTTCCAAACCCCCGGCAGTTGGAGACATTCTTCTTAGCCAGCTTTCGGGTATAAATACCCTTCATCAGGTTGAGGAAGCACCTGCAGTTGGCGTGCGCTTTTCCTGGATCAAGAACCATGACTTTGCAGCTTTGGGGCCAAGGCACTCCGCTGGGTGGTCAAGGAGACGCAGGCTTTTTTGTTCCTGCTCCAAGAGCAATTTCTGAATTTTATTTAAGGACCATGTAACTTAATTTTCTTCCCAGAATAGCCATCACCTTGTGGTTATAGCACTCTTTTGTACGGAGAGCTGTGGGTTTGAATCCCACCCCCCAGACCCATGTCTCCCACATCAGAGGAATGCTCTCTAAGCTTTAGGTACGCAGAAGACTTGCACGACTGCCTCTTCCCAGAGCTGTGTAGTAGAGAAGTGGTCACAACTACAACTTGTGTCAGTGTGTTACACGTGCTCTGTGAACACCTACCAGAGAGAGCCCCCCCAGAGGACTTTGGGCAAAGGACACATGGCATCGGTCAGGCTTAGGCAGGGAGCAGGCACTTGGCTGCCGAGACGGGGGCATTATGAGCACAGAACCACAGAAAGAAGGACCTGGAGGGACCTATAAGATCACCAAGTCGGGATCCCTGCCAGGGGCAAGGGGGAACTGGGCTCCAACGAGCTCAACGAGGTATTTGTCCAGTCTCCTCTCACAGACCGCCAGAGACGGCGACTCGACTGCACCACCGCCACTGGACGCGCGTTCCAGGTTCTAGCGACCCGGACAGAAACGAAGTTTTTCCTTACGTCCAGCCGAAACTGTTCCTCGATTAGCTCGTGTCTGTTTGTCCGTGTCTTCCCGAGGGGTGGGGGGGCTATTCTGAAAAGTTGTTCACCTAGGTCCTGGGGTCGTCCCTTGGCATATTTATACTGCAAAAGCAGACGCCTAGGCACCTTCCTAATGACTCTAGCCCCCCTCTATGTGTTATGTATATTATACGACGAATGGGTCAACTGTGCAATTGATCTAGACCAGCTACACACGCAAAATAACCATCGGTGACAGCTAGAACACGCACAACGACTTGATAGCCGGTTTGTATCCAGCTGTAATTTGCACACGTAGCGCACCCGGGAGCCCCGTGGGAGCTCCCGACCAGGGCGCGGCAGGCGACGCGACCATGCGGATCCTATCGTGTGTGAACGTCCGGACGGACCCCGGCTCCTGATGCAGGGCGATTTCCTCCGGATTGCAGCGCCGGGGTCAGATGCGTCGGCTGCACGTCCCGTACGAGTCCCTCGTGCAGTCGTGGCCCCCGGCTGGACGCTGACACGGCCCCGGGCGGGTGGGCGGGCGCACGCTCCCACGAGGCCTCCGCCGCACCCACA
>NW_005842063.1:776369-792530 GCF_000455745.1 Alligator sinensis | reverse complement strand
GCGGACACGGGGCCTGGCCGGGCGCCCACGGCGGGAACAATAAAGCTTCAACAACGACGCTGGGGCCTGCCCTGGGCGCCGCCATCTTGAGGTAAGCGGGGGCGTCCCGCATCACGTGAGGAGGGAGAGCGGTGCAGGAGTGGCTGCGCGGGGTCATGTGATCGCTGCTTCAGGGGAGGGGACGCTTCCTGTCACGTGGGAGCTGCGCACCCCCCCCAGCTCCATAGCAACTGATGCCCCTATAGCAACTGATGTCTCTTTGCCCCATAGCAACTGATGCCTCCATAGCAACTAATGTCCCTTTGTCCCATAGCAACGGATGCCCTCCATAGCAACTGATGTCTCTTTGCCGCCAATACCAATTGTTTCTTTGCCCCGACAGCAACTGATGCCCCCATAGCAACTGATGCCCGCTCTGTCCCCATAGCAACTGATGTCCCTTTGCCCCATGGCAACTGCTGCCCCCCTAGGATCTGCTGCCCCCGTGCCTCCTGGGAGGCCGTGGCCGAGCGCTCGGCTGCCCCCAGGCCTGGGGCAGCGGGGCCAGGTCGCGAGGGCCCCTGTGTGCGACGGCGCGTCCCCGTGTTGGTTTTACACTGCCGGCCTGCCGGTGCGCGCGGTGCCCCTGCTCTTGTCTGGTGGGAGCGAGTCCATAACGAAGCCCCGCTCCCGTCCCCTCCAGCATCTCTGCTCTACCCCGTCCGTCTCTCCCCTCCACGCCGCTCCTCATCCTGGCTGCCCCGCTGCACCTGCTCCAGCTGTTCGACATGGGGGTCGATGATCTATTGAGGTCCCTTCCGGCCCTAACATCTATGAATCCATGACATCGCCGTGGCAGCGCGGGCACGCCATGGGCTGGCAGGGAGCTCCAGCGCTCACATCGAGTCCAACCGCCTGCAAACCACCCCCGACAGCCGTCACCGAAACGCTGCATGCAACAACCATCAACCCGAGCCCCGGCCCCGCCGCGCGTCTGGCACGGGACCCACCGCGGGCATGTCCTGTGTCTATACAGTGCTGTCCGCGTACACGGTCAGGCCCCGTCTGTGCATCATTTAAAGCACAGAGAGTCGGGGCCGTTCAAAATGTCTCCAGAAAACATTTGCCCCCGGCAATACGAAAAACAACGTCATGCTACGTGGAGAAAGGAAGATGGGGTTATGAGAATGGGCTTTTTTTTATGAGCTCCCCAAAATGTTGGGTCTTGTTTCAGAGAAAAAGACCAACAGTGCAAGCTTGAGCATATATCTATTTTAGCTTTCATCCTGAGCAAGAAAGCCGTGTATAAAAGGCAGAAAACAGAGAACGGACTCCTATCACTTTGCTATGCGCGGCGGTCCTCCTTCGCAGAGGATTGCACTGTTTCCTGTCCTGACTTCTAACTTGCATGAACTAGACATGGGTGTCTCAGAAAGGCATCCAGCCTCTCCTCACCTAGAGACATCAAAGGATGGAGAACCGCCGCTTCTCAGGGCAGATCAGGTGCTGGCAACCCTTTTTTGCCACCGTGGGCCACTGCTTGCAAGCCGACCCCTGCCACGGGCTGCGTTTGGACAAGGTGCTGCCTCTCAGCCAGAAGAATAGCACTTCGGGTACATTTTTGTGAGCACATTAATGTTCTGCTCACAAACGCTTATGCATCTCTGATTGTCTTAGTCTATAGGGTCATCTCTACCCTGTCTGTCACCTGACTTCAGGCTAACGGGGCTAACTACCTGTCTCTGTATTTAATGAGAAAGGCATACCCATAAGGAGGAAGTGTTTTGTTCTCAAACAGGTAGAGACGGGATCGCCTACGTCCTTTTTTAAGCCACTCTTGCAAGTCCTGTGTGCTGTCACGTGAGCTGGGTGCTTGCAGGCCCCAAGGTGCCAGCGACTCCCCTGCTCTATGCTGCAAATGTTGAAGCCACGGAGCGAAGCAGCGTCAGGTTCGCTATGGGGGGGGTCATTGTGAACATTTGTGTGTTGACCACTAGGTGCCACTGCTGTGTCGCTCAACGTGGCCAAGTGGGTTGCGAAAGCTGGATTCGGAGCAGACGGACCAAGCAGGATCCTGCAGAGCAGCGGGCAACACGGTCCCCGCTTGCAGAGACATGCCCCGAGGATGCATCTCTGTCAGCAGGGAAAGGCACCTCCAAAGGGTCCCCGGGCTGAGACTGGCCAGGACCGCACCGGGGTGATGAACTGGCACGTCTCGGTAGGAGGGGGAAGCCGGGCAGGCACCCTGGGGGCTGCGGGTCCCAAACCTGCACAGGAAGAATTCCTTTGCTCATGGTGAGCTCCATCCCCAGGTTGCCACATCTCCTGCTGTACGCTGGAGGGCAATGTTGGAGTTTGAAAAGACAGGGTATTACTCTGAACTGGGAACGTGCTTTTCCATGCCATGCCATGCTGGCTATGCAGCCCCCTTTCTTGGTGGGTGGAAAGGAGGGGCACTTCAGCCTTTTAAAGTTCATCATGTTTCCATTGTTAACCTCTCCATGTTCATCATGGTTTCATGACCCAAACACGAACATTCATTCCCAGGAAAATACCAGCTAGACAGCACATCTTTCACAATTGCTTTGATTCCCCTTTTTTCAGCCAAAAAAAGCTAAAGAAGTATCCAGTCTCCATCTGGAAGCCCTGCCATTGGGATCAGTGGGGAGCTGAGGGAATGGGGAGGGTGGCCACCACGTGCCAGACAGGCACAACAGGGCACGGGGAGAGGGGTCATGCAGCTGCTCCTCACTTAACGCCGTAGTTATGTTCTTGAAAAATGCAATTTGAAGTGAAACGATGTTAAGTGAATCCAATTACATCACACTAGCATGCAGCACCCAAACAATGTTATAACCGAACATCGTATGACTTTAAACGAGTATGTTCTCTCATAGATCAGCGACGTAATAACGAAACAACGTTAACCGGGACGATGTTAAGTGAGGAGTACCTGTACACTGACACAGACACACTTCGCTGCTTAGAAACATTTAATGGCACAAGCCTGCACAAGCTGCAAGGAGTTTGCATGTAGGAGGCTGCACAAAGCCAGACAACTCTCAGGAACCCATCAGATTCACAGAGGAAGATGGACACTGCCCACGTAGGTGTCCAACTTAGCCAGGGCCAAAAAGGGCTACAAAAGTTGGCATTCTTTTGCCACGTGTGCATTTACACCCCTGGACAATTAAGCTGCCCCTAGCCCCGCTTTGCTAGAAGCGTTGGCTCTGGTGATCCACCCAGGACCCCTCAAGCCAGCCTGCCTGTCTACAAGCACTGGGATCTCCCTTGTCTGCAGTCCAGCCACACTCCAGGTCCCCTCCGGAGGGGTTTGCAGACAGGCTGCTCACTGCTGGCAAGGCAGAGTCCATGCTGGAGAGAGCCAAGCCGGGTCAGACCACGTTGCAAACCCCTATTCATTGATGGAGGCGTTCTTTCAGATTCTCCGTCCTTCCCCCTTGAGCATGACAGCCTGGGGGGAGAGCTGTGGCAGCAGGTCAGTTCTGAGGGGGGCCATGAACTTGCAGTTGAGTCTACCCAGAAGAAATGGAGGGACCTTGTTCTGATGTAAAATAACTTTTCTGCCTTGCTGCAGGGGGCTGGACATGTAGCAATGGCTTGAAACTGCAGCAAAATAGGTTAAGATTGAATATTAGGAAAACTTCACTGTTAGGCAGTAAAGCAGACTGCCTCAGATGGAGGTCCTGAAGAAGAGGTTGGATAAGTATTGGTCCAAGATGATTTTTGAGTAGATCATGCCTGGGGTGTGAAAAGCAACAGTTGGAAGCCCAGGAGACCCACACACATCCCAGAGACCTCTCAGAGCATCATGAGAAGAGCTCTGCAACCTGGAGCAGGTGGAGAGGACCAGTTGGAGCTCCAAAACCAGCCTGGTTACCAAAGAAGATGACAGGAGCTGGAGTAGATTTATGCAGGGGTTTGGATGATGACAAGCTCTGTAGTCAAGGTGTGTGATGTGCGAGGCTGTGTCGATGGTCCCCAGGCTGCCATGCAGAGCGGAGTGTGTCTGCTTATTCTTCCTTGGCATCCTTTCTCTGACAGTCAGAATGCCACCAGCCACATCCTTGATTCCCAAAGTGATTTAAATGTAAATACCTTTGTGCCCCAATGCCAGATTCCCATAGGTATTTGTATCCAGCAAGGTATGGGAAGGATTGTCAGGTGGCTGTGTGCCTCATCTGGCTCAGCATGTTGGTACCCATCCTTGCCATCACAAACAGGGAACACAATATGCCTTAATCATTTTGATGAGCAATGACTTCTAGTCCACATTCGTTTCAGTGGTTTGGGGTCAGTATGGATCATCAGTGTATATGATGATTTTCTCACCACTACGAGCCTGCTGATCACTCTGTGTTACTTCCAATGAGTGTAACCTTGCCTCTTCTTTGCAAGCTTCCCAGCTCCTTTTTCAGCAGCTCTCCCAGGGCTAATGAACCCCTCACTTCTTATACTCTCATTGGCTGCCTACGGTGGCTGCTTCTAACTTCTGTTTGCAATCAGAGAAAAATAAAAAAGACCTCACGAGATTATCTAATTTAACCCCCTGCTCCAGGCTGGACTGTCTAAACCAGCCCAGACTAGTACTTGGTTCATCTACACTTACAAACTTTCAGTGACTCTACAGCCTGTCTGGGTGATCTGTCCCAGTGCTTATCCACCCTTGGAGTTAATAGCCAACTTAAATCTCTCATTTCAATTTAAGCACATTCATTTTGGTCTTGTCCTTTTGGTGTCCAGCTCTCTGAAACATGTATGACAGTCTATTAGAAGGCTGGAGGCCATGGTGACTTCTCCCTCATCTCAATCAACTGATCAGTGATTAATAGCATCGTTACATATGGCAGCAAAAGGGCTGGCAGCCTGGTTTTGTAGTACACATGCGTTGAAAACGCTGAGATCTGTTGAAGTCAGACACCGTCCTCTTGACCGGAAGGATGCATATTGAACCATGAAGTCGTTCTGTTTCTCATTCCCCCTTGCACCCATACCCATAGGCTGGTTGTTTTTCTTCCTACTTTTTGTGTTGCTTTCCACTGTGCACACTGGATCATACCTGTATTTTCAGATTGTCTCTGTCCTGCCTCTTGAGTTCCTTTCACTGAAGCTTACATACTAATGGCTCCTTGCAATTTGGATTTCATTTCTCCAGGATTAGGAGACCTTCTCTAGGCAGGCTCTTCCCTAGGCTGGAATCGCATGTTCTACCAAAAGTCCCATCTCTAGGGGATCTGTACTGTCTTCAAAGTTACATGTGGATGCCACAATTGTCAGCTTTGAGCTGTTTCTATTCCCTTTTCTGCTTCTTAGTTTCCAGTAAGAAAATGGCATCTCTCTGCACTTATCCCAGCACTCATCCAACATTATTATCAGAGGTACCAGTATCGCAGGTATTATCCCTACCGAGCATGGGAGTCTCCCTCACTTCTCATCCTTTCTCTGAGTCAGATAATAAAACTTTATAATAATTTGTCATCTTTATGTCCTGCAAGAAGCTATGTATACAGATTCAAATATCACCCTTGCTTTTTGTTTGGGAATCCAGCAATCCAGGGGGTCTGAATGCCTCCACATCACCGGGGGGTTGTTGATTGTAGCCGTGTTGGTCTATGGACATAGGCAGACTAGGATCTTTGGGTAGATGTGATATCTTTTATTAGACTGACTAAATAGTTGAAAGCAATGTTCTTTGCAAGCTCTCGGGTACCAACGCCCTTCTTCAGGCACAGGGAGAGTCTGCTGGTGAATGGTGTACTCTCCTGGTAGAATATGTTGGCTCCTGTTCTACCCAGGAGAGCACACAATTCACCACCAGACTCTCCCTATGCCTCAGAAAGGGTGTTTGTGCCCAAAACCTTGCAAAGAACAAATTTTCCAAGTATTTAGTTGGTCTAATGAAAGATATCACATTGACCCAAAGAACCTTGTCCACACCGCCTGATTTCTCTGCTTCCAAGTGCTGAGTTGTTTTCCTAACAATTGCACTCTCTTCTTTGCTGCAAGTCTCATTAGGCTGAGTGCTGCCAACATGCTCCGTATCCTGTATGCTTGGTAATAAGTCGAGAGAGCTCCATGGTTGTAAAAATAAACTGTCTCTCTATTAAGAGAGCTATTAACAGAAGTGCTGCAGTATTCCAGCCATGTGCAACCAGACTTGGTGTCCCTTCCACAGTCTCTCCCTTTGCAGCCTGTACTCATCTCTACAGGGTCCATGCAGGTTGCTTTTCAAATCACCCTTTCCTAAAGGGCTGCCAGATCATTTAGTCCTCAGTATGCAGGCTGTGTTTTGTGGTTGTAACTCAAACTGAACAGGTGAGAGGAAGCAAGATTTGTAATTTTCTCTGTGAGAGGTGGCAAACAAATTCCCTGTTACTCATTAGCTCGTGTTGCTTGCTGCTCACACTTCGGCTATTCAAAACAGTTTTCTCAGATCCCAAGAGATGCATGAGTCGGAGCCCAAACAATGATCTGTGTGTTCTTCCCTGTCACTATCCATATTCTATTTAAAATGTTTCAGTAATCCACACAAGCAGAAGCAACAACATGACTTTGGGGACCACAATCACATCGATAGCTGGGGATAGTCGAGGCTGGCATTTGACTTCACAGGGCCAGATCCATGGCTCTGACCTAGCCGTACAGGAAGTTATCATGCCTGTTAGCTTGGCACGGGCTAGATCCCATCTGGAGCACTGTACGCCATTTAGGGCTGTATACTTTTAAAAGAATATGGATAAGTTAGAAGGTTTCAGGTGATTAAAATGATAAAAGACATAGCAAATGAGGAGAGACTGAAAGATAGAGGCATGTTCAACTTATGGAAAAGGTCGTTAGGAGGGGACATGTTAGCAGCCTTCAGACCTCTAAAGGGCTGCCATGAAGAAGAGGGAGAAAGCCTTTTCTCCATCACTGCAGAGAGCGGGACACAAACCAGTGGCTTGAAGTTGCAGCAAAGTTTGGACTGGACATCAGGAAAAACTCCCTCACTGTTGGAGCAGCGAGGCAGTGCAATAGGACTCTTTGGCCCAATTAATTTTTAAGTATTAAATGGAACAGCTTCAACAGGAGAGAGAGTGAAATCCCACATCTTTTAGTATGCCCTATCACTTCGTGGTTAAGATATTAGCCTGGGAGGCAGGAGAGTTTGGTAAAATCCTTCCACAGAGAGAGGGGATTTAAAAAAAATGCATCTTCCACATTCTTGCAAAGTGCCTTGAACATTGGGTCTTGGATACAGGCAGGAGAGGGGAGGGGAGCCCTGCTCTCTGGCAGATGCCTTATGCAAGAAAGGACGGATGCGTCTTAAAATCTGACAGTTTAGGGCTGGGGCAGTCTTTTGGGATGTGAGAAAGCTGGGTTCAACTCCCCATCGAGAGAGAAAAGAACTGAATCTGGTTCTGCCCTGCCACGGGTTAGTGGTGCCCTTCCCCCTGGGCTCTTGAGTAAGAGAGGTGTGAAAGTACCATCTCCTCACTGTATTTTTCTGCCTAAATTATTCCATAAATTCAACCCAAATTTGCAAATCATTTTGGAATCAATTACAACCACACTTATTTTCCAAAGACAGAAAAAAAAGAAATTAGGGGGGGAAAGAAGCAGCAGTTGCCAAGCCCTGCTTGTGATTGCCCCTACACCGCAGCAGTCTTTGCAGAGCCCTGCTCCCCACCCGTGCAAACCAGCTCTCCCCTGGGGGCAGCTAATCTGACTGACACTATTAATACCCAGCAACCAGGCTGGGGCTGCAGGAATTTGGCCTGACAGCCCAGTTCCCGTATAAATCACCAGGTCACGGAAGTCACAGCATTTATAAATATTGATATTGTCTTTGGGGAAATTCACCATTTCAGAGAGGAAGGTTTTTTTAAGCTGCATTAAATGGAGACGCTGGAGTTATTTTTGGCTCTGTCAACAGTATAGATCTGTGTGGATGCCCTGTGTGTGGGGATGAAGTGCGGGAGCCAGGGACCCGCTCCCTGCTACTGCTCCTCACTCCCCTAGTGTTTCAGCAGCAGCTCGGTGCTGCAGGATATTTACTCTGGGGTCACTCTGGGCAGGAGTCAGGGACCTGGAAGGGGTCTGGCTGTCACAGGACCCCTTTGAAAGGCAAGCAAAGTGTTTCTGCCTCGCTCACTCGGTTCACAGCGCTCTCCTCGCCTGCAAGGGAAAGAACGTTTCCTGGATGCACACGACTGCTGCTCCACAGTTGTAAAAGGCCTGCTGTAGAGGCAAGAAACAGTGGCATTACTCTGGGCTGTGTTGGTTGCTTTCTACCGAGACCTATTTTGCAATGTCCAGACCCTGGGAAAGCTGCCACCATCCCCGCCACAGCAGCCTGTGCTCACCATTTGAATCTCCAGAGCTAACGAGGCTTCTGGCACATGCACCCCCTGTTCCCGGAGAGAACAGGGGAGTGTAGAGGACTGGAAATCAGGGGAGCTGAAAGTAAACAGAGCATTACAAACTCCTGCCCAAGCTCCCAATAGACAGCAGTCCCTCTGACTGGGACAGGACTTCACATCCACTCTGCACATGTTGGAAGTTGCCCTTGAAGAGCCACAGGGCCCAATAGCTGCTGTACTGAGCAGACATACCTGTGAAGAGCGCTATGCATTCACGTGTGCCAGCACACTGTGCTCTTTGCATCAATTATCTGCTTTCGCACACACACAGGGCTGTATCTTATTCAAACTCTCATCAGATGTATCATCTATCCTCCCCCCTCCCAGGGGCTGGGCTCCTAATGACTCCCCAGGTATTTAGTTATGTGATATGGACACCATCATGTCAGGGAAAAGCTATTTTGGCTCTAGGCTGTATAAGGAATTCCTAGCAAGCTTTCCAGAAACCCAGCTAAGAGCTCAGGACTCTGGTGCAGTAGGTCTGTGAAGGGGCCTTGCCATCTGGTCCCCTAGTACAGAGGAGACTGATGGGCTTGTAGGAAATGGCAGTCTCCTTTTGGGAGAGTGCAGGATTGTAGCAGGCCCTCTGGAAGCAGCAGGGCTCTAGGCAGGACCTGGGGGAGGGCAGGGCTCTGGACCCCAGGGGAGACTACGGTGCTGGAGGGGAGGAAGGACGCTGGGCAGGTGCCTGGGGAGAGAAGAGGGAGAGCAAAGGTCTGTCTGGCCTGTGGGAGGGAGCACGTTGTGAACTTCAGGACAGTCCACAGCTCCAGCCATGCCCCAGGGAGCGTGCCGAGTAATTGCATTTTTGTGGGGTCTGGTGAAGATTTTGAAACAAAAAACGGCACAATAAAATGTGAGTGAGCAGACGCCAGGGCGGGTGCAGGGAGCACTAATGAGAACAAGCTTTCCCAAAAGCCTCACCATCTAATTCAAACCAGCTAGATAAGAGTGAGCATCATCTCCCCTCCCAAAGCAATGCGTTTGCTGTTGGCCACTGCGCACCGGGGAGCGCTCGCAGAGAAATCCACAGCCACCCAGATACAAAGGCAGCAACGTGGCTGCGGCTGTCTCTGCTGTAGCACCGGAAGAGAGGTCTGCTGAAGCTCCAACCCCGGGAGCTGACAGTCGAAGACACCAGTCCTGCTCCCATCAAGCTGGGTGGGAGCCTTGCTACAGACCCCAGTGATGGGAGCAGGCCCCGAGCCCCTGATTTGCGGGGTGCTGCGAGTTCCTGCGAAAGAGACCACAAGGTGCCACTCAGTATTGAGTGAAAGCTGCAAGCTGGCATTTTCCCAGGGGTGCTCCCAGTCTAATAACGCACGCCTTATGTCTAAAATGTCTGAGAACCACTGCTCGAAGCCCACCACAGAGGGGAAGTGGATGCACGATGTAAGATATCACTGGCCGGAGAGTCTAGACCCTCTTGGACCGATGATTCTTCAGAAGTACCGAGGAGAGGTGACAGCTTTCACCCCTTTGTGGTCATGGGGCCATATTAGAACGACAGAAAGATGCAGCATTTGAAGCTCAACAGAGCCCCACAGCAGTTTAAACTGTTATGCAGGCCAGGGCCGACCTTGGCACTGTGAAGATGGATGGAGAACAGCCAGAGACAGCATCAAGTGACTTCACCTGGGTGCAGGGCAATTCAGAGTGCTGCTTAGCGTAGGCAGGCAGAGCCGTCAGGTGCTGCAACTCAGGCCAATTAGTGAATGAGACTGAGAGAGATTCTTCCCAGCACACCCCGAGACTACAAATTCAGGTCTCTCTCTTTCTATTGCTTGCTGCTGCTGTTTCTGTGCACTTCCCAGTTCTCGCTGCAAGTGAGACCCCTGATTCCTACCAGTGGAAGCAGGCTCATAGCCTTCTCCCATGCCATAAAGAAGGTAGCTGAAAGTTTGCATGGGGTCATTTCAGGCAGAGCTGGACATAAAAACCTGGCCTGTCCAAGGGTGGGTCCAAATCTCATGCGTTCAGTGACACTGCTTTTCCAAACCAGTGTGCTAAAGGTGTGCGGCAGACAATGCTCTGTGTTTCTGAGCACAGACCTTCCAGTAATGACAGTCCTTTAATACCCAGACTATGCTCTTCCATCTCTGGGATCCAAGGGATCTCTCTTAGGTCAGTATATGCTCTGGGAACTGATGCCTCAAGGCATGGGTAGTAACTACAGAGCCTTTCACCTGCAAGGCACCGGTTCAAACACAGCACAGCTCAGTCAGGACTGAAGGCTGTTTCCATGTCATGGCTCCCTTCAGCTTGCACCCCTTCCTTGGGCATCCCTTGCTCCCTGTCCCCTGCCCCTCCACTCCTTGCTGACCCCTGTAAGGGGACAGAAGTTGCCTCAGCTCCGCTCCCGCAGTGCCCAACCCCTGGACGTGGTCAGGGGGACCTCCCTGCCTGGCCTATGCCACGAAGCCGGTCTTATCTCCTTGTCGTACCAGAGATGCCGGCAGCCGGGGAAATGCATGGGGCGCGTGCCAAGTGCAGGCTTGCCGTGCTCATCCCGCACCTGCCGGGGCCTCCTGACGAAGCGATGTCGCTGCGGTGGGCTGCAAGGACACGGCGGAGGGGTGAGAGGCAGCCTTTGCCAGTTCACGTGGGTGGCAGCTGCATAGAGGGGGCTCTGTTCTGCACAAGCTGCAGCCTAACCACTACCCCCCATTTGTCATTTCTCAGACGCTTCCCTGACACTTAATAAAGCTGTTCCTGGCCTGCTGCAGGGCTGCGAGGCCCTGGCTGCTTCTGGGAGAGGATCCATGCAGATGGGGGATTTAAGATTAGGAAAGCAGAGTAACGAGGGGCGATGGAAACAGCCTCCAAATGAGTCAGATGCATGAGTCAGCGGGTCCCAAAGCACGCAGACCGCAGGGCCTAGCCTCAGCAGAGCCGCGTGTGTGGGAAAAGGTCGGGGCCTCGCTCGCTGCTTACCAGATCTGCAAGGAGCTAGCTGAGCCAAGCGGCAGGTCTGCTGCTGGCTGGCCCAGGGCACAGGGGTGCTCAGGTAGGACGTGGAAGAGAGAGCGAGCCCTCTGCCCTCTGCACCCAGCTCCAGGGGGGCTGGATCCAGCAGATGTGCTCAGACAGCCCCTAAAACTCCCTTGCAGCGGTGGGTTCAGCGCTGTTGGCCCCTTACCATTGTGACATGACAACCTCACTGTGCTGGTGCATCCTTCTCTGAATAGCTTAAGGATTGGGGCATGCACGCAGGGAGGGGGACGCCCAGAGCCCAGACCCTCTTCAGTCTGGGGGGATTCAACCCATGTCTCTCACTGCAAGGAAAACTGCAAAAAAGGGCTTATAGCACACTTGGATTTATTAACAGGGTTATCATATGCAAGTCACAGGAAGTCATTCTTCTACCTTATGTAGCATTGCCGAGGCCTTACCTGGACCACTCCATCCAGTTTTGGCCACTTCGCTTTGGAGGGACAAATTGGAGGGAGTCTACAGGAAAGATTAGAGGTCTAGAAATCATGACTTACAAGGAAAGGTTGGGAGAATTGGGAATGTTTAGTCTAGAGAAGTAGAAGAGGGACTTGATAAAGTCGACAGATGCACAAAAGGGTTGTTATAAAGAGGATGGATTCCCCGTGCCCTCAGGGGATAGGGCAAGAAGTAATAGGCTTAAAATTGCAAAAGGGGAGATTTAAGTTAGGTATTGAAAGAGCTCTCTGCCTAGGAGCGTGGTTAAACACTGGAACAGATTATTAGAGCCGTGTGGAGTCTCTGTCACTGTGAAGTATTTAAATGCAGGTTAGATGAACATTTGTCTAGGATGGTTTAGACAAGGATGATCCTGCTTTGAGCTGGGAGTGGGGCCAGATGACCTCCTGCAGGTGCTTCCAGCTTTATTTTTCTAAAAACACTTAGATGCCAAGTTCAGCTAGGTGTCTCCAATTTGGCTGAAGCTGGGCTACTTTACACTCTCAGAAATTACCTAGATCAGCGGTCTTGGTGCCTCATTCTCACCAACTGCTCTGGCAAGTGCCCTCGCCACCAGGCTGAGGGTGGGGCTGGGTGCAGAAGCTAATGTGTGACAGAAGATGCTCATTTGGAGCCAGACTATATCCTTCTTATTCAGTGCAGATTATATCCCTTTTATTCGGTGCAGACTATATTCCTCTTATTCAGTGCAGACTATACCCCTCTTACTTGGTGCAGACTACAACCCTCTTACTTGGTGCAGACTACATCCCTCTTATTTCCTTACCAGTGGACTTAGGCATCAAAACTCATGTCTATCCCACCCTCTTCAAGTCCCTGAACATCTACATTGCATCTGCTTTGGGAATACACCCTATCTGGTCTTTAACTGAGACACAAGCAAGCAGCGAGGAGGAAGCCCCCCCCACACACACACCCTATTTGTATTCACAGTTTTGCAGGGACTCGAGCAGGGTGGAATAGATTGGCATGAGGTACCTAAATCCCCTGATGGGCCTAACAGGTGGAACAGAATCTGTCCCTTCAGCTTCATATCAAAATGCAGACAGAGATGTCATTGAGGAGTGTAGACAGCACGTTAACCTTTCTCCCTACCACAGAGTTGGCACAACCAGAAAAGTGATCACACACAGCAGCTCTTATGTCCTCAGGGGTCTGCTCCTTCTGCGCAGTGCCTGGGGATGAACACTGTCAAATACATCTGTGTGCTTGAGCAAGTATTTCTTTTCTATCGCTGTAAGGAAGGAGTGCAAAGGCAGAAGAAAGGCTGTGGCTATTTAAATTCAGTGTCCAATCTTATGGGTCTGCTAGAGCATTCTCTGTGAAGCTGGGCTTCCTGCATCTGCAAAGCAAACACGCTTCCCACCAGGTGGATGAGCTGAAAGGTGACAGGAGGAGGAATGCAGTCCAGCTAATTCTTCCACCAAGAAGCAGTAGATAGGCTTTAGATCTTTGGCAACCTGCAGCCCGTGGGTCAGATCCAGTCTGCAAAGACTTTGGGTCTTGTCTCCAGAGCTGCAGGTTTGGCAGCATTTGGAAGCAGGCAGGGGGTTAGGCAGTCAGGCTTCGCGCGAGGGGGATCCCTCCCTCTGAAGTGCTGCAGTCCACGGTGCACCAAACGTGGAGCTTTTGAAGAACTCGGGGAGGCAAAATGGAGCCCAAGAAAGAAGTTCGGCTAATGGCAGCAAAAATGAAATGTGCGGTGTTCATTAACGATTTTTTCCTGAGCATGGTAAGTTTATGCAACATCCGGCAAACACATAAGTCATGTTCACTGTCACACAGACCTTATAGAGGCAAAGATATAATTTGCCCTGTTATTTTAGTAACCAGGCAGACCACGTGTTGACATGCTGTAGCTCAGTCCTTTGACCTGACATATCTCAACATTTGGGGTGACTTTCACTAAAATATTCTTTTGCCCATCTCTGCTTCTGTGCAGGGACCATTTGGCACCTCTGGGTACCTCTAAATGTTGTGTGAAACAAAACAGACACTTTAATCCAAAACCCCATGGTCCACATCTCTTCCAGGTTCATACGAATGGGCATTTGTGCCAGGTTTGCATGTGTAACTTCTAATCCTCAAAGGAGGCTACTGATTTCACACTGGGTGTCACTGCTATTCCCCAGGCAGAGGTTAAAGCCACAGGGCCTTTTCTATGCACCTGAAAATACTCATAGTTTCATTGAGTGTGAAGCACCTGTGCCCTCAGTTACTAGTAGAGGCTGCTGCAACAACTGGAAACTTATCTAGCCTTATTTTGTCTGCCTTCATTCTTCATTGGATATTATTTTTGCCTTTTTCTGCCATTTTGAAAATCTGCCAGAGTCTTTTCTCCATGAATAGTCAACCAACCTTGCCTGAAAGACCTCTAAACACTCCCTTGAATAAACTAAATAGATCAAACCCCGGGAGTCGTTCCCTGTAAGTGAGGTTTTCTAGACCTTACATTGTTCTCATAGCTGTTTCCTGAACCTTTCCAGCTTTCCAATATACTTTGAAGGTGTGGACACTAGAACTGGACGCCTCATTTCAGCAATCATCTCTCCAATGCCACGTGCAGAAGTCGTACAAGCTCTTCCCTCTGACCTGATATTCCACTGCATTTCCGAGCAGAGACAGCGTTCCCCCTTTTCATGCCAGCATGGACAGTACAATCTCATAGTTAGGTTTGGTTTTGTCTATCAGGACCCCTTAGTCTATTCCAAAGTCTCTGTTTGCTATGGGAACAGTGCCCCATCCTATAATTAAGACCTGAAATCTTGGCTCTTGGATATGCATTACATTTATACTACAAAGCCCTTGATTCGGCTATGTGAAAAGGTCTGGTTCATCCCTACTTCTCCAGCTTGCTGCTTTGTGTGCTGTCAATACCACATCTGTGTTTTCCTTTAGATAAGGGGTAAGTCCTCCCCCTCTCTCCCAGGCCATACCTTTGCTCTCTCATTAATCTCAAAAAACAAGGTCTTCACATGAGGCCGTTCTTACCCTGGAACATGCCTGTTGTTTCAGACTAGGACTGAAGAGCTTCTCCCGTTTTCTCCAAGTACAGCCACAGCACATCAGAAATACATTTCAGACTCCTGTTGTGACGCATTTGCCAGAAGATTTCTATTGTGTCTGATGCTTTCATGGCTAAAATCAGTGTGTTTTAAAAAATCTGATTGCTCCCCAATTGCTCCAAGTCATGTTCATGGGAGGAATCAGTTCAAAGGGTTACGCTGCAAGTTTCACGAGCTGGTAGAGAGACCGTAGGCTGCTCTTAGCGAGGCAGACAGAGAGCAGCAGGCATGCAAAAACCCTCTTCCAAGCATCAGTTCACGTCTGCATCAAAGTGTCCTCCCCCCGGTGACATTGGTGACCTATAGGCCAAGCATTTTCAAAGTCTGAATGTCACAGCGGCCCCTGGCAGTTGTCAAGAGAATGGCACGGTTGGGATCTGAGGGGTCTTGTATCCCACCCCAAACACTGTGCCTCCTTGCGTGGCAGACACGCACTGTTTGGGACGGGGCATGCCGTGCAGCCCCTCCTATTCCTGTTGCACCGCTCTGGACCTGCCCCAGCCCCGAACTCAGCTGCGTGGCTGCTCCACAGCTTTGAAAAGTCCTTTCTTTCCGATTTCTTCGAGGGCAGGACTCGACCCTCGGCAAACCGCGGGGTGTTAGACAGGGGAGGAGGGCCATCCCGTACTTGATCCACGCGAGCCGTGTAGCTGGGACACATGCCTGTGTCCTGGGCTCTCATGAGCGGGCTGCCTTGTCTGCTGACTCCTACAGGCTGTCTCTGCTCCCCAAGGAGCTCCTCAGCCAGTCGGTTCAAGAACACCATCTTTATGTCAAACCCTTCTGCCGTGTCCCAAGCGCTCAAGGGAGCCCTTTGGCGCTGGGTCCCAGCACAGCAGGCTCCCCCCTTCCTGCAGCAGTTACATTCACAGGGTCCTTCCTCCTCTTGCTTAGGCAGCTCCCAGCACGACACTCGCTGCCTATCCCAATGCCCTGTCGTAGGGGTCTCCCAACAGGGCGGTCTGGTCCTTCTTCAAGGGACACGCTGGCCCATTACGGCCCTCCTCTCTAGGACTTATGCCCAGGGATTTTTTTAGCCCGCTGCTCAAGGCAGGATCTGGGTGCATGCTTGCTTACGTGCCCGCAGTGCAGGAGTAAGAGAATGCAACCGGTGTGCGAGTGCCAGAAGCACCACTTACATGGCTAGAAATGCTGCTATTGCACGGCGGATACCAGAAGGATATCCCTCTTGGATCTGAAACACTTCTCCATCGTCAAGCAAAGAAGAGGAAGCTGTATGGTGT
>NW_005842063.1:772614-776338 GCF_000455745.1 Alligator sinensis | reverse complement strand
CTGTCCGATTCTCTGTTCCCAGGAAAACTGTGAAGCGTGAAAACAGCATTATGATATTTTAAAAGGGAACCTGAAATGGAAAATATGGAATTGGGTTTTGCATCGTTTTCTGCTTATCCTTAATGCATAAAAAGGGTCAGAAAGTTTTCTTAAACCAATTTGTTTTTCACTTGCTGGTATCAGGAATGTCACAGTTAGCCTCCCCAGGCTTTGGTGGAGGAGTGCTGGGCGGTCTCAGATGGGGACTGTGAGTGGGAAGTGCACTCATTTTGGCTGAGGTCACTCCGTGCCCTAGGGTTTTGCCTGGAGACATTAAATAAAGGAACTGAAATATAGCGTTGGAACAAATTCCCATTTTGTTCTCCAGGCCATCATCACACTGAGTCAGACTGAGGCAGGCCTGGTGCGAAGTGTCTCTGCTCGGGTTAGGTACTAATCAAAGACACGAGAGATGGAAAAGACCATTAGGTCATCTAGGCCACCGGCCCCAGGCAGCGCAGGGGTGTTCCCTCCGCGGGCTATCTACCGCTTCGTCTGGAAGGACGCGTGATGCAGCTTCCACTGCTCCCCGGGGCAGACTTTTCCAGTCTAATAAACCTAATAGTTGGGATGGCAACATTCCCTGATTTTCTGCCTAAATATTCTGTTGCTGAAATTCATCTCATTACTCCTTCTGATATCCCCTTGGGGCGCCCGGAAAATGCATCTCCCTACTTGGTGTTTATAAACTTCAAATTCTTGCTGACAGTTATCATCATATTTTCCTCTCATTGCCATCTAGCCAAGTCGTATATTATGGTGTCACAGCAATGACTCCATACTCAGGGCTGTAAATAGCTTCCTTCTATTAGTCTTTTGAGCCTATTTCACCCTCTCCTATTAGATTTCTTCAAAATAAGACTTTTCTATCTGAAGTTTTGCCTGAGCAAATATTCTGGAAAATTCCAGCTAAATAAGAAAGATGTTTTAGGGATAGAGACCTTTGGAAAAGGAGCTTCCCCCCATTCTGACCCCCGCCCCCCCAGTCTTATTAAAATTGGAGGGGGGGGGTAGGGTTTTTTGATAAAATCAAAGCTCAGAAATAGTTCAAAGCAGAAACTTCAGCTTCTCTTTCTTCATTAGTCCTTGGTCAGATCTATCCCTTAAGGTCACTCCTGAGACACACCAGTGAAGAGTCCTGGGATTATCCACTGTGGGTTTTGAAACATGCTCTAGATGAGTTTAAAACTTAGTAGGCTTTTGGGTGGGGACATCAGTTCTTGAGAGGGGATGGATGGATGGATTTCCTGAGCAGGAAAAAAGCAACCTCCTCAGTGTCACCCTGGCTGTGTTTTTGCTCAGGTCCCCTCTGTTCAGACTCCTGAGATGATGTCCTGTTCCTTTCTGCAGTTTATATTTCCTCCTCCTTCTTCTCTGCTGGAGGGTCCTCACATGCATCCCCTCTGAATCCTGCTTCTGGCTCTGCAAACAGGAAGCGGTCTGTGGGTACTGCTTCCCGGGGAGACAGTCACAGTAAACGGGGACGTCTCCTGCAAGCAGTGCTGGGTGCTGAGATAGGGATGCTAGAAAACATCAAGAAAACCCCCATGCGCATGTGGCAGGGGTTTCTCGCACCCATAGCCCAAGTCATCAGACACAGACCTTCCTCCTTTCATTCTTCCAAATGCAACTGAAAAGGAGTCCCCTTCAAGAAAACAAGGGGTAGCTAGTCCCATGAACCTCCTCCAGAGGCTTCCTCCCGTGAGCTTCATTTCCCGTAATCCAGGACTGGGGCATCTCATAGCACTGCCTCCCCCGTTAGCAGGGAAAGGTCAGAAGCCGCCGGACGACACTGCCAGGGCCCGGCTCCAGTGCTTCCCGGCAGGGGAGGGAGCTGGTAGAAACCTGGAGCGGGGGCTTACCCATTTGCAAAGCTTCTGCCCCTGTGTGTTGACTTAGTGGCTCCAACCCTCGTGCTGCAGTGGTGTGTGATTTGTCTGCTACTACCAGCCTTTGCTGGGCAAGTCGAATGCTAGTCATTGCTGCATAACCCCATGGGCAAGGCTTGCCTATGCTTCCCAGCACTGAAGAGCTGTAGGGGTTTGGTCTCCCACCCAGCCCCATCGGAGCGGAGGCAGAGCACCGGGGCCTCGTGGTCGGCCTGTCCCGGGGTCTCTCTTGGACCGCACTGGGCAGTCCCACCAGCTTTCCAAGGAAGTCGTGAATCATGCTCGTGTCCTTGATTTCCATTCCCTGCCATCAGCGATACACAGGAGACTATCCCAGAAGTGCATGCATTCTCCAAACTCCCCAAACGCCTTCCATTGTACTTAGCCTACATTGTTCAGAGGTCACTCTCTGAGCTCAGCTCATAAACACCCTGCCCCGCTGCCCAAAACCGCCAGCTTTGGAAACGTCAGCAAGGCAGAATGCATGAGTCTGCTGCGAAGAACGCCCGACCCGCCAG
Organism: Alligator sinensis; assembly: GCF_000455745.1. Lineage (NCBI taxonomy): Eukaryota > Metazoa > Chordata > Crocodylia > Alligatoridae > Alligator > Alligator sinensis. The sequence goes on along the minus strand of NW_005842063.1, from coordinate 773,892 downwards.
ACAGCAGGAGCTGCCCATCCAAGATGGAGCCTCGGTCTCGGTCAGATTAAGAGACCCAGGCCCGCAACAGGAAATTAATCTAAATTTAGCAGAAAGAATGTTTTGGGCTGGCCGATGAGGCGGGAGATCCTCCTGCTGTTCTTCATTAAGCAACAAAGGGTGAAACCAATAGCAAATTGTGTGCAAACCGCCCAACTGCTGCCCTGAACTCCGGAGACATCTTTATTCACTTACTCAGGGATTCAGGAAATTCTCATCCAAGCCCGTGTTATTGGTTTGAAGTGAGTGCTCCGTCTCCCAATCAGTAACAGATGAACAATTTTGCATCACATTTTTCTTGCGGATTTTTGGCTCCGCTGTGCCCTTCCTAGAGGCCGATCTGGCGGGCCGGCTCATCGTGCAGGCCCTTCTGAGAAGCCAGCATTGCTCCGATTCTGGGAATAGCCGCACGCAGCGTGTGGGCACGGGAGCACGAGACCCAAAGCAGGCCAAGGCCGTGCAGACACACCTTGCTCGCTGCGTCTCAGCCCGTGGCTGCTCCCTCCATCTCCCTCCTGACTCCTTCCTCCAGGTGCTCTTAGGGCTGTTATCAGATACTTAGCCCATAAAAATCAATCCAAACCAGATCACAGCCTGACACTAAGGGGGCGAAGGCCAGACGGTAGATGCTGATAAACTGCCAGGCAAGCTGACCGAGGCATGCCGTGCAGACAGCTGGGTGATAGAGAGGGAGGCAGAGAATAGCCCCCATTCTGCTTGCTTCACACAGGTGGGATCCAGGAGGACCCACGCGAGGAGGCTGGGAAGCTGGTGTGGGGCTGGGAAACTGCTCTGCCTCTCCCCCGGCCTCCACAGCTGTGCGGCAGGAGCCTGGGAAGCAAAGGAAGGGAGAAGGGGAAAATAAAAGGGGAATACGACCATGTGATGGAAAGTTAATATCTGACAACAGGTTGTGCCAAGCGATGGCTGGGTGATGAACTGTCTCGCGTCTTGAGCACATCAGCCCAAGGAGCCTTTAGCAGGAGCCTCTGCCTTTGCAGGTGGCAGAGAGGACAGTGGGGAGGAAGAGAGAGAAAGGCTCAGCACCAGCATTTAGTAACACCAGAGCTGCTCTCCAGCCAGGTGATCAATGGGCTTATCTTCACTGTTCATTCTTTAAAAAAGGTCCACGTAATTAGGAACAGGAGCGGGCCCAATATGCATCTCCATATTGCTCCAAGGTCAGTAACTGCGAGAGGACGTGGGGCAGGGATTGCAGCCAGGACTGCCTGGCTCTGG
>NW_005842063.1:761025-772583 GCF_000455745.1 Alligator sinensis | reverse complement strand
CCTGCTCTTTGATAGCTAATCTCTCCAGATGTGCGCGGGCTGCACCCAGGCCAGAGAAGAGCTCGCATTCAGGACCTCCGCGTGCCCAGCAGTGAGACCCATAGGTGCCTTTGTGCACGAAACGCAGGTCAGCCTTGAAGAGCATCTTGCATCCAACGGTGCTGTGGACCTCAGGCTACCGAGGACATGGAAAACCTACAAGTGGAGTGGTCTCGAAAGGGGAGGGGAGGGGAGGGGAGGGGAGGGGAGCTGCCGCTCCAGGCTGTGCAACTGCTGTACGATACCCAGTAGCCTGCACAGGCCCGGAGGGGCGCAATGCAGAACCACCTGCCCTGTATCGCTGCTTCACCCAGGATTTAGCTCCCTTGCATTGCTACAGACTCACACCTGTGCATGGGTCCATTGCAACAGCTGATGCATGCCCCCAACCAGCCGCTCCCCCTACCTTTTTGAGGCTGCTTGAAGTACACGTGTCCTCCGAGAGATGCTCTGAGACAAGGGAGGGAAACATAACTTTGAAAGATAAGGCTGGGAAGAAGGAGGGCAGGACCGCAGGGAGGCACCCGCTGCAGATGCTTCCAATGAAGCATGCCAAGCTGTCTCTGGGGCTGGAGCTAGAGACGACAATGGATGTGAAAACCTGCCTCCAGATTGCCTCCCATGTGTAGACACACAAGGACTCCTGCATTGGTTCATACTAGTGGCCCATCACAGAAAGAGCTGTCACCATGTGAGCAAAGGGGAGACTGAGGATGGGACTGAGGAGAAAAGAGGGTGGCATTGCAAATCAGACTGAAGAAGTGCTGCGAACGCCAAAAAGGGAGTTTCCTCTGGGAGCCGAAAGAGGACTTTTCATTTGTTCTCCTGTGATTTGACCTGGCAGAGCTTTCTCTGGGTTAAAGGCTTTGACAAAAGAGGTGGACCAAGCCCCGGCCGTGCCTTTAAACCCAAACCAGGAACGAATGGGGTCGATAACAGAGAACATAGCTCAGCGCTGGGGCAATGGGAGTGACATCTGGCATTTCTCAGTGTCTGAACTTAAATATGCAAACAACCAGTTCCTGTTCTCAGCCTACTCAGCACAGGTGGGAATTGCCCAATTGATAAATGCAGTTGTGCGCTGGATCCCAGGGTTTCACTTTATTTACTTGCACTGAAACCCAGCTAATTAGTCCCTGCGGTAACTCGTTACTGTGGCTTTATTGGTCAGTGCACTGAATCCTTGCCAGAGCCCTACTCATTTGCAAACAAAATTCTTTGGCTAATTCGTTATCTCTTTGAGCGTAATTAGTCTTTTTCAGATATACGTGTATAATGAATCACAATGAAATTTGCTCCTGATAACCAGTCTGCTTGAAAGGTGTCCTCCAAAGTACAGGTCAAGGTAACCGATGCCCACAAAGCACTGGACACTCTTCAGGTTTTCTTGGCTTAACGAGACAAAGACAATCAACCATAACGTGATGCAGAAAGCTCTTCTGTTTTGGCAGTGAGCACATCTGAAAGCAAAACCCTTTGATTACGGCCCTCCATCATAATCACATTTTTCTTATGTAGTGAGCTCTCTGGATGTTTGGGTGTGGTATTTTACATTAAGAATCTCAGAAGTCCCATGTCGCAGGCCAGAGTGCATCCTAGTTGCATCCGCGATGTCTGTCCACTATTTTTCTCCATTATAAATGACACAGATCATTATTTGCGGTGCCTCGATGCAGCAGGCAAAAAGGCACCTCACAAAATGCTAAAAATGGGGCACTACTGATTATCAGTCAGGGGCGCATGAGCCAGAGTTTGCTGTGTTTATATTTGTAGCCTGCATTTTGGAAAGCAGCAGTTCAGAGATCTGCACACCTGTGCCTGTGCTAAAACTGCCCTTCCGGCGGCACATGCACCCAACCACCTTCCCCAGCCCTGACCCAGGCATGAACCAGACTTTGAAGTGGAGGATGCAGCTTTCAGTGAGCCCTGAGGTTAGTGGGGACCAACCTTAATGGCAGGGTTGCCGCAGATTAGCCCCACACCCTCCCCAGGACTCACTGGGAGGATGTGGCCTCTGTGTCTTGCTCCAGTGTTGAACTGGTATGGGGTACTGGGCGTCAGAGAGTGACTTCCAAAGCTAGGGCCTCTCTCTGAGACAGTCTGTGAGCAGCTCTTTCTTTACTCAGCCAAGAGCAGCCTGGGCACCTCCATCCTCTGGAGCTGATTTTGTTGACCTTTCTCAGCGGGTGATGCACTTTGTAACCCCCTTTTCCTTTCCATCTCCTATTTGCACACGCTTGGCTTGCCACTGAAACCCGGGCAGATTAGTTCAGCCAAGGAGAACTTTTCTCCAAAAGAAATCAAATGCCTTCAGCGTCTTCTTGGCACAGCTTCCAGGCTAGCTGTGGGGCTCGGGCACCGGATCTCAAGGCGCAGGTCTATTTATAAGGCAGTGGTTCCTGCTGGTCAGTTAGAAATGAAACTGCAGCAAGAGCTCAGCAGTTTTCTTAATGCCATTATTAATGCAGCTCCACCAATAATATAGTCTTTGGACTGTTACCCTGCAACAGTGCAGCTAGCACCTCTCTGCCTCCTTTCTGCTGCCTTCAATTAGTACACTGAAGAGCTGTGTTAGCCCTGCCTGCTGCATCCTCACAGCTCCTTCCCAATGGCTCTGTGCTACCACAAATACACTGCAGCCTACATTTAGATACTCTTTCCTTACTGGGGGATTTAGGATCCCTGAGCCCCTGGAAGCTCAGCTCATGGTGCATAGCATCACATTCAGCTGTCTGCCAGCCCAAAAGGCCAGGTACCCAATACAGCTAGCCAGCTGGGGGAAAGCCTTTCCCATGAGCCCAGAGCAAAGCTCAAACTAGTAGATGTGTAGCAAGATCATTGGAAAAGACAAAGCTAAGAGTGTGCTCAACCTGCCATGGTTAGCCGACTGGCCGGCTAGAAGGACGCATGCCGATGTGGAGGGCTGGGCGGGCTAATGGATGGAGAAGTGGCTGCTATTAAAACCAGATGAGGAGCTCTGGCAAGGAGACCTCAGCCGGCCTATAATGTGTTTGTCTGTCCTCTCCTGGTCTGGCCGTGGGGGTGAGGTGAAGCAGGCTACGTGGAGAAGCGCGCGGGTTCAAGGGCAGAGCAGCCAGAGCGTCCCGTCATGGACTCGCTGGCGATGCTCCTGCCGTTTTGGCATGCGGGGAGCCGTCCCTCGTGGCAGCTCCTGTGGTTGTGAATCGACAATCAGGCATTTTATGAAGGGCCCTCTCCGGGGAGTCTGGGTTTGGGGAAAGTTTCCAAGCAGCCAAGATGTCTGGCTGAGGTGAGTAACCCCAGATCCTCTGCCTGCCCCGGGCTCCTGTTGGCCATAGAGCAACAGAAGTCAAAGATACGTGGGGGGGCTTCCCTGCTAGTTGGCATCATGAGTGAGCCCAGCAAGAAGCCCTGACAGCATCCCGAAAAGCACTCTGCTAGACCCAAGCAGTCCACGGGTGAGCACGGTCGGGTCCAGCCGCCCGCGTAAGGGCACGCAACAGGAGGGGTCTGTCATTCATGAAAGGAAGCAAGAACAAGCCCAGGTGTGGGGAAGAGCATCATGTCTGGGCCCCTGGCACCTGGTCAGTGGCATAAACTTAACTACTCCAAAATACTCTAAGCCACTTCTCCTGTAACCTGCACAGGAGCCCCATGGTCCCCTGGGAGCCGTGCGCTAGCTCAGGAAACACAGGGTGCAGCATTTGGGGCCTGCTGTCCTGCCATGCCCCACGCTGCCCTGTGCAAAGACTAGCGGGGCGATGCCAGTCCGGCAGTTCCTACGGCCCCAAGCAAAAGGGCCCAGTCTCCACCGTGCAGCGAGGGCTGTCCGCACTGGCAGGCTAGCAGAGCTGGGCCAGTAGGAAGTACCAGGCTGCATTTCTGCATTTCGGCGTGTGGCGATTCACGGCTCACGCTTGTCAATGTATGGGAGCGTTTGGTGAAATGCCAAGTCGTCATGAAAACATTCACAAATCCCAAAAGTTGTATGGCTCTCACCACAAGTGACTGTGTCCGGCACGTCCCACCCACACGCACACTGCAGTTTGTCGTCCCACTTCGTGAAGACGTGTTGTCTCCTCCATGGCCACAGAGAGAGGACACGTGATGGGAGCACTGCATGCAGGGGGAAATTTGCCACTGTATAGGGCATCAGCACAAGCCCGAGGTTTAACTTCAGCATGCCCTGGGCTTCTGCTGCCTCAAGGCAGTGCCAGCGTCCCTGCCAGGCTGGAGAGCAAGCCTCAGCTGCAACCCAGCAGAGTCGTCCTTTGTTTTGTCTTTTAGCTTCTGCTCATTCTGCAACCGGGACCAAGAGCCCGGGGCCGTGGCTGCGCTTCCACCACACCAGCCCAAGACTTGTGTAGACATACGCTGATTTAGCTTGAAATCAGCTGCTCAGGTGCAAACAGTGCTGTAATTACAGCAGTGCAGAGCTCAGTGTGGGCTGGAAACCCACCTGGGACCCTGGGCAAACATGCATTGTGCCTCTACTGCTGCTATGGCCACACAATTATTGGTGCCCACGCTGGTTAATTTAAAGCTAGTGTCTATAGAAGCTGTCATCACAGCCTTGATTGCAGTGCAGACGTAACCTGTGAAAGAAAGAACGGGCACAGACCAGCTGAAGACGTAACGTCCCTCATAAGGGTACGGCTGGGCTTTCCTCTCCATTGTCACCTTCCCCTTGATGCAACAAAATTCCCAACCAAGCACCTGTCGGGAGAGCTATGCACAATAGGAAATGGACTGTCCCAGCATGAGGAGGGTCTGTCTGTGCTGTAGGTCACACCTTAATTATGTGCTTCTGGCCAGAGTCAGCGAAAATATCACAAACCTGCAAGCTCTTGTGTCTCTCTCCATCCTCCAGTGCTCCAGCGGAAACAGATCCACCAGGTTAGGAGGGGACACTGCCAAGTATGTGTGTTCATAGATCTCCCTACAGGATGCATCGGCTGTCAGATACCCCCACACCTGGGATGCTCTGGACAACTGTTTGCACTTATTGAGAGATGCTCCGAGGCCCCTGCCGCAAAGCAGAGGGAAGAAACCCACCCGCGTGCAGTAACATCTTGTGCTGATTTCATAGAGAGCCTGCAGACTCCGCTTACTCCTCAGACATCCTTTGGGTCCTAACTACAGCACATCCACATGCTTCTCCAGGCCGTTTACAGGTCTCCTAGCACAGGCTGCCCCTCCTTCCTGGGACAGAGAGGAAATTCTGTATGCTGGAAATCTTCGCCTTCAGGGCTTCTCCATTTACAGTGACTCCATGGGGTGGGACGAAGCTCAGAGCTCTGGTTCAGAAAAGGGAGCATAAAGCCAGTGTTTCAAATGGCCTGACAACATTAAGACATGCTGCCATGGATGCCTCTCAGATGCTAACTCTGAAACACCCGGAGCCCATCTGCAAACGTTTCAGCCCTCAAATGTCCTGTCAATCGGTGGAGATAAGAAGCTGAGATTCCCAAACAGGGTCAGCAGCGGGAAGGTCTGGTGCTGGAAGGTATACTATACACGGTCCAGGCTGTCAGGCTGCCACTGATGATGAATGGGCCTTTGCAGAGAGATTGTCCAGAATGGGAGCTTCCAAACTTTTGGATCGATGGACTACTGTGAACTTTCACGATTTCCCAAGCTACAGTCCACCCAGATCACCACATTTCTCACTGAAACAGGGAGGGGTAGTGCGATCTGCAGTCCACTTACTGTAGGTTGTCAGGCTGCTACTGATGATGAATGGGTCTCTGCAGAAATCCCGGTCTCGGGACCCTGGGTTTAGCAGACCCCGTCACGTCAAGCCTGTAGAAAATGAGCAGAAAGGCAAGCACATGAGCTGGGCAGCCTAGATATCTTGTTTTCTGTTTGGGAATTGCATTCCCCATCACCTCTCATCTATAGTTTCTTGATGCAAAATGTTGGCCCATTCCTGATGCCGAACAGAGGCATGGAGGGGCAAACCGCAGCTGAATGATGTGAGCCGCCAGCTATGGGCCATGGAGTGGCTGGGGAGTTGCTCCTGCCCAGGGCCAGGGTGTAGCCTCCATGCCCCTGTAGGACTGGGAGAGGACTGACGGGCCTGCACCGTGAGGGTGCAAAAGGGCTACTGTGATCTACACCCACTGAGATGCTCTCCCGCAGTCCTCGCAGAGCTCCCAGAGGGTTTATTTCTGGTAGTGAATAACCACCAAGTACAAGTGAAGACATCCCCAGGCACTAATTCTTGCTGAGAGCAGGGGAGTGCAGCAAACCCGTGCCCTCTGGCAGCCATTCTGAGATGGAAAAGTATTTTATGCAGTTAGAAAACTTTTCTGACGTGTGAGACACTAGTCCCTTCTAACCTCCTACTGCCTCTTCTGGCTCACCCCAAACTTTCCCAGCAAATTCTCCCCTTGCAAATATCCCAGCGAAAGAAGGAGCCTTTTTGTGAAAGTTATAGAGATGGAGCATAATATCCCAGTATGTTCCAAATGTTGAAACCAGGCTTATAATGGAAGGAGTCCAACAGACTTAAATGCAACCTCCCCCGCCACAGAGCCACAGCACCAGCTACCAGGGCTCTCGCAAGAAAGCTTTAGTGTCTGCTCAGATCACTTGGTCAAACCCTTTCTTCCAGGCCTCAGGTGATGTCAGACCGGAGAGCGTCGTAACGGTCCGGTAAAGTGCGTCGGCCTCCTCCACAGGCACCTCTGCTCTTCTTTCTGCTCTTCCCTGCCTTGCCAAGGTCATCAGGCCACAGGTTTCCACTGCTGCAGAGGCAAGTGCAGGATGTGTCATAAGCAGACAAGGTGCTTTGGGTAAATCCGATCTCTTTTACTAGACCAACCCAAATAACCAGAAAAAAATTCTTCTTTGCAAGCTTTTGGGTATAAATACCCTTCATCAGGCTGAGGAAGCATCTGCAGTTGATGTGTGCTCTTCCAACCATTCCCATACCCAGGACCAGGCACCGTCGTCTCTGCACCAGCACGGTCAGCACCAGCACGGGGCCAATTACAGCCTTATCAGCCTAGCTGGGTCTATTGCCGCCACCCTCCGCCCCACACTCTCTCCTTCCCACGATCTTCATTTTTCCTTAGGGGTCTGCAGCAGTCATCCTCCCTGTATGGGCCTGGGGGCAGATTGGGTGAGGCATCTGGCTCACATTTGAAGCATGCAATTCCTAGACATCTATTGGCAGGCCAGCCAAGCAGATACTGGAGTGGTGCTACAGGCATCACCTTGTGCTGCTGGCTATAGAAATGGGCATACTTTAACCAAGCTAGTTGCATGTGGATGGTTGGCTTTTGACCATAGTTAACGTGAGATAGACTATACTTGGTGTAAAAGAGACCTGGTCGAGTCCATCTGTCCTCCAGCCCTGAGCAGAGGCAGCTCTGCTTGGGGTGGGTTTCCTGGTGAGGGAGCGACAGCGTGCGCATCTTTTTCTGGACACAGCAGGCGATTTGTGTCAATAGATCATCTCACGGCACTTCTTCTGATCTGCCTCACCTTCATCTTCCCTAGGTGAAGCTTGAACCAGCCACTCTTAACCAAGAGCTGGTCTCTGCCGGCCACTCGGGTAAGTGGAAGCCCGGCCATACGCCTACCCGGGTGGACCGTGGGGTCATGCTTTGTACACCTGCCGACACCGTCCTCCCATGGACCTAGGTCCGGTGCACTAATAGGACCCTGGGTACTAGGAGGGCACTAGCAGGACGGTCCGATGCAGCCTGGATGGTCCAACGTGTGATGCTCCGGGGTGGCACCGGCTCCCAGCGCTCAGACTCGCTGCTTCCATTTTGCAGACCTCCACGTCCCAGGCGGGAGCCAGAGCCAGCTGGGGACTGTGTTAGTCGTGGCTATCCGCCTTCGCGTGCGTGATGTCCCCTCAGGGCTCCCCTCCGTGGGCCCAGGGGACCCGGCTCCGTTCGGATAATCTCAGGCTGCCCGAAGCTGACTGTTACTTGACCTCTTCCTGTAATTTGCTGGAAACCTCGTCCTTAAGATAAACAGCCCAATGTTAACCTTTGCACAGTAAATAAAACTCCGGTGAATGTGGCCACTTCACATGGTTACAAGCTGCGTTTTGACATCTAATATTAACACGTTTTTCAGGAAATCTTTCTTCGGCAAAAGCCAAACAAATATTTGCTTCCTGCTTGTGTGAGCGGTTCGTATGGCAGCAGGCTATTTCTGCCACTGCCTCCCGGCCCCGTGCAGCTGATCCCACTTCATCCCTGTTTGCTGCACCGCACCGCTTCTATGAAATACCGCCCTGTGCTCCCACTTGCCTCACGCTGCCTGGGAAGTATGAGTATCTGCCGCAGCTGCCTTCGCGCAGAAGCTCAGAAGAGGGAATAGGAGGGAGAGCAGAGGGGAGCTTCTGAGATGGGGAAGAAAAGGAAGGGGAAAACTCAAGGAGAAAGACAGCGTGTGTCCATCCAGCACCCGTGCAAATCTTCACCTGGCCGAGGCAGAACCGCTGAAGAGTCGTCCAGTGCCGAGTGCTAGCTCCTCGAAGGGTCTCCTCTGGGACCCCTCCACGGGGCAGCTGCCTGTGTACTACGTATGTAGGGAGGCACCGGGGTGCCAGGACAGTTTGCCAAGCCTCGGGATAATCTGGCTGTTTCTCTGAGTTGCACTATTAAAGAGCTCTTTGCTCCAGAAGAAAGGGGCAGGAGCCTGGCATGCTCTGGCTTAGGCTAGCCATGACTCGAGCACTTTCCCCTCTGTAGGTGATTCCTTTTTCCTTGAGCTATAAACTCAGCTGTCCACATTCTCTGGGATTAGAAACTCTCCATGCAGCTCTCGCTAACCCTGCTGCTGCAATTGCTTGCTGGACCCCAGTCTGAGCACAGTAGCATGCAGCCACCTGGGGCTGGGTCGGAAAGAGCTGAACCATGCTGCATCCTCACACTGGGAACGCACAAGCATCACCCAAGTGGCTGGTCTGAGTCTGGGGTGTCTGCATTTGCAGGCTGCGGGAGGAATATACCTGAGCCCAATTCAGCAATGATTAGAAAACATTGCAGCCACATCAGAAGGTGCCTACGTAGCAGCCTACCCACATGCAGCCCAGCCCAGCCCAGGTGATTGGATCATGCAAAGGGTGCTGGCAAGAACACTCCTAACTGTGCTCTCCTACGCATGCTTTGCTCCTGCACTTATGTCTCGTCTCATCTCTACAGCAGTTAGGTCTCTATTTTGGAAAAGGCATCCCTACGATGCATGACTAAAATTGCAGACTCTGCTTCTTGATGAATTCAGCAAAATTAATTCCAGCCTCCTCTTTTAAGGTTATATAAGACATCCTCTTGGGGACATTGGGGATACAAGTTAATTGCTCTGTTTTCAGTTGTGCTCTAGCAAGGCCCCATCGCAGTACAACGTGTGGTGTGGCTAGCGGCGAGGGCAAAGCGTGTTCGCATTTGCTGAGAGCAGTCCTGGCGGTTTGTTCGCCAGTTCATCTGAACGCTGACATTTCTCATCACATCTGATCTGCATTTGGAAGGAATGCAAGGCTTTCCATATCTCCACGATTTCTCATTTACGGGCTAAGCCTGTTTGGGTAACATCTACTGCTCCAGGGACAGTGAGGACATGTCAGGGAGAACTCGCTGTTGTAGTCCGACAGCCGTCAGGAAAGTCATATAGGATCGGATCCAGAGCCCGCTGACGTTGAGGGAAGTCGTAGCCGTGCAAGGCTTACAGTGACAGGTGGTCCACATTACTGCCAGTGGCACTATGCCACTACAGGTCATTCAGGTTTCCCTGTCCCAATGCAGGGTCCACAAAGGGATTCCTCCCTCTGTGCTCGTTGTCTCTGAACCTTCGACAGCTTCCTTGGTGCAGGAGTGCTTGGGGCATGGAAACACCGCGTGGCATCACCTCCCGTGGACTCCTTAACTGTGCCATTCTGCCACGCGAGCCAGCCCGACTGCTGACACCCTCACCCTGGGACGGGAAGGCAGGATGGACCTGAATGAGGCTCGTACGCCCGTCTTACAGCTCTCCTCCAGAGCTGGGGTCTGACCTCCTGCCTGCTCTCTCCCACTTGCATGCAGCAGACTGTCCATTTTGCAGAGTAAGTGGTCAGCTGGGGCTTAGACTTGAGTATCACCCACCCCGTCCCCAGATCAGTCTTTCCTGAAACAGAGCACGCTCTCAGCACCGCTCTGCACCGCCTGATTTATCCGGCAGCAATGAGTCCCAAGGCCAGGTGAGCAGTCGTGTAGACGCACCCTTGGAGACTCTGGACTGGCTCTGAACAGCACGGGCCACGACGGGAGTCTGGGACCTGCAAGCGCCGTGCAGGCTGAGCCCAAAGCCTTGGACCCGGGCCTGGCCACTTGGCACCAGGTGCCCGGAGAAACAGGCCCGTGCAGCCAGCAGCTCCAAGGACCCGGCCGGAGCGGGCTGCAGGCCAGCGTCCCTGCCACGGGCCCGCCTGGCCGTCACCTGCCCCTCATCACACTCTCTGCGGCTCCGCAGACAAGCGGGTTTTGTTTAGCGAGCGTGCAGGATGTGGCTTTGTGACTCGTCTCCGCGAGAGGCAGCTCTCTGTGCCCAGCGCTTTCCCAGGAGCCGCTGGAGTGGCGTGAGGCAGAAAGCCCTCTTTGTGCTGGGGAAGGTGTCAGGTACTCGCCGCGCAGGCAGCTGAATCAGAGCTTTTCATCTGGGCAGCGAGAGTCCTGTTTCAGGAATGCTGGCTCGAGCTGCAGTTGGCAGCAGCTCCGTCATCCGGGCTAGGGGCCCCCGGCGGCGGAGCCCGCAGCGCTCCCTCATTGGAGAGGAGCTAATCTGGGGCTCAGCACCGCGGGAGTGGTGTCACCCAGCATGGGCGGGGGTGCGCGGAGAAAGCAGTCCCTGTTCGGGAGGACAGCAGAAAGGGGCAGGAGCCTGGGAAGCCCTCGAGGGGGAGAAGTTGTCTTGCTGCTGGGAGAGACAAGGGGTCTGGCCTGCGGGTCTCTGCTCCTCCCTTGCAGCCTTTCTCCTGGGCATCGTGTGGACGCTGGCAGCACCAAAGCTTCTTGACCAATTATGCTCGTGTGCAGCAGCTGCCACAGACCCGAGGAGAGCGGTGGAGCACGCGGCCCACGCGGCGGCATTGTATAGCGGGATGGAAGTCCGTAGGACGCCCCTGTCTGGATGCCGCGTTCAGTCATCCTGGCTCACCAGAGACAAGGACCGGAGATACTCGTGCGACGGCAGTGCTGAGAGTGGGGAACCATGCAGGACGTGAACGCAAATCCCTGGGCACTGACCTGCAGCTCCAGAGAAGGACTGACCAGACGGACTCCAGGACTGACTCCAGAGAAGGACTGAGCACCCACCACCCAGGGAGACCGGAGGAAACAGTGCAATAAAACACTAACAGCTGGCACAATGCAAACACGTTTAGAGAAACAGTTTCTCAATGCCCTGAACAAGAAATGCCTTGCAACAGTTGCTTCTGCAACACAGCAAGAAGTTATTCTTATAGATTCATAGATGTTAGGGTCGGAAGGGACCTCAACAGATCATCGAGTCCGACCCCCTGCGTAGGCAGGAAAGAG
>NW_005842063.1:676295-761015 GCF_000455745.1 Alligator sinensis | reverse complement strand
AAAGTGTGCTGGGTCTAGATGACCCCAGCTAGATACTCATCTAACCTCCTCTTGAAGACCCCCAGGGTAGGGGAGAGCACCACCTCCCTTGGGAGCCCGTTCCAGACCTTGGCCACTCGAATCATGAAGAAGTTCTTCCTAATGTCCAGTCTAAATCTGCTCTCTGCTAGCTTGTGGCCATTATTTCTTGTAACCCCCGGGGGCGCCTTGGTGAATAAAACCTCACCAATTCCCTTCTGTGCCCCCGTGATGAACTTATACGCAGCCACAAGGTCGCCTCTCAACCTTCTCTTGCGGAGGCTGAAAAGGTCCAGGTTCTCTAGTCTCTCCTCGTAGGGCTTGGTCTGCAAGCCCTTAACCATACGAGTGGCCCTTCTCTGGACCCTCTCCAGGTTATCCACATCCCTCTTGAAGTGCGGCGCCCAGAATTGCACGCAGTACTCCAACTGCGGTCTGATCAGCCCCCGATAGAGGGGAAGTATCACCTCCTTGGACCTATTCGTCATGCATCTGCTGATGCACGATAAAGTGCCATTAGCTTTTCTGATGGCTTCGTCACACTGCCAACTCATGTTCATCTTGGAGTCCACTAGGACTCCCAGATCCCTTTCCACTTCCGTGCCACCCAGCAGGTCAGTCCCTAGGCTGTAGGTGTGCTGGACATTTTTCCTCCCTAGGTGCAGCACTTTGCATTTCTCCTTGTTGAACTGCATTCTGTTGTTTTCTGCCCACTTGTCCAACCTGTCCAGGTCTGCTTGCAGCTGTTCCCTGCCCTCCGGCGTGTCCATTTCTCCCCACAGCTTTGTGTCATCCGCAAACTTGGACAGAGTACATTTCACTCCCTCGTCCAAGTCGCTGATGAAGACATTAAAGAGTATCGGTCCAAGGACCGAGCCCTGCGGGACCCCACTGCCCACACCCTTCCAGGTCGAAGCCGACCCATCCACCACGACTCTCTGGGTGCGACCCTCCAGCCAATTTGCCACCCACCGGACCGTGTAGTCTTCATTCAGACCTGCACACGTTTGCACTTTCCTATTTAAACTGATTTTGCAGAACTGGTGCAAAACCCTTTTCAGGGTTCTTCCATTGGGTTCAGTTTGCATCTCTAGCTAAGGCTTTTCTACACAGACCCTGGGACTGAAATAACCAAACGGATTGGTATTCAGAATAAGGGTGTCCTATTTCAATATAACTTACACTGATTTTTAACAAATATAAAACATGCTTTTTTCCCCTCTAGAAATAAGAGTAGCCACACAGCAACTTGCATTGGATTGACTACAGGTGACAATTAAAACTAGTTTAGTTATTTAGTTCCTGTTTCCATATAGAAAATCTTTAACTGGCTTGTGAATAGATTGTACCGTAGGTAGTGTCATCTTGCCCTTAGTCCCATGCAAGAATAGGACTGGGTTCGAAAGCAGTGACTTTTTTCTGCTACTAAGTAACTGTGAGCGCAATATAATTAAGTACAACATCCTTGGGAGGACGGAAAAGCACAAAACAGCGACAATGCTATTAAACTATAGAAAGGCAACATTCAAATGAAGCTCTAAAGACCTCATTGGAGGCCATCAAAAAGGCCGTAAAGTCAAAACTAAATTGGGAACTCTCAATGGTACATGGCAGCTACTAACACCTCTGCGACAGGTCCTAGAAAGTTGTAAACCCTGAAACAGTAAAAGGAGCAGAAAAGCGAGGGAGGGTGGGAGGGGGAGGAAGAAAAAAGGAAAAGGGAAAAGAAAGCCAAAGGAAAAGCCACAACTAAACACAAGTTTTGTTAGAGTTAAACTGGTACCTTTGAGAAAGAGAAATCCAACAGGCCATAGAAAGTAATATAAACCAAGCCATGTAATATGTAACAATGACATTAAAACTAAAAGTGATGGAAGCAAATAGCAGAGGTATAAAAGCCAATGGCAAGAAATGCCTTATTTATCAGAAGCAGGAAGCCTGAGAGAGAAGCCATTAGACACATGGGGTGTAAAGGGAGCAATTAAGGAGAGCAAGGGATTGTTGAGTCACTAAATGATCTATTAGCATCATTCAGTACCACAGAGGATGCCGGAGAGGAGGCTACCCTGGATCTACTCATTTCAGGTAATAAAAATGAGGGATGATGCTGTCAGAAGAAGGTGCTGGAACAAATTGATACATTAAAGAGCAATAAATCACCGGGACAAGATGATGCATCCAAGATATATGAAGGAACTCCAGAATCAAGTGCCTGAGCTATTAACAGAAATATGCACAATGAAGATTTCTGTTCAGTGTTTAGCAGCAATCAGAAAAGCCGGTGAAGTGATAGGGTGCAGCAGGAAGGGGATGGAGAATAATATGGAAAATATTAGAAAGCCATTATACAAATCAATGGGACGCACACTTCTGGAATGCTGTAGGTTCCCTTGACGCAAGAGGAGAGTAATAGAAATAGAGAGACGTATGCTGAGCATAATGAGCAGAGCCGTCAGGTGGCAGAGATGCAGGGAAGGCTGGGATTGCTTCATTTAGCTAGCGAGCAGCGGAGGGGTCATCAGAGAGATATGCAAAATAGCGAGCGGGTAGAGAAGAGAGATGAGGACCATCCAGTCATGTCTTCTCACGAGGCAAGGACAGGCCGGCAGCGGCACGAGCAGTATTCACCACTTCCAAAGAGTGCATTTCCAGGCGGCTCAATCAGCCTTGTGGCATCCTTCACCACCACGATAGGGCGGTAACATCATGAACCCCTGAGGAGGATCGAGTGCAAGATCCACCTGGGGCTACAGGAGCCAGGCTTTAAAAATGCAGCCTCAAGTTTGGGAGAGCAATAATCTTCCCAAGTCAGTGAGGGCAAGAGGATGGTCCTAATGGTGGGGGAGCCTGCACCTTTCTCTGAGCCCCTGGCACTGACCGCTGCCAGGGACAACGAACACCTGGCTGGAGGGAGCGAGTCTTCGATCCAGCCTGACCTGAAAGCAAAGAGCTGCCCTTTTCCTTGTGCCTCTGGAGGCTGAGAACCACCGCCCTAGCGCTAGAGCACAATTTATGGGGGAAAAGCCAAAGTCCATGAATAACAGCAGGGCAAAACAATTGGCCATGCCTGACTTGAAGCGTTTCCTTGCCGAGCACGGGCTATGGTAGCGGACACTTCCTTCCATCCCACGTGGATGAAATCAAGGTGGAAGAAAGCAGCCTTCTCCAGGCCACCCTGTTCTGTCGCAGCCAGGTCTAGAGGCCCAAATCAATCCAGAAAGCTGCCCCATGATACTTCAGGTCCCCCCGGGTCCCCCCTGCCCCCTGAGGCAGCTCTGATAGCAGAGCCCCTCAGCCCAAAAGTGCCCATGGATGGACCTATTTGTCTTCACGATGCATTGCCCAAGCAGCTAGGGGAATGAGGAGCGATGCCCGGCCGTGCAGCCTTCCCAGAGGACAGGGGCAGAGGTGTTCATGGTCATCTCCTCCCGCGCGCCCATCTCCCTTTGCAGGCAGGGGTCCCCGTGATGGACCCTTTGGGGGGTGCCCGTGTCCACGAAGCAGCCCTAGCAGTCCGGGCTCCGGGAAGGGGAGGGTCTCGCCGCAAGAATAATTCATCGCTGATCAGCGTAGCTGGAGCTGGATTGAATCAATTCCTCTTTCCCGTGGCTCTGCCAGGTCTCATAGCCCAGGGAGGGAAGGGGAGAGGAAAAATAATGAGATTTCCCATCCAGGGTTGTGGGGGATTTATAGCTGTTGTGATAACCTCAGCCGTTAGCGGGGCTAGGCAGCAAGAAACCATGCTGATTTCCAAGTTCCTGATTTACTAAACAACCAAATGAAGAGTCAGCATAAATCACGTCTGCACACACGGGTGGCAGCTGGCGGGTCCCTGAGATCCGCGGAGCCACATGAATATACATGGGCTGCTGCCTGGGGACACTCGCTCCCGGGGACCCCGCGGAAAGCCATGCAAGCCAACCTCCCGCAGCCGTAAATGGATTTACCCCACGGCTCCCAGGGGCATTTGGGTACGAGGGTCTGGCCGGCCGGGTCTGATGTCTCAGCAGCGCATGCAGTGGGTTGGATCCCGGCCCGGCAGCCTGCCTCGGGGCTCTCACAAGGGCACCGTGTCCAGGGCGAAGGGGTCTCGCACACTTCACGCACCGCCCAGCCCAGAGCTGCACCTTCACTGTTACGGTTGGAGTGGAGCCACTGGCATGCCGCAATTTCCCCCCTTCTCTCAGGCTTTCATTTCAGCAGATATGTGATTCACAAGGCCCCACGGTACAATGTGTTACACTGTTATACACTGGACGGCTCATATATTCCTCACCTTATGTGGACTCTCCTGTCCTGCTCAAATAGAGATTTTGTGTTACAGAAACCACATTGTTCTGCAAATGCCCTGGCACAACCTGTCAGATCAGTGCGTGCACTGGGTGGGCACCCGCGGCAGGGCCCGATTAACACATAGGCAAACTAGGCACATGCCTCGCACCCTAACTGAATGGATGAGTTTTTCAGGCCCCTTAATCATTCTTGTCGCTCTTCGCTGAACCCCCTCTTTATGAATTAATAAACCCTGCAAGATGTGTGCCTGGTGTGAGCCAGGAGCACCATCTGGGTCTCTATACATCTTTCTTTGCAAGCCTATTTTAAACAGCTACTGTCTAGCTTCTTTTTACACTGGGAATTCACCTAAGAGGCATCTCTGCACTGGTAATTCCACGGTTATGTTGCAGAAAAGCACAAATAACTCTGCACTGGTAATTCCAGAATTATGTTGCAGAATTCAAGTGCACCAGGCTCTCCGCAACACAGATAAGAGAGGTGAGCAGGACCTTACCAGCCAGTTTCAGATAGCAAGCCAAGCAAGGGAAGAGACAGAGGAGGAAAATGAAATGTCATCTCCGCTTGCTGACCTGGTTGCTCGGCCAGCACAGGGAGCGGCATGCTCTGCGCCACTCCAGTCTACCCTATTCTGCTCAGGTTCTTGGATCAGTGCATATCCTCCTGCCAGTCATCCATGAATTGATGCGGTTCACTGCTGTCACATGAGGTTTATTCCTTCTTTTACCTTTACTGGAGCAGGACCAGGTGGAGACCCTTGCAGCCTCTTTGCTCCTTGCATGCATCTGAACTACTACACAGAAATAAAATGCTCTTCCAGGTCTCCCGCTGGAAGTCCCAGACTCTCTTCCTCATTCACCCTTGGGCTGCCTGGCTGGCAGGGCAAAATATGGAGGAAGTCACAGGTTTGTCACAATACAAAATGCAGAAATCACAACCAGGCAGCTAACATCAAGCAGCCTCGGCAGCTTGTCTGCTTTGGAGCCAGGTGGCCCTTGGGTATAATAATCATATTCTGAACTATTTAATAACCGTGGCAAATAGTATGAAACCATTTCGTGACCCTAGTCATTCTCCCTTCTGCAACTGCAGTGGAAATGAATGGAGCCAAGGTTTGTGGACAGCCTTGCTCAGCGGGTTACAGAAACCATGTCTCGTTAGGAGAAACCCCAAGAAGTCATGTTTTTTGTCACGCGAGTCCAGGCTGTGACAAATGCAGCACCTTAAGCATGATGGATCTTTGCTGGAAATCCATGAGGCGAAGCAATAA
Source organism: Alligator sinensis (assembly GCF_000455745.1). Taxonomy (NCBI): domain Eukaryota; kingdom Metazoa; phylum Chordata; order Crocodylia; family Alligatoridae; genus Alligator; species Alligator sinensis. The sequence goes on along the minus strand of NW_005842063.1, from coordinate 755,434 downwards.
GCATGGCTATTAGGACTTGGCCCCCTGCCCCGCTGTAGCTGCTCCTTCCCGGAGCAGGGCCGAGCGAAGCCATGCGGCTGAGAGCGCAGGCATTACTGGTGTGCACCCTCGCAGCGTCCCCGGACAAGGCAACCTAGCACTGGCATCTCATAAAGAGAGTCTGTGGCTTTGACTTCTCCCATCAGAGCTTTCTTTGCCCAACTTGGCTGTGTCAGCCCTCCCCTGCAACCCGTGACATGAAGTCCTTTCTCTTCTTTCACTGAGGGCCAATGGACTCTCGCTCCTCCAGTTCACAACCAGTCAGTCCTTACGTGGGCCATCTCTTCATGCTCCCGCAGATAAGTGAGTCTTCCTCCAAAAGACAGAGCTATCCCAGTGCTTTCCTTCCTATCATGCTTGTCTCCTCGATTTCTCCACCGAAGCACTTTGCTAATAGGCTTGTTTCATTTTCATCAGTGAGATCCTCCCTGTCTTTTCCTTTTGCTGATTTACACACACACAAAGGATGTTAAAGATTATTAAAGAAATTGCAAAGGCAAGGTGAAGCCCCCAGAAGGGAGGTCACCCAAGCACATCAATTCACCCCACTTCTATGCATGCGCCATGACCCAGTCTCTAGGGATACGGTCACAGACCGGTTTATCCCATTCAGTACCCAGGATGGAGCTCGTCTGGGAATGAATCAGAGTTACTTAACGAGGGAAGTGGGTGTCTGTGGGCCCTACCTCATTTGTTGTAGAAAATGGCATAAGGCTCTCATAGTAAAAGTGGATTCTGCTCTGGGGTGTCTCTGTCTCTGCCAAGAAGTTCCTCTGTGGCGCTGGGCCAGTGCTTTTAACCAAACTTTTTGCAGATGCTCAGGTAGTAATGACATGCTACTCGTTTTCTGAATCGTCCCCAGTGGCGCTGTGACGTACGAGGCATCGACCGCGTCAAGCAAACCCGCCTCGCTGTGGAGGCAGATAGAGGAGAGAGACCCAGGGACAGAGCGGTGACCGACACCCCCAGGACCCACTCCGTCCGCCTGGGGCTGTGAGCCACGTCTGCACTCAAATGTGCCATCTCAGGTCGGCCTCCTCAGTCATCCCCGGGCTCCTGATGACTTCCCCATGTCCTGGAAGACTTCTCCTTGTTTCGAGGGGCTGCCAACGACCAGTGACGACTAAAGGGGGATGTGCTAGACTTTGTCAGTGAGGCTCCCAAATTTGCTGACAGTCGAAGAAAGGTGGGACTTCGGGATCGTGATTTCTGATGCAGCACGTGGAAGGCTGGGAGCTCCGCTGAGCTCAGACCCTGCTGCCCCTTTGCCCCCGAGACCAGTCCTGACATCTCCCCTGGCCTGCCCTGGCTGCTCACTCCAGGTCTCATCTCCTCGCTGGGCTCCCCACCATGCCTTCTCCCCATCTGGTCTTGGCCTCCCGGCCTTCCCTTATACATCCATGGCCCTTCCCCTCCCAGACTGCTCCAGATTCAAGCAAGGCATTGCTCTTTCCTCACCGCACTGCTGGGATGCCAGCAGGAGCACATAGGAGCATGGGATAAACCGGCCTTGTCCTTGCAGATCCATTGCAGGATGCCTCTTCCTACACATGCCGAGGGCAATTTCCAATTTGGCCATCTCCTCAGAGCAGCACTGGCCATGGCAGCGTCCAGGGAGGCCTTTTCCAGCTTGCCCAGGGTCTCGTGCACTGACCTTAGCCTGCTTTCTCCCGGGTAAAACCTAGAGGGCAAAGAGGGGGTGGGACACTCACAGCCCTCCAGAAGGACCCTCATTCAGTGAAAAGTCTAGAAAGTGGCTGCCTGGCTAATCCTGCAAGGTTAGCCCCGCTGCCCCTGGGCAATGACCTTGAGGGCATCCATGATGCTGACTGGGAGGTCATTATGCCGGCCACCGTGCCAGCGGCCTCCCAGGGCTAGTTTTGCTGCATCAAAGCTCACCAGATTCCAACAAATCTGCAAATTCTGCTAAATACTTTGTCACAAGGCCATGGAAGAGGAAAGGAGGAGCTCACTGGAGGGGGAAGAGCATCAATCACCGGGTCCTTTTCCCCAGGAGGAGACAATGGGCGCCAGCTTCCTACGTGGGGCAAAGACTCTTGGTCAAGGAGGGGTATACACTACACAAGCATGCTTTCTCCTCCTCCCCCACATTGCTTTTCCCTTCTGCTCCCTTCACACTCGCTGCTCCCTTTCTCGTTTATTAACTCTACAACCTGCCTTTGCAATGTGCCCCCTGCGACAGCTCTGCACCGAGAATTTATGAGCGCGGCCCTCGGGGGAAGGGATTTGGGTATAAATCACGGAATATTTAGGAAAGTGATCTACATTTATTACACTTAATACTATATTTAACATGTCCAAAAGGACCTTATAAATCAGAGACAGTACAGAGCTCGGCACGGGGTCCGTGGGGAACCCGTCCGGTCGGAGAGCTTGTGTAAAGTTTGAAATCAGCAAAGCCAAATTTATGTTTGAATTCTCTGCTCCGTTTATTCCCCTTTAATGAGAGCTGCATATCATGCTGATGGTTTCCTGAGTCGGGCTGGATATACGGGGTCTGGGCTCACTTCCTTTCGCTGGCTATGGCTCCTCTCCTGGCAGCCGCCTCGGGTGAGATTGTGTTAGAGCAACCGCTCCTTCCCTATTGTGCCTGGCTGAGCTTCCAGGATCATAAAGGCGAGTTCTCCGAGCGCCCGTCACGGTGAGGGATGACAGGGCTGGACAGCTGATCGTTATTCTTCTCCTAATCCCAGGTTAATGCACCATGCTCCAGTTTAATATCAGCCGGCCGCTGCAGTCTCCTAAATGAGGCATAATGTCCTCTTGTATTTCATGGACATGCCAAGACTCCCACTCAGCTCCCTTTCCTTCTCTCCTATTTATGTTAGTAGCTGAAGCTCCATCATCGCAGCGCAGATCCCTGTCTCCCAGCCAGCTGCTCTGGAGCAAGAGTTTGCACTCATGCTCTTTCTCTTTCTCTTGCTGGCTCCCGTGTTTTGCAGGCCAATGCTACCCCGTCCTTTGGACCTGGGCTGCACCACCTCTGTCGCAGCCCAGCACAGCCCCTCTGCCAGGGGCTCAGAGAAGGGAAGCAAAGCCCTGGCATTATGCTGCTGGGGTTTACAGAGAGACGCATAACAGTAAAAATCCTCTAGCATTTCACAACTAGACTCTACCTTTAGACAATCATCGGTGTCCCTGACCTGGCCCTTGGCGCCTTGATCACCCTTTCAGGTATCAGGAAATGGATACCGCCGCTGCACACTTCACCAGCACGATCCCATTTCCGCTGGGCAAAAGGTTCCTGAAGTCAACTCAGTCCCTTTGGCTGGATTTACTCCTTGTCGGCACATGCTGAATAGCGTGAGGGAATCACCTCCAGCGATGGCTGGGCTGTTTGCACGGTCTTCCTAATTTGTGCTCTGCTCTTGGGCACGTGCTGCTACTCCTTGCTTGGGCGACTGAAATGCCCGCAGAATAATGATAAGCAATGGTGCGTGGTATGCTTGTGCTTAGCATTTCTCCCTCTGAATCACGTTATACTTTCTGATGCAATTTTTTGGAGGCATAAACTTTTCTACTAAAATCTGGGAAATGATGGGATCAACAAGGTTTCTCCCACTACCAGGAAGCTGAACGAATCTTCAGGCACCAAAGGACCACAGTCAGTATCTTCATTTGATTTAACCAGCTCGGCTCTAAGCTGGAAAGACTGGAAGTCACCGGTCACTCCTGGGGCAGGAGGTAGAAGCTAAAGAAACACGATTGAAGCTGGGCTGTGCTCAGTGGGGACAGATGACAGGACAAGGAGCAATGGGCTCATGTTGCAGCAGGGGAAGTTGAGGCTGGATATTAGCAGAAACTTGCCCATGAGGAGTTGGTGAAGCACTGGAACAGGCTCCCCAGAGCGGTGGGGGAGTCTCCATCCTTGGAGATGTTTAAGATAAAGCCATGGCTGGGATGATGGAGTTGGGGCTGGGTTGGACTAGATGTGACCTCCCGAGGTCCCTTCCAGCACCCATCGTCTATGATTGTATGAAAACAGCCAAAGACCAATAGGGTCCCTGAGGATACATGCATGTGTGTGTGTGTGTGCGCACAAATAATTTGGGGCTCAGGCACGTGCATAGAGGTGCTCCCACCTGACAGCGTGTCTGAGCTGGACAGTAGCATGGGGATCTGTCTGGGGGTGGGGAGCAGGTTAGTACCTGTTCCAGGTTGTGTGCGGCCTGAATTGCTGGCAGCACTCCCGTACAAATTTATGACCGGGTACATTTGCATCCTGCTGGCAAAAATAGAGGCTGTTTGCATCCCAGGCCAGGCCAGGAGAGCTCCCTGGTCCTGTACACACCCCTCCTGGGCTCTGGGATGCCAGCTTGCATGTGGGCAGCATGCAGATGGTATCCAGGGGCCTTGTGACCCAAGGAGCGCAGGACCTGCAGCGCTCAGGAAAGTTTCTCCGGGGCAGGAGGAGGATCCCTCTCCCCCACGCTGGCATGAGGACACTGCCCCAGCCACGCTGGCCATTTGCTCTCTGCTCAGGCTGGCTTCCTCAGTGCTCGGTGGCTCCTGGGAGAGCGGATAGGCACCAAAGAAGCAACAGTGATTAATGACGGGAGCGGCGGGCAGGGGCAAGCCTTCCCAGACCCTGGGCTGAAAGCGGGCTAGTGTCATCTCCAAGACAAATGAGACCCCTGGAGAGGCCCCACCGACCACTGAGTGGCTCCCGACGTTATGGGTTGTTAATGGCAGCGGTCTGTCTGCTGCCTGACGTGCTGTTTAGACCCAGGTGGATGATGAAAAGCCTCACGTACACTTCTTCAGCTGCCGAGGGGGTTAGACAGCAGCTCTGCTTGTGGCACATGGATTTCCTGGCTGCCGGGGGTGGGAAGGGAAGGAGACCTGCTGGAGACAGCCTTCCCAGAGGTAACCCCCCAAGAGACGCGGCTTTCTGCTGGGGATCCCCTTTATGGGACCAGCTGCACAGCTGGGATAGACGTAGGGTAACCCATGTCCTACGTAAGTGCCCCAGCCACAAACATGGGAGCCCTCTGCCCCCATCTGACACCGTCTCGTCATCCACGTCTGACCACCTACTCTTCCACGCCTTAAATGCACCTGGTACGTGCCTGCAAGGGCACAGCCCAGCCACGCGTGCCTGCTTAATGTCCACTGCTCAGGACACGAAATGGCAAACCGAACATTTTTAGTCCAGGATATTGTGGCCCATCCAAGTGCCTGCAATGGTGCAAACCCACCATGCCCGGCTGTCCCTGCCATGAGCCGTCCGAGCTTCGCGCGGCCCTGCGAGCGCGCGCGCGTGCACGTGCACATGCGTGTCAGTCCGTCCGTCTCCTCTCCGGACTTTCCGGGAAAGCGGCCGTGATTTACGAGCCGCAGACAGTGCGAGCTGAGTGCCCAGGAGGGCTTGATTACAGTTTCCCAGAGGAAGCTGCCTGTTCGGAGATGGCAAGGTGACAGGGTTTATACAGAACAGCACAATGTGTCTAAGCAGAGCTGTCAGCCGGAGACGGATGAAGTGACAGAGAAAGCCCATTACTTCATTCACACCTCAACAGGCAAACAATAAAACACTTACACACAGTGGTGACTTCAGGGGGAGGGGATCTCCCCTCCACTAATGTGTCAGCCTGTGAAAATTGGACAGGCTCTTCTGCAGGGCTTTTTCTCTCACTCAGCAGAGAAAGAAAAAGAGGGACGGGGGAAGAGGAGCTGGGGCCCTCCTGCGTGGAGGCCACCGGCGGTCCCTTGCTCCTCTGGGAAACAAAGAACCGCAGGAATAGTTTCTTTGGGGCCGAGGATTGTAGCACAAACCGGTCCCGAATCAGCGGTGCCCAGGCAAGCCTCAGCGCACGCTCCACGCGCAGCCATGTAGACAGGAGCGGTGTACCGCCGAGCCCTGGGTGGTCAGGCAGCAGGGAGGCAATGCAGGAGCTCTGACGCACGTGGGAGCATTTGCTGCTAAACAGAAAGCCCCAGGTCTTTGAACCGAGGCCCAGATGCAACTTCACCTATATGGTGTGGATGCTCTGGACAACCTCGTTGGGACCCGGTTGTGGGAACACGCCTGTGCCCGAGGGGTGGAAGAAAGTCACTGGAGGCAGACGATGGCTGAGAGGCCTCTGTATTTGCAGCATGTGGACGCTCCCTTGAACGTGCTGCCAAAATCAGCCCCACGTGTGCTGCAAGGACACCACCCCGCTCCCTGCCCGAGGGACATCGCAGGGGGGAAAAGCAGGCCCAGAAAGAAAGCATGAAGTGCAGGCTCGCTCCTGGCAGATCCCAGCGTCATCCCAGCACTCGCATCAGTGGAAAGCACAAAGTTAGCAGCCAGCTCGATCTTGTAATCGAGAGCCATTGGCCATGAGTGGAGCTGCTTGGAAAACGGAGAGAAAATGCTTGAAATGGTTGTTTCGTATTGCACCAAAATGTCATTGTCATCCACCTTTCCCAATCAGCTCCAGCCAAGGGCAGGAAAGCGCTGTGTACCCGTCCAGGTCATTGTCCTCTGGCCTTGGCTTGTGCTGTCACGCTTCCTCGTTGGGAAAGCATCTGGAAGAGAAGGGAAGCATGCCAGCAACTGCTCTGCCATGCCTGGGGAGTCACGTCTAGACACGATGCTCTCCCAGAGTGACCTGTTCGTACCGGTATCCTACGTCCAGCATCTTTCCACCGCCGCTCTAGAAAGATGCTGACTGACGGGTTCATCTGACGCTTTAAAAAGAGGCGAACTGCGCCGTATGAGAGCTTGGTATTGCCGTTTCTCATTAATAAAGAGGCAAACACAGCATCTTGGACGGTTTATCAAAGTTTACCTCCCTTTTGCATCACACAGAGCAGATGTGGGCAAGGAAAAGACAAAACTATTCTCCGGTCATGTATCATGGATTAAATAGGCCTAGTTTGATAAGAGCCACTCAGAAAAGCCCCTGGCTCTGTTTGCAGTTAAGGATATCCCTATCTAGAGTCTGTCCCAGGAAAAATCTGGTCATCTCAGTGAAACTTCAACACACTGGACGTGAAACACCATCACGAAGAAACATCGTTACTTTGGGATGTGATGACGTTTCTTCATTACATCAGTGGCCTGCAATGTGACAACGGCAAACTGGTCCAAAATAATAGCAATAGCCCAATCGTTTCTAAGTCTTGTAAGAAATCATGCTTCCCCGGCAGACTTGCACCAAACACACGCCACCCGGGGCAGGTCCTGGTAGCAACCCAATACGCAATAAAATACCAGAACGATCAAATCGACAACGTTGCGCCGGATACAGCGCTGTAATATTCTCTCTGTCTCTTCTTTGGCAGACACTCAAGCATGTGAGAATAATGACTCAGGATGTGACTCTTTTTAAGAAGCCTATTTGGTTTGCGCTGAGGGCCTCTCAGCTGAACCGTGTCCTAGAAGGAGAGATTATTCCTCTCTGCAGTCCTGCAGCAGGAGCCTACCTGAGCGAACGCTCCTGTCTCGTACGCCTTGCCAAGCTAAAGCTTTTCTCAGTAATGGGAGATGCAGCCCTGGCTGGCACATACACCTCCGGCAATACAAATGACAAAGAGCCGTGATGCTCTCGTAGGCCACATCCTGCAAGGACGGCTGTAGCAGCACTGGTGGTGTCGGTGATTAAATCCCGGCCACTCACTGAGAAGCCACAGGGGAGAGGGGCTGGATTTGTTTTAAAACTTGAAGCATCCGTGTTAGACCAAGACTGCAGCGTGCGCTCGGTGGCTTTTATCAGGCCAGAAGTGCTGCCCGCTTCCCAGCTGCCCGTCCATCAGACGGAGGGAGAAGGGTTTTGTCTGTTCAGTGCCCAGCGCTGCGCCGTCCCCGGCTGTCCCGGGTTTTGGACTCCTGCCGTTTGCTGCGCCCAGCGAGAAGTTATAAACCTGCTGTGAACCAGGCCGCTCGGTCCTGATTGCCAGCACGTGGTGCTGCCTTGCCGGCCTTCTGGAGAGCCTGGCACTTCCCTCGCCTGTCCTCTGGCCTTGTGGCGAGCGTCACCCCCTGTGAACAGCGCCCGGGCTCTTCAGCTTCAGGCGAAGCGACCTGCTCGGGGCAGCTCTCGCGCACCTCCGCCGTGGCTCGCGGCTCCGCACAGCCTTGCTGCCACCCACCTATCGTCCAGCCTGGCTCTGCGACCGGGGGCAGAGCTCTGCAGAGTGGTGGTGGTGGCTCCGTGGCCAAATGAAAAGGATCATAAACTTTTCTCAGCTTGTCTTTTTGGTCAATCACAGACACGTGAGTCAACAGCCCGCACGGAGCACTCTGGCCTCAGCGGCTGGTGTCCGTGCTGAGGCCAGATTGTGGCTGCATCGTGCCTCTCTTACGGGCCCTGGCTTTCCTCCCTCCCCTTCCCGCAGCCTCTTTTGATTTCTGATTCGTAGGTGAAGGAAAAAGGCAGAGGCACGGTGGGCATTTGAGGGGAGGGTCCCCGGAGAGCAGGGTCATTGCCCAGGGCCTGTGAGTGGGTTATAGAGGGCGTGCATCCCACACACAGGAGACGACAGGTTTGGGGGATGCACGGACCTAGGGTGCCCATTTCAAGCTGACTTTCTTCATCCTTGAAAAGGACCGTGAGAATCGCACCGAGCTTCTACAAAGGGTCGAGCTGGAACCGGGGCCCTGACAATCTTCTGCACTTGCAGCATTTGAGTGCATGCAAAAACAAAATCCCAAGCCAAGCAGTGCTGTCCTGGGCCTTTCATTTTGCGAACGTGCTTTGTTCATTAATACATGGGTGTTAGTTATGATACGGTGAGTTTATGAGCAATGTAGCCAGCAGAAAACCCATTTCACAGGAGAGAGGAGGACGTGTGGAGAAGCTTCAGATTAAACACTTGGAAATGTCAAACGTGACAGTTTTTGGATGAGCCCAGTGGCTGGCAACCCAGACCACCCTGCCAGCCAGGGCTGGCCCAGCCTCTCCTGCCCCTTGGCCTTGCCTCCGGCTCCTCCGGAGGAACGGCTCCGCGTGCAGGGAGGGCGCGGGGTCTGCCCGGGGACAGCAAACAGACACACGTGTCCAGGATGCCGGGTGCGGGGGAGCCCTGCGGGCAGCAGAGAAGGGTCAGCTTTAACACAGACAAACGGCTGCACAAACACGGAAGGACAAACCTTGGGACACAACGGGGGAGGGAAGGAGGGCTGGAGCCATGTCTGGGTTTCCGGGAGAAGGTTTACATCCTTGATGCACGGCTGCTGGCTACTGTCAGCGGTGAACCCTGCAGCCCGTGCTTCCCTGCGCCTCGCCGGCCCCTGGCTCCAGCCCTCGTCTCGAGAGGCTGCTCCGCTTGAGATGGAGCGGAGGAGAGCATCTCCCCTCTGCTCTCGGCGGGGTGCTGGTTCCTGTCAGGCTCTCAGCCGTGGGAGGAACGAACCTCTCCAAAGAGTCCCTCCCTTTGGGCTGGAAGGGCGCGTTCTTCCTCCATGTGTTATTAATGACTGGGTCTTTCTCCTTTGTTCTGGCTGCCTTGTGCTGCACAAAGATCCCAGCTAGCTACCTGGATGGAGAAGAAGCCTCCCGAGCAGAGGCCGATTGAAAGTAGAAAGTTTTCCTTCCCGCCTGGGGCCCCTCGGTGCGTGGGACCGGAGCAGCACAGTCCTCGATGCCAAACTCCTGGACTTTTTGGTTCCCAGGATGGCTGCAGCAGGGCACTCGGAGCAAGAGCAGAACAGACCGGGCTCTCCCCAGAGGCGCGACCTGCCTGCTGGAGGGCAAAGCCGGCGTGGGCTACCTGAGCAGTACGTGCCCTCCGGGCTGCCCACCCTGCTGCAGATCGGTGTCAGGACCAGAGAGCCGCGCAGCAAACGGCAGCCCCCTTTGCAGCCTGAGAGAGACAAGCCTCCCCTCCTGCAGCTTCTCCCCTGAAATCACCCCGCTCCCTTCTTCCTCTGCAGGGTCCCAGGGCAGGACTCCTACCCCGCTGCAGTGCTGCTAACCTCCCCGACTCCCCAGGGGAGCTTCTCTTCCTGTTGGTCCTGGACGGGGACGCGGGTATCCTTTCCCGACCTGCAACCGATTTGTCATCCGGAGCATCCCTCGCGGGCAGCCACGGGCAGGCAGGGGTGCGTGTCTGGTGCGTGCACGCATGCCTGCGTAGCTCTTCAGGCTAGACAAGACCTCGTCGAGGTCATCTAGCCTGACCCCTTGCACAGCCCAAGGCTTGGAGCGCCAGTGATTCCTGCAGGGGACAGTTACTCTTGCCTGCTCTGCCAGGGATACCCTTGACCCCAATAACGTGTGGCTGGACTGGAGCATGTTTCTGAGGCAGAAGGGTATCCATGCTCAACACAAAGATTCCTCCTGTGTGAGGACCGCACATACGTCCTGGGACGTGCACACGGAGCACACCAGTGTGGGTGTGCTTGGCCACGTCTGGAGCGCTGCAGGAGAGACCACACTCCTCTGGCCCGGCCTGGCTGTGTGATCGGGCCCACGACAAGATGTGCAACCACCGTGGACTTCACTAGGAAATAATGTTCCAGAACTCCTTGTGCTGCAATTTGGGGCCTTTCCAGCAGCCTCCATTCTCCTAATGTGAAACTGGAGTAGTAAATCACCTTTTTGGCTCTGTTCAGCCTGGGAATCTGCCCAGTTAAATCCAAGAGATGGGCTGACCTTATGGCACCCACAGCCCAGTGGGATTGAGAGCTAGCGGCCGTCTGTTGCCTTTCACAACTCTGCTCCGCTCTCATTCCCCAAAATAACGCCTGGTTCTCGGAAGCCCCTTTTCCTTCCCTCCCCGCCCCCAGTCCTCCCCATCCTTTCGCATTCCTTTCTCTATATTCATTATTTTCAATACTTTGCTCATTCTTTTCAATCTAAAATAGTGGCAGAAAAGCTGCAGAACCAAGCAGGGGCCACCCACCAGAAGACACAGCTCTGCCGGCTCCTCAGCGCCGCCAGAAACACCTGTGCTATCCCAGCCGTGCCTCCTCGTGCCCCACCGGGTGGACGCATGTTGGTCTTGGCTTGCAGCTCTCGGGTTCTGCCAATCCGAAATTCGGCATGCACATTGCACGGCTCTGCTGCTGCGGTGCCCACCAGTCTCAGGTGCAGAGGGTGGCAGGCAGCGGGGGACTCGGCTAAGGAAATAAGCCCCTCTCACCCACTCCTGCTCTGAACACCCGCTGCAATGGCATTTGGGAGGCGTCTTAGTGTGCTTGAAAATACCACGAGTGGAAGAACGAGTGCCTACAAGCCTCATCAGAGTTGAACCTCTATAAGGGACAGCTGGGGATGGTTTAAATAGTGCTTCCCTCTGCCTCTGCCAGCAGTGTGTGCCAACAGAGATGAAAAAGCAAACAGGACTCATAGTAGAGGTGATATCTTTTATTAGATCAACAACATTTTTGCAAAAAAATATCTTTTATCACAAGCTTTTGGGCACAAACGCCCTTCATCAGGCACCAGAAAAAAAGACTGTAAAAGTTCTCCTGGGTAGAAATGAAAGTTCATGTCTCATAGGAGAGTTGAAGGTGGTAAAGCCGCCAGTCACAAGATAGCGTTACGTCTGACCACGGCTGTTCTGATGTCCCCGATGCCTTCAGAGGCTCTCAGTTAACTCAGGCAGAAGCGTCTGACCAGGAAGGTGTCGGACAGAGATGCAAGGGGCGCCGAGCTTCATGTCAGAATGAAACATAGGAGAGATGTTTTTCATCACAGGAAGGTGAAACCGCATACGAGGTTGTGTCTGATCTAAAATTGGAAAGACAATCTTGCAATTTTGAAAGGTTTAACAGAGTCCTCAAAAAGACACTAGATCGGGTCCAGGACCTGGAACAACATGGTCAGAGGCAGACTAGGCAAAGACCCAGAAAGCTTTTCCAATTTGCCATGTAATGGGAGAAATGCAGCAGAGAGCGGGTCGGCAGAGCTCTGGTGCTACAGATAAGCAAGAAAATCCCGACTACTGTAAGAAAAGAAGCCTGAGGCCGAGAGAGATGTGGAGCTAAAAGTCACTCTCCAAGAAAAACAGAAGTGGAGATGCACATGTTGTTGCAACCAGCACAAGCCAAGACACTGCCCAACCGATGGGAAAAGAGGCAAGACGTGTAATGGATTACATCACTTGTGCAAGTGTTTACAAGCAGAGTGCACGGGGGGTGGACACAGGGGACGAGTGTCGCTGGCTCAGATAAACTCTTCGTAGGGGCACGGGGTGATGCCGCGACAAAAAATGAATGGATAGTCAGCCTGCAAAGAAACAGGTCTATGTTATTTTAAGCAGAGCAAGCCAAGGTATGAGCAATGCATCTGGGCGAATGTCAGATTCATAGAGTCATAGAAACTGAGGGCTGGAAGGGACCTCGGGAGTCCCCCTGCTCCAGGCAGGACCAGCCCCAACTACATCATCCCAGCCAAGCCTTTCAATAGCAGGGTCTTAAAAACCTCCAAAGATGGAGAATCCACCACCTCTCTGGGGAGCCTGATCCAATGCTTTACTACTCTCCTGGTGAGAGAGTGTTTCCTAATATCTAACCTCAACGTCCCTTCCTGCAACTGGAGCCCATTGCTCCTTCTGTCACCTGCTGCCACTGAGACCAGCCCAGCTCCATCCTCTGTGCAGCCCCCCTGCAGGGAGCTGAAGGCTGCTATCGAATGGGTAAAGACAGAATTAGTAATAGTGGAAAGGAGCTCCCTCGGCCAGGCTGTGAGTGGGTCAAGCCCTGAGGCTCCCCGAGTAGGGCACTCCCAGGAGCACCACAATGGAAGAGCGCAGCACATCCAGCTTCTCCAAATCCCAGAAGAGAGGGCGGGTAAGGAGCCCTGAGTCAGCCCTTTGGCCTGGGAGGACCTCGGGCGGCAACACCCCCATGCAACGGCAGGGCCTGGCACCGGCAGAGCAGGAGCACTTGCTGCCTCCAGCACTGATCTCCAAGGAGCCCCAGGCCCCAGAGACAGCTCAGTTCATCTCGGAGATGGCCTGAACATTGCTAGTTGGCTTCGTTACTGGGTTGTTTGTGGGTGTGTAATTGCATTTTGGCCTTAGTGTTGTTTTTAAGCATCGTTACAGCTCGGCTTGGGAAGAAGCATGTACTGGGAACTGTGCCTTTAACGGCGCGCTGCCCAAAGAGTCTGGGCAAGGCAGTGCAAAACGCTCGCAGCTGCTGTTAAACCTGGTCACTGGGAACTCTCCTGCGAGTCCTCACACCGGGCCACGGAGCATCCCACCTGCCGTGGCCCGGGCAGAGCTCCAGCTCCCAAATGCTCAAACATGTTTGGGGATGTATTTGGTAGCCATGTTGGTCTGAGACAAAAAGAAATGCAAAAAGTTAAAGATGGTAAATGTCCCCATATGTTTATTCCCTACATACGGGGACTTTTTACCATCTTTAACTTTCCCTGAGCCTGATGAAGGGCATGAGAGCCTGAAAGCGTGCAGAAAAAGATAATTGTTTTTGCCATTCCTCAGCTGGTCTAACAAAAGGGATCATCTCTGAACCAAGGGGTCTAGAGTTTTGCAAACATATTTGGAGTTTTTTAAAGAATCAGTGATGAAAACGTGCTCACGGTGTTTGTAAAGACGCTCTGGGCCATGGAAATGGGGGGAGGGAACACCCCGGAGAAAAACGATCGTAACACTAAACAGACACGACTATGCTGCGGTCCCCTCGCCGCGCCGCGCCGCGCCCCACCTCCCCTGCTCCCCTCCTCTTCCAGCTTCGTTCTGGACAGCGCTGCCCGTGCCCCGCAGTGCTACCGCCCGCCTCCTTCGCCGTCAGCCGCTCTTTCTTCTCTCCCTCTTCTGCCTGCAAATGGGCCTGTCGCGCTCTCCGAGGCTACCTCCCAGCTGGGAACCACTGGAGGCAGTGACCCCTTTGCTAAGGGCAGCTAGGAGAAACGTCCGTCGGTGCCCAAGGGAGCTGTGCGGCCTCAATATTGCTAGAGAAAAGTGGGGCACGGTACTGCTTCGAAGGAAGGCGCCTCTTCCCCAGCATCTCTGAAGGGAAGAAGTTCCACACCGGCTTTTACTGAAGGAGAAACTTGGTGTTATAAAGGATAAAGGCAAAAAATGGTCCGAGATATTTCCCCCTGAGTCGCCCCACCTCTGTTCAGCAGCCACTTCTCCGCGTCCCCGGTGGTTTTCCTGTAGGGTGCTGCTCAAAGGTTTGCGGTCCACAGAGGAGACGGGCTGCCACGCGGGAGTCTCAGCCGCCGCGAATCTTCCAGCTCTTCCCAGCAAGACGTTCCTCGGGGAAATAAAGAGAAATAAGACCCAAGTGGTGTTGGGAACAAAATCTGACCACGGGGGAAATGGAGGCCACTCGCAGGCAGAGGGAATGAAACTCGGGCCCATCTTGAGCCCATTGCTCAGGCCCCACCCGAACGCACCCACGGGCACCCGCACCATTGCTCACTCCGTAAAGGCTCATTACAAGGCATGTGACGTGGTAGCAGCATTGCAGGAGCCGGGCAGTCCCTGCCGACATTTGCAGGGAGGAAAGCAACACCCAGGGTCTACTATTGCAGTGGCCTCTATTACACGCAGCCGTTTCCTTCCCATGCCTCCTATTGCTCTCACCTGCTAGGCAGAGTCTTTTTCCAGTGGAAAAATCAAGTCAGACCCTGCTGCTCCTGCTGATATCTCAGTGCTCTTTGGCCAACCCCACGTTTAACCCAACCGGCCCCAGGGCGGGCACGTATTTCATTGCACGAGCCCAGAACGACGCGGCTGAAATGAAGCAGCTTCAACGCAGCAGAGTTCAGCAGCCATGAGAGGGCTCCCAGGCTTGGCTGACTCCCATTGCTAATCTCCACGGGGCAGCCGGGCTCTCCTCCGCCCCGCCGGAGAGGACAATACAAACGGCTATTATTCACCAAAAAGCCCACCCCCCATAGATGCCCTCATTCGCTTCCAGGCCCCAGCCCTTCCTGGCTGCCCGTGCAAGCAGCCCCACCCAAGAGAGAGGGAGGCACGAAGGGCTAGACCGAAGCGGAAAGCAGCAAGATGAGTCACGGCGAGGAAGAAACAGAAACCAGGCGCTTGACTGCTACAAACCCTCCGTCGCAGCCTGTGAGCAACCCCCTCCCCCCTGACACTCATTAAAGCTGGTGGGGGGCAACCTGTTTGGCATTAGCCCTGCACCTGCCTGGAGTGCCACTCTGTGCCCCTTCCCATGCCCGGTCTGCTGCTCTGCTCGCTGCTCCCTGCCCTACCTGCGCTACCTGTCCTCTCCCCGGCTGCCCGTGGCGCTTGTGCGGTAGGTTTGGCACTCACACATAGAGGGATCGTTGCTTAGGTTGCACACGCTGGCAGGGGTGTGTTTTGCCCACTGGGGCCATGCCCTGGGCCTGGGGATCTGGGGAAAGGGAGTCCAGGTGCCTTCCCTTCTCCTGACCCTGCTAGTCGCAGTCGCTCCCTGGCTCCGCGGTGCCCACTGTTGGAGGGCGGCACGGGCGTGAGCCCCCTCAGGACATGCCGTGATCGGGGCAGGCCCGCTGCAGCGAGGCACTCCTTTGGTAATGCTGCGACTTCCTGAAACCAGTGAGTACCCTGGACCCGTCTCTCTGTGGGGAGGGAGGAAAGCAAGAAGAAAAGGCCCATGAAGGAGTGACGGCGCAGCTGGCATGGTCCAGGGAGGACTCTTTGACGCGATACCTTTTATTGGACTAATTGCATAAAGGGACATGGCAATTTTATGTCTGTAGCTCAACCCAATCTGAGCAGTATTTTGAGAGATAAAGACAAGACAATTCGGTAGCCCTGGTGCATGTCCCCTGCCAGTCACCCAAGGTCTGCTGCAAGCAGTGGAGATGCGAGAGCATCTCAATGAAAAAAACAACTCACAGGAATCATTTTATACCAAAGAGGGGGCAAAGGGCTGCACTAACCCGGGGAAAGAAAATCCAGGTCTGTGTCTGCCCTAATGTGAGAGGACAGTTTGGAAAAAGTGAAGCATCCCGGCACTAGTAGAAATGAAATGCAGAGAGCTACATTTTTTTGCAAATATGTAGTTGGTCTAATAACAGCGATCACCTCTGCCACGAGTGTTGATGCCAAAGCTAAAACAGGCTCTTGCCAAATACAGACACGGTGACCACAAGCTAAGCGGGTACAGACTGATGCTCCTCTGCCCTCACCCTGTGTCAGCAGTAGTAAAATCCTCGCTGATCACTTAGCTAGACCACGGATGGTATTTTATACCTTCGGTCTGATCAGCGACCCATTCTGAAAGGCCAGGGAGAACCAGGCCCTGAGTACAAGCTCTGTAAGGTTGCAGAGGAGAGCCCGAAGCAGCATGAGAAAGAGATTTCTTCAAATGATCAGAAATCATCTCGGGTGCACGGGACTGAGATGGGAGCAGGACTGAATCTGCAGGCGGCAGGAGCTGGGGACCGTCCCCAGTGCGCGGAGGCAGGCCCACGCTCCAGTGCTGCTCAGGAAGGTGTCCACAACTGCAGCAGCAGGTGCTAGGAGGAGGCTCCAGTCCAGCCCTCCAAGAAAAACAGCAGCCCTGCGAGTGCGGGGAGCGAGGCAGGAATAGCCGCTGCACCACCAGATTTATAGGCCCCAGCAGACGGGAAAAAATCCAGTGAACATTTCAGCAAATTCAGCCCCTCTCAGAGCTGACGGAGCGATAGGTGTGAACCTCCACCCCGCCTGGACCGCAGCTGCGCCAGCCCCGTCTGCCCCCTCGCACGGGGCTGGTGAGTCAGTGAAGTCACCCTCGCACCTCGGGGCTGTGGGAATCGCCCGCGGAGGGCGGGAGTGCTGGCGTCAGCACCGCTGTGCAACGCTGCTGGCGCAGACCGCCCGCGCGGTGGCTGTTTCACGGGCTAGAAAAGCAATCCGGGTTTGTGAATAATTAGTGAGGTGCTTTGGGGATCTCTCAGGAGGAGGGGCTGCAGGAAAATAAAATGTCATTAGGATTCATTGTTATGGCGTGGAGAGCAGCACTAGCACGCGGGAGCCCACGGGATACGTGTCAGGACACACAGGACCCTGAGCAATCAAAGCCAGCAATGTCCTCCATCCCCACGGACCCTCCATGGACCCTTTCTGAGCAGGGCCTGCGTGGGTGACCTCGCCGGGTGCAGAAGTGCGGCCAGGGCAGGGGTGGGCACAGGAGCGGGCTGAGTCCCCATCCCGCGCAACAAGAGGAGGCCGGGGGGCAGACACACTCCCTCTCCAGTGGGCTGGGGGCCATGAGCTCTGCATCCCGTGCCCAGTGTGACCCTCCTCCGTCCACGGTGCTTTTTATTCTGTGGAGCCTGGTTTTGCTGTGAGGGTCAGTCGGGACCTGGAGAGGAGAGATGGAGCCTTTCCCACCCCATCCCGTGCCCGCTGGCAGGCCAAGGGAGCCGGGCAGCGGGGAGGCAGCCCCATGCTAGGCATTGCCATGTGTTAAAAGCCGTCCAAATTCTCCTGTGTTTGCAAAGTGCTGCATCTTCAGCTGTAAAAGCTGGTCTCTGATGAGAGACCAAGGGAGGAAGATGGTGCCGTCTGCCAAATCTTCACTGCCTGAACTAGAAGAAGGGCCCATGGCCTCCCCCATCTCCACAGAAAGCCACGGGCCTGCCTGGAGACGTGGGTCACCGGAGAAGAGGCCTCGCAGCACAAAGCGTGGGGAGAATAAATCAGGGCTTGGGCCTGCCTCGTAGATGATTTATGGGCCTGGTGCAGAGCCCAGCTCGTTCGGCCGATGCATCTCGTTTCGGGATTACAGGCGGGGCGTCGCAGCTCCCCGGCCAGGGGCCAGCCTGCGAAGGAGGGTGGCATCTTCAGATTTATGGAAGGAGTTGGAGCACAAGGCAGGAAAGAGAGTCCAGCCCCAGCTGCAGCGTCACTCCCGCCAAGCGCCCTTGCTGAGAGGGCAGTGAAGCCTCCGGAGCAAAGCTCGCTGCTCAGGTCCGGCGGTGCCCCCCCACCCACACACCCACGCCAGGACCCAGCCACGTCGTCTTCAGCACAGGGCACAGGTCACGCCTGGCCCCGAATGGCCCGTGCTGTGATGCACAGAAGACCCGGGGAGCCGGACACAGCTGCTTTGCAACCCCAATGGCAAGTATTCCTTACGGCAGGGGTCTCAACCTCATTAGACTCAAGGTCCCTGGGAAATGCCAGCTCTGAGCCTTCGCTGCAGAAAACAACTAGAGCAGTGGTTTCCAACCTGTGGTGCGCGGACCCCTGGGGGTCTGCAGACTATGTCTAAGGGGTCCATGAGAGATGAGAATGATTAATCAAAAGTATGTGAAGCCGCACACGTACCGTTCAGAGGGGCCTGCACTTCCATTGGAAATTTCCAAGGGCTCTGCAAGTAAAAAAAGGTTGAAACCACTGATCTAAAGCAACTCTTCTGTTACAGAGACCTCAGAGACCGTAACGAGTCACAGCGTGGTTGACACTATGGATCCCTATTTGAAGACTCTGGAGCTTATCTTGTGAATTGGGTGTGGGTATTTGCACACCTAACAGGACTAAAATTATGTGGTAGCCTATGGCACCCCTAAAAGGACCATAGGGCACCCTGGGGTGCAACATCACCCTGGTTGAGAACAATTCATTATGATTTATTATTGTGTTTGTCGCAGTTTATGAACTATATAGACAATAGAAATGATCTGGCGACAGCACCAGGGAAGGGGATGATAGGTGACTATAGTCAGTGCAATCACATCTGTCGTCCTTACTGCTACCATTTCTGTTGTTGGGATGGCACGTGGGAATCCCTCCTGGACCATCCTCAGACCAAAAAAGACAACCAACCTACAGAGCTGAGTAGAGAAAGCAAGACAGCATGGCTCACCACTGTCAGGACACAGTCCCACAGGGCCCATTTCCAGGACTGGGTCAGTCTTAGCCATGGCCCAAGAGGTTCCCTCTTAGAGCCAGCCAACAAAGAGGGCTAGACTGCAAATTTCAGGAGACTAAGGACTGCGGGAAATGGAAGGAAGAGTTGAGTAAAAGTCTCGCGCTATGCTGCACCCAAGAAGGGCTGCATTACTGAGCAACAGCAAGAAAGAAAGAGAGAACACGAAGAAACCAGGGAGAATCTGATTTCAGAGTGAAAAGAAAATTTGGGCATGTGGAGCAAGATCATACGTGTCTGGGAGAAAACCGAGTGGACGCAGACTCTGCCGAGTCTGGATCAGCACCTAGTCCATGCAGGGCGATGAGCCTCCTGGCGCACGGACAGACAGCAGCAGATGCAGCTGCAGAAGGGAGCGAGCAATGGCAGCACGTTACAGCCTCGCCGTACGGCCCTGTCTGCAAGGGCCAGCCAGACCTCTGCGAACCGTGCGCTGCTCACAGACAGCCATACGTGGCACAGTGGGCTGTGCTCTGCATACACACGTGTGCAACCTACTGCCACTCGACGAGGCGTGCACACAAAAGCTGCGTGCCATGAGAGGCCATGACCAGCGAGGCGAGGGAGCCCCTGCTTCAGGCTGGTGCCATGGAAGGCTTCCAAGATGAAAGCTGCCTCAGGGTGGCAAGGGTTGGACTAGATGAGCCCTGGAGGTCCCTGCCAGCCCCACTTCTCTGTGATTGAACCCGAGACTGCGGGGTGCAGAGTGCGGGCAGGTGAGTGTGATACTAGTTTGCTGTGATGGGGCTGGACGCTTCCTCAGCAGACTCCAAGCCACATTTAAACAAACGAAGAAACCCAATTAACCAGCAAGGTTTTTCTGGCTTTATTCATTTAAAAATCTCATTTGAAACCCTGGCACTTTGTGTAAAAAGGGTGTTTGAAGTCACTGGATTTCCCTCTTGGGCGACCTGAAATCTCACAGCTAAATCCTTGGCTCTTTCATCAAGCCCTGGGTAGTTTAAATTGTTAATGAAGCTCTATTTGGGAATCATCATCTTCATTTCAGTTTTCATCTCATGCTTATTACAGAGCCCTGATTAAAATTCATATCTGCAGAAGATATTTCTAGCTATTTAACTACCCCGAACTGCATTCATTATTATCCACCTGATGGGAAGGAGACTGGTGAATACAGACAAACGCTGGGCCACAACTTCATGGAGGTGGAGCAAAGTTGCTGAGCCAGGCCCACCCAGGCAGGGGACAGCGGCAAGGAGCAGGATCTGGCCATTGTGGCTTCAGAAAGGGGCTTCCACTCAGGGCGAGAAGCAAACGGGCCGGGGGAACAGAAATTTAGCCCACCCTACCTTTCCAGTCACTTTTTGGCTCTCAGCCAGGGCTTATGCCAGAGGCATGCACAGGCGAGATGCAGCGTGGGCATCCACACTTGCATTCAGGCAGGGACATTTGCAGAGACCCGGGTGAGGGAGGGAAGCAGTCCCAGCGCAGAAGGACTAGCATTGCCAATAACCAGCATGAAGCGGCTCTCCAAGCTGCCTTGGCTCAGCGAGGAAACTGCCAGCGTGGACCCTCATCCCTGACCTGCGGCCAGGCGGAGCGTGGGCGCTGTTCTTCGCCTGCCCCTGGGACGCAGCCCACTCCCCGGCTGCCCGGCCAGCCAGGCCGGACCCCCGGAGCTTCAGCACAACTGATGAAAAGTGCATCTGTCAGCCTGAGAGGGGGCTCCGCGCCCTTCGCCCAAGTCAGCCGCAATATCCCCTACGCTCTGTGGCATCTCTGCAAAGCGCCTCCCCACCACCCCTGCCCTGGCATGCCCGGCTCGGGCTACGGGCTACGGGCTACGGGGTGGGCATAATCAGCACCGTGCACTTCACCGATGGATGTTTGTGAGGATGGTCTGTGCTGTGTTTCCTCACCCCAGACCCCGTCCTGATGCCCCCTTGCACCAGTGCAGTGGAGGCGAGCCCCAACCAGCCTCGGTGGCTCGTCGCCCTGGGCCGTCCGCTGCTTGTGCACCTCTCCGGGGGCCGAGTGTGACCACGGCAGGCTGGATCCTGGCTCTGCTGCCCAGCACCCAGCGCACGGCCTCCCTGGCCCCGTGCGGGGAGCGGGCACTGCAAGGCGATGACTCCCTCTTGTGGGGAAAGCCGGGGCGGCCACGGGACCGGCCTGGCCACGCAGGCCTGGGAAGGACCGTGTCCGGCCCTTGGTGCCAGAAACACCTGGCTCTCTGCATCTGGCCGACGTCTCCCCTCCCTGCAGCAGACAGAGAGCCAGGGAGCCTGGGCTGCCAGGCACGCCGCAGTTCACACCTCCCAGACCCCGGGCACCAAACAGCCCCCACATGGGGACGAACACGGCCCCTTCACATGAGCCACTGCCCTCTGGGGAGCTCGCGTGTCCCAGCTGCACGGTGTGGCTCCTCCAGATGTGCAATAGCCACCCTGGGGGATGCTGAGCTCCGGGCTAACGTCCCCAGACAGCACCCACCCCGGCAGGCTTCGTTCTCCACCAGCCCCCGCCCAGCGAGCTCAGGTAACCCCACGACTTCCCTTGCACGCCCTGAGCAGCACAGAGGGAGCGGAAGTGTGCAAGACATCGCTATCCCCCGCAGTGTGCAGTGCAGGGCAGGGTTATTCAATGCCCCTGCTCAGGCTTGGATTTCCAAAGAAAGCCGAGGGAGGCAGCTCCAGAAACCCAGCAAATCAGGGCACCTGACTCCCTTGGGTGCCATTGCAAATCTTAACCTAACACAACCATTAGGTGCCTTTAGAGCTGCTCCAGTTGGGTTTGGGAACATGCATCAACTCAAAGTGCTGCGCACTTCAGCCCTGCTGTTACTCCCTTGTTCCTTTGGAGACCGCTGGGATGAACAAGTCTTTGCCTGCACGGGTGTGTGGGGAACAGTGGCTCTTTCCACAAATACCTTTTCCAACAAGAGCCCCAGGATTCATGCTGCGTTCTCCCCCTCCTCCTTATTCTGCTGTGCAAAAAATTGTGGTCCTCCACTCCGGGAGCAGAGACACTGCCATGTGACTTAGGTGACCCGTCGTGCACCACATACACTGAATAGTTAAGAGTCAAATTCCACAGTTTGCAAGCACTCTTTGCCTAAAAATTCTTTGTTGAAAATAGCCAGCAAACTATTGCAGTAAAAACCCGTGCCCAGAAAGCAGTAGTTTGGAACGAGAAACCAGGGTAAGATGGAGGCTGTTAGCACTGAAATATCTGCAGTAACCAGCAAGTGCAAAGGCAATGGCATCCCAGGTATTCAGTAGGGAGGGGACAAATGCAGCTGCCTTCAGCCTCCTGGCATCCAGCACAGCTCAGTTTTTCTATAGGATTTATTAATTATTCTGTCAGCACAACGCAGGCCGCATCCTCAGCTGTGCAATGCAGCGGGACAGCTTACACCAAAGGAGCCGGCCCTAAGCGTACTGGGTGAAAGCAGAGTCAGTTCAACTATTTGTTGCATCTGCTGAGTTTTGATATGTATTACCAGATATATGTTTGTCCCTTCAGCCAACACCAGTGCAGTACGCTGGCACCACGCTGACTCTCTGGAGCAGTACAGGTATAGAGAGGTTACAGGCCGGCTTCCCCAGGCAGGAGAAAGCCCTGACGTCCGAGCCTACGCTAGAAGTGCAACCTGCTCCCCCCGCACACAGACACCAGTCGTTCAAGCATCGTGCAATGCAGTCCTGTCAGCCGGGTCCCCAGGGCAAAACCACGCTCCAAGAACTGGAGGTAATCACTGCCCAAACCAGAGGCAAGGATTTCCGTGGGCGATCTCTTTATGGGACCAGTTGTGAGAGTTAGACAAGCGTCTGAGTGCAAGACATTCTTCATCAGGTCTCCCCGAGCCCCATGGTCCTGGATACCAGTGTAATAGGCTGTTGTAGCCTTTCTATGGGCAGAGAAAGGTGTCTGCATGCCCAGGTCACACCTTTCCCCTGGGCTTGTCCCAGCCGACTTTAGAGAGCTCATCTTATCCATGTCTCTACCCGACTCTCCTGATTCACCCGCCACCTGTTCTGCCATGTCCCTTATCACCATGGGGCACTGTTAACACAAGAGTCATCCCCCCGCCTGCATCAGCCTTCCTGCAACTCTCTCACTGAGCATCCGTCCTATTTAAAAGCACCGCTTCAGCTCTTTCTGGCTGCTCTGGAAGAGCTCATCCTCAGTGCAACCTGTTTGAAGGCAGGGTACAGCTCTGCTTGGGGCACAGACAGGTGTGCAGACACCACCGCTGTCTGGTGCATGGGGAACGGGTCCAGGGGTCACGCAGGAGCAGTGCCACGTGGTCTCTTTTGGCCTGAGCTCTGCCCAGAGACAATCTTCTCACTTTGCCCCAGCTATCAAGTCAGTCTCCTAGTAGCCAGCTCCTCTGGAGATGGAGATGGAGGTGGTGAAGCACCTGGGTGAGCGTGGCACGTCCCCTTCCAGCTGGCTGGGGGTAGGTAGCAACCCCCCGGTTGGCTCAGCAGTGACTGGGAGAGACTGCTGGCTCTTTGGGATGCTAGCTAACACTAAGAGACAAGGTTTTCTTTAAGTTTGTCCCTGTTCCCCTTCAATAAGCGCTGCTGCAGTTGACTGTTGCTTGTGAGTGGGGGAGCCCGTTTGCTTCGGTTGACCCAGATGAAGCTCGTTTTTCCAAGTTTCTGCATGGCAGCTGGACTCAAAATGGACAGTTTGTATAAGGCCCCTAAATTTGATCCCAGCCCTTGTTGCTGCCATGCAGTGCTGGCAGGGCGGTCGCACTAGCACACACCTGCTGGTGCGTATCTGGGACATGCGAGGCCACACAGGACCCGCGGGCAGGTCCGCAGAGCGTATGCGTGAGGCTCTCCAGGCTCTCTTGCGATACACACGCAGTGGCTGTGATGGAGAGCATGGGGACATGCCGATCCCTGAAGCTTCCTGGCTGTCTAGCTGGCTGTCACTTCAGGTCCGTCAGGCCTGAATTAAGGAAATGTGGAAGGGGTTTTGCAGGAAGTACACTGCAAAGACCTGTGTGGTGTGCCGATATGCACATACTGTACGTGCTACCCAGAAAGGTGCATGCATGCATCCCCTTATGCCCCACGCTCAGAGATCGCTGTGGAGTGATGGATATCGCTTCTTCATGCATGTGTACAGCCCAGCGTGGGCACGTGCGTATGCACAGGCTGTGCGTATCCATGCACTGTGCATCTGGCTGTGTGTATCCAGCCGTTGTGCATCTCCATGAGTCTCTGCTCATGCCTGCATCTGCATTGTGCATGCTCGCCTGTGTTTGTGCTGTGTATTTTTAACCCGACCTCCTTCTGACCTTGATGTCTGTGGGCTTGGCTGGCTGCTACGGCTGTCTCTGAGCCAGAGGCCTCCCAGAAGCAGTCGTGGGGATCCAGTAAGTAAGCTTCTCCTAATTGTTTCCAAACGACAGTCTCAAAATGCATTGTCAGGAAAGCGCCCGAAAGGGTCTCTTCCATCGACGCCGGGTGGAGGACACGCAGCCTGCAGGGGTGGTGGCTCAGCGAGGCGACCGCGCCACTGGAGAAGCTGCGGGGACCGGCTTCACCCCGGTTGCTAATAAAGCAATCTGTCCTGTCCAGCCTCCCGGTCGCACAGATCTGCCTGAGCATTACTATCGGGCTATGTACCCTGCACATTTCATTTTCCAAATAAAACCTTCACTGCCCACTGGTTTCTGTCCTGACCCTGCAGCCAGCCAGCGAGAGCCATTGACTTTCTTCTCTGCAATCTCTCAGCACTGCAATAACAGGCTTGTGGGTACAGACTTCATGACGGGCTCAAGCCGCAAAACGACCGAGATCCTTTTCTTCCCCATTCACGAACACGTTCACCCCAGCACTGTGCGAGGGTGTTCACAACGCCGGGCTCTGGCCTTGAAAACAAATCCTGCAGAGGCTTAAAACCTTATGAGATATTTTCAAAGATAATTTTCAGTGACTTCTAGTTTTGGAGACTTTTGGCTGCAATCAAGGTGCGTTTCCTCTGCAACCCTGAGCATCAGAAATGCCCTCACCTGCCAGGCTTATGTATTCGTGGGCCTCCAGCTCCTGGGGGCAAGGACGTACTAATTATTGTGAGATTCAAGTCAGAAGAGTTGTCGGTACTCACCGGCGTTCAAGGTCTGTCTTTAGACCCCAACTGCAAAACAAACTAACCTGAATACCCAAAATACCAATTCCCATATTAAAAAGTTAGGGCATGTGAATTGTGAGATGGGCTTAACATTCATGAGATTTTTTGTAATGATTCTTCATGTTGGGCTTCAACTTGGGCTTCAAGCTAAACCCCAATTCTAGTACGGCTTGTAACAAGACCTCCCGAGTTGGCACTGCTCGGGTTAAAGCAAGCAGCGTGACTGAACTCTCAGGGCTTTCAGAGCTTGTTGTTTCTGAATTGAGTTTTTCTCTGTTTGGTCTCAGGGTTTTTCTTTTTAATGATTGAGAAAATTAGGTTTGCCCAGTTTCAAAGGAAAATAAGCCAGGAAAATGCACTTTCCTCCTTTTTAAGTAAATGCCACGACCCTTTCATGTTTTTACACCGTGAAGTGACTCAATGGACTTTTGACCACGTCAGCAAATCATCCCTGAGGGTTAAGACCCTCCTGTTGCTTAAAAAGTATGTACTTAAATGGCTGTTTTACATATATATATATAGAAGTAAATTGTTGTAACTTTAGGGCCTCGAATTTCTTGGCCCAAGGAGTCATTTCACGTGGGCTGCAAGGGCCAAGCTGAGCAGCAGAAGGAAGAGGACCTTGACGCTAGAAATGTAGGTTCAATCAAGACCCATAATGGTGGTGGGGAAACCAAACCACTGGGATGCACAGGTAGACATTAAGGTTATGAATTAAACACATGAAATTAAACACTGAAAAGTCAAGAGGTGAGAAGTTACGGCTGCACCTGCATCTTTGCTCTGCCCTCTAAGCATTATTTTAGGCAGCCGGTAGCAGTACCTTTATGCAGGTTGCCAGACGTTTCCCGTTACAAGACTCTGTTTTCGGTTGCTTGCAAGTTTGGAGAACTTCAGTCTTTTGGACTGTATGCCTCTGCCTGGCCTTTTCTTTTCTTTTTTCTTTTTTAATGTCAGCCAAAATCATTCAGTCGTTTCTTTCTCTTTCCCTGGGTAAAAACACATTGTTTTGGTTTTCTAAGGAAACCCTGGCAGCTTTTTATCTGAAGTCTCATGGGAAAGGATGGCTTTTTTTGTCAAGGATGCACATTTCCCACACTTGGCCTAGTTAAATGAATGCTTAGCTCACACACGCCCAGCAGAGATTCACTAGAGTCAGCGTCATAGAAAAGTAGGCCTGGTGGGGATCTCAAGGGGCAGCCAGTCCACCCCTCTGCTCAAGGCAGGAACATCTCTATCCAAACCATCCCATACAAGCGCTTGTCTAACCTAGTCTGAAACCCATACGAACAACTCTGCCGCACAACTACAAGGCACACAGCCTGAAGACACCAAGAACAGCCTAACCTGCCACTGGTAAAGCAAGGTGACAAGAGCACCGTCGCTGCCTCGTCATTGCACGGGTCCTTAAACCCACCTGAGATACAGAAGGAGGCAAAGTACCCCATAGGCCCTACTCATTTAACCATAAGGTAAAAGTCCTTCCTGATCCCAAGTGCAGTGACTGGTCTCACCCCAAACAACGGGGTTTTAGTCCCAGCAGGAGCATTGGCACAGCCCATTGCCAGTATGTGATTTCCTTTCACCAAGTCACAAATACCCTTTGCTGGAATTGGTCCCCCACTGTATAGTTTAGGGTTTCCCTCTCTTCACCCTAGACCCTTAGCGGAGGACTCATTCCCCTTTGCATCGCCATCTAGCATGTTGGATCCACTTCTTCTATCCACGGTGGCACAGCGAGTCCCCGAACAGCTGCTGGGTATCTCAGGAATAGCCTCCCAGGCTGGATCCGGCCCACAGGCTGGAAATGGATCTAGGTCAGAGAAGTCCCATTTATGCTCAGTGTCATGGTCCAGTCACTGAAGACACCTGTTTATTGCATAATTCCTATGAGGAGATCCAGTTTTCTCAAGACGGTGCTGCCACATCCCTCCCGCGCTGCGCGCCGCGGCTCCCTGGCAATGGCAAAGGGGCGGCTGTTCGGTTCCTTCCCTGCGACACGCTGCCCTCCTTGCAGACTCCAGCCAAGTGACTGTGTTGCAGGCGTGTCTGTCCAGGGCAGCACGTCCAGGGGGTCTGGGCCACCTCCACAGCGTGAGCGGTCCTTCATTGCTCGTAGCCGCTTGCACTCTTTGCTTGGAGTCGATGAGCTTCTGGGTGGGGGAGCAGCTTTTCTCGCTCAAAGCTGCATACTTACTTTCCACCCTTTACAGCTTTATTTGCTTACTAATGAGGTCAACAGAAGCTGCATTTTATTTTCCCTCTAAAACGTGTGTTCTGTGCTGTTTCAGCTCAGCAGCCTGACAAATCCTAATTGCTTCTGCCAAATCGAAGTCTGGATCCTCTGGAAGTCTTCTACTGCTTTGGTCTCTAGGTACCACTGTTATCAGGCCTGTTATTAGAGACTCTGCAAGCTACCCAACATGGCACGGTTGACTCAGTATCCGCCGGACGCTCAAACCTGCACCTGTGATTTCTTAGCCCCGGCGTCCGCTCGCCGGTCAGCAATGCTCCGGTCCCTTGTCCAGCATGTCCCGTGATGCTGAGCACCCGCCCCTTGCACCTGCTACACCCCTCAAACAATGGATGGGGGTCGGGTCAGTGCAGTGGGGAAACTTCTGCTTCACTAGAAACAAGATGCCAGGCTTCAACCCAGGGCCAGGGCCACCTCACTGAGCCGCACATCCTCTGGCTGCCCACATTTTGGGGCCTTGGATGTCACCATGGGTCTGCAAGGGGTGCCCATAGGTAGCCAAGAGCATACATGGCCAGGGTGTAGCCTACAATGTGTCCCCAGTCTACACTCATATATGGACTCACACATGACGTGCCCACGCTGATGGGAAATAGGATAGTTACCTGCATGGACGTGCCAAAAGTGCCATTTAGATAGGCAAGAAACGTCTACTTAGACAACGAAAAAGAACTAGAATTACACCCCATGCAAATAAATGACAGGGACGAGTAGCAGTACGATGGGATTATTGATGAACGTGTGGAGAGAGCTGTGACTCCAGACGGACATAGTCATTAAGACGGCATCCATGTGTAGCTACTCCCAGCCTTGCTAATGCAGGTCCTCTGAAAAACAGCATGACATAGCAGCAAGTCAGTCAGGGTGGTGCCTGTGTGAGAAGGGAGACGTCCGCCAGCAGATATTGCCTGCAATTATTCATACCGGAGGGGAAGAGCTAGAGTCCAGGGCTCCGCTGAAAGCCACACTGCATTTATCTAGGAATAAATGTGTCTGGGGTGGAAGGAGGGATCAAGACATATTTTTCCCTCATCATCTCTAGTCAAAGCTCTGACAGGGTCAAAGTATATTATATTTTGGATAAATGCTTATGAAGAACAAGGCATTTCTATCGGACGGAGCTAGGTGGCAGTGTGTACAAGACAGTCTCTAATTGAAATGTCAGGTTTAAGCAAATAGTCCGGCACCGTTCAGAAACGTCCGTATTCCCATTTCCAACACTGTCGTGTCCTGAGCGTTTGCAGTCCCTGTCAAGGTTATCCTCCGTGAGGCTTCTCCTTATCTGAGACTTTGTTTGAATATTGGGGCTTTTTTCAGTGGCCAGAAAATGAGCCTGCACATTTCTGCAGCACAAAACGACTTGCACAATTGAATCATTTTCTGGCTCAGTTCGATCTACTGGAGGCAGGTAGGTATGCATATTAAGGAGGCTGCAGCAAAAAAAGTAGTTCAATTATTTACACGAATCATGAAGAAAGTCCTTGCAGGTTCACTGCAGCAGATCCAGTATGACAGGACAAGGAGAGGTGCAATCATTTCTCTCCAGGACAGAACCTATCGTGGGTTAAGTCACGTTGTCTTCATCCCATTGAATCCTCCAGGAGAGGAGGGCACCACGCCACGCAGCCCTTCCCCACAAACTTTTGCAACCTAAGGAAATGTCCCTCTGGAGATCCCATTTGTGGATCATTTCCAGTGTATTTGGTGTCTGCGGTCTGCCTCTTCCCCACACTCGTAGCTGGGGTCATTTATTTTTGAATGCCCTGAACAATGTAGCATCATTGCCCCATACCAGAAGCAGGTCCCGTTAAGTGAAAGGTTTCCTCTGCAGAAATCCCACACAGCTGACATGACATGCCACCCTTACCAGGCAGAAAACCAATTGCAGAGAAGTCTTCCAGGAACTTGCAGGCTTAAAATAGGGGTGAGAGGACATGGGAGAAGTGAGCAAACCCTGTTCATGGCAGTGTTCACTCAGGAGAGTGGAGCAGGAGCGTCAAGACTGCCGTAGCCCAGGCCCGGAGTGGCTGACTCTAAGATCTACCCTAACTTATTGGTGCAAATGCAAAGCCCCTTCATGCAAAGACAGGGTCATAGGTGGTCTGACCTAATGTTAGGCCGCTGGAGAAGGTCAGGAGCCAGGGGCAGAGTCCAAGTCAAGGCTCAGGAGTCAGAGATTAAATCACCAGACCTAAAGGGGCTTTCCAAACA
This sequence comes from Alligator sinensis, assembly GCF_000455745.1. Lineage (NCBI taxonomy): Eukaryota > Metazoa > Chordata > Crocodylia > Alligatoridae > Alligator > Alligator sinensis. The sequence continues at coordinate 726,017 of NW_005842063.1, read as the reverse complement.
GCCAGAGCCCAGCAGCAGAGCCCAGCAGGGTCCGGAGTCAGAGAACCAAGAGCACAGCAGATGGGGGCCCGCAGCCTCCTGCCACCGGCAGACTTAAGTGAGGAGATGCTGTCCTCCGCGGCCGGTCCGGAGCCCTTACCAGGGCCATCTCGTTCATCAGCCCGAGCCCGGGGCGGGGGCTGCCAGTGACAGCCTCCAGCAGGCTTGGCCAACGAGGCACATTGGTCCTGGCAGGGCTGCCTGATCAAACCCGGCATTTGCGGACCCTCCATCCTGGGGGGTTTTGAAGACCCGGGTAGACCAAGCCTTGGCTGGGATGATGTAGTTGGGGCTGGTGCTGCTTGGAGCAGGGGTTGGGCTAGATGCTCCTTCCAACCTCGTTGTCTGTGATTTTGTCGGCCTTCTCCTCCCACATCCAATGCATGCCAGATGAGGGTCATATTAGGAAACCCACGTGCACTCTGCAGCAGGGTCCCCAGCCCCCGATCTGCTGCCCCCCCCCATGATGTGGGTGATTTATTGTTTCAGGCTAGGCCGTTTTGGGGTCGGGGGGCAGAGGAGACGTTCTCACTGACCGGAGTAGGGGATGCGCTTGCACACACAAGGCTGCCAAGACTTCCAGCCTGGGCCAGTTGGTGAGCACTTGCTCGCACGAGTAACCCAGTTGCACTCTTGGGTAGCGCTTACAGGGCCAAGGGCTGTTCGGCACAAGTAAGGACTGACTGCACGGTCGAGCCTGAAACGGTTTCCCGTGCCTCTGGCAGCCGCGGGGTCGAAACCCCGTTGACGATGGTCCACGGTGGAAAGTCAGAAACAGGCACAAGGACAGAGTTCAAGGGGGTCACCGCTCTCAGCCCCGTCGCCGGGGGGCTCCTATTTATCGGCTGGGGAGCAGGTGCAGAGCTCAAAGGGAGGCTGGATGGCAGCGAGACAGAGAAATGTTAACACGCAGAAAGCCAGCGAGCGCCTTGCTGAGGTCTGTAGCGTGATTAATAAAACAAACACATGAAAAATCTCTGTTTCAACACATGGTCAAAAATGCAGCGCGCCAGTGCCATCGGGGGTTATTCTGCCCTCTAAATACCTGACTCTCTGTTTAGGTTCATGCTAAAATACTCTAAAGTGCTTTCGATTTTTTTTTCTTTTATTTTTATTTTATTTTCACAAATGCTCAAACTTTCCTGCCACAAATTATTCTTGGCTGGGTTACAAGTAGAACGGCCGCCTATAGCCGTTTCTTTAAAAAAAATAAAATAAAAATAGAGGCGGCTTATGAGATATTTTGGTTGCATTTTTTTTCGATCACAACGTGCCGCAAGAGTTCAGGAGTTCTCACCTTCTTGTGCACGAAAGCCCCTGAGCTCGCCTCCAGCAGCCTCGACGTGATCTCGCCTTTATAGGCTGTTAGTTTGGAAAGCGCTTTGCTCCGAACAAAAACTGGAGACATCTCCTCCAATGACCAGCCCGCTCGACACTTCCTGCCCCATCCTTTCTTTGCCCGTCTTGTCGCTGGTCCTTCCCGATGCTCCTGCTCTCAGCTGGGGAAGGTTTGCCAAGACCGAATGGCCCTGCCAGTGAAATAGCCCCGACCCAGGGCATTGCCCAACAAAGGGAGCTGCAAATGCCGTGCTAATTAGCTCCAGGACAGAAAGTTCATGCAAGGAGAAGCCCAGATGGGCCACATTCAGAACTGAGCAATGTGAATGCATGTATGCGAGGCATTTTGCTCAGTGACAGTACTGGAGCCAAGCCTTCCCGGGGGTGGGAGATAGTCCAGTACTTGCCCTGAGATGCACGGCAACATTTCTGTGGGACTCCATTTATGAGACCTTCGGATTTCCATTGCTAGACACGGATGAAAAACTGTCACTTTATCGCTTGAAATCCCAGCCTTTGCCTGGCGTTAGGAGTGAAAGGAATTTGTCCTTGGTCTGATTTGAAAAAAAACAAACATCCCCGCCGTGCTTGCCCATAACAGCACGTTCTCCTGGTGTGAAATGAAGGGAAGAGGGCACAGGTACAGCCTCCAGCCCTGGAAACTGCAGCCTGCAGCCGGGGGGAGGCTTGCCTGGCTGCCTCCGGACACGGGGATTGTTTGGGCAAGGCGTGATGGATCACACGCTGATGGCGAGAGTGGAGGTGCAGCGGGAGACCGAGAAATTTAACATAAAAATGTCTTCAAGCAAAGGGAACATCAAAAGATCTCCAGGAAGTGGCAAAGGCCCAGAGTTCACCCATCTCTGAAATAGATCCCCTCCTCCTGTCTCCATGCATGGATAAGGAGAGACTCCCGAGACAAAGGGGAGATCAAGATCAAAGAAGACGTTAAGCTGTAAATCAGCTCGCTCTCCCTTCCCTTCCCCGCTCGCTCTCTCTGCCTTTCCCCTCCGGGCTTCAGACATGGGTTCAAAGATGCACACCCCTACCTACTAAGGTAGCTCTTAGGGGTGACTTTGCTTGCCTGCTCGGACCACTGCCCAGGTCACAGAGAGGATGGGGGGACAGTGCCAGGGATGCACTAGCAAAGCCAGGCCAGATGCAAAGTCAACCAACTCATTCTTGGCTCCCGGTAGAAATATTTATCTAGCCGAGCAGTTAGGGCACATGCCTGATGCATAGTCTCAGGCCCCTTTCGGGGGAAGAGGGATTTGAGCTCAGAAGCTCAAGCTGAGGACAAGTTGTCTAAGTGCAAGAGAGGGACGTGGGACTGGTAACATGTCTGCACTCTCTCCCCGTGGGGATTTCTCAGCTGCTGGAGCATGGCTGGCACAAACACCCACTTGATGAAGGCAAAACCCGCGCCAGTAACCTGAATTCTGGTATCGAGCTTAACGACCAGCCCCAGTTCCTCCAGTGCAGGGCTCGGCGGCCTATTGCCAGCGCAGGTCAGAGCTCGGGATGCGGCCGGCGCTGCGGGCTGGACGTCCCTGCCCCTGCCGGAGCCGCCCGCAGCTCCACGAAGTGCCGCGGAGGGGGTGGGCAGCACGGCGCAGGTCCACGACACTGATCCCCTGCCAGGGAGGATGTGTATCCGGGCTGGGGGAGTCGGTGTGAGGGTGTAAAGAGGACGGCTGCATGGGGGGGAGGGCAGATACAGGCTGGGGGCCTCCGGGAGGCTGTATAGAGGTGCAGGGAGTCGGCGAGGGATGGTAAGGGCAAGCTGTGAGTCAGTGCAGGTCTGTGGCAGTGTTGAGGGGGTTGGGGAGCCTGGGAGCGGTGCATCGTGCCCGGGGGTCGGTGGCAGGGTGCACCGGGGCTGGAGCCCGCGTGGCAGGGAGAGGGCAGGCGTAGTGTAACGCCATCGGCTCCTCGCTGGGAGGAAGAGGAGAGAGGCAGGGCCCGGAGGTGTTTCCTGGGCAGGGAGCCACCGGGGCCTCCCCCGGGGGCTGTAACTCCAAGTCGGCCCGAGTCCTGCTGTCAGGCCCTGCGCCCAGAGCTTGTTATTGCAGGTGCGGTGTCCGCCTCCCTGGCCTGTCCTTGTCCCCTCCGCCGTGCCCTCCCCCGCGGCCCATCTCTCCTCCGGCAGCAGGCATCGCCCCCCAGCCTCCGCCAGCAAAGGGCTGGACCCCGGCAGCTGCTGGCTCACGGTGGCCACCCCAAAACGTGGCTATGTGCGGGGACGTCTCACCCTTGTGCCGGTTTTGGTGCCTCTGCTTAGGTGCAGACCTTTGCCCATCGCTCGGCCCCACGCCCAGCTACACAACCTTTCATGGGCACCCCTGCAAGGCAGAGCTGACATCCATGCAGCAAGCCCTGAAGGGGTCAAGAATGACCCTAGGGAAGCAAGTCTGTCTCCGGCCAGCCCCAGCCAAGCAGCGCTCGATCCTGGCTGGAGCGCTTTCCGACGTTTCCCTCGCTACATCCCCAGGTGGAGAGGAGCCGGGAATCACTTCCTGCAGCCACCCCGGCCGTGGGAATTGGCGGCTGTTTAGCAGCTCCCAGCAAACAAGGCAACGGTGGTGGGCAGGAAGCAAAGGACACGCCGTGTCAAGAGAACCGCACCGCTTCTGCAGAGCCGAAGCTGTCCCACCGGCAGCTGGCTGAAGGTGCAAGGGTTGCACCTGGGTGCTGTGTAAATACGGACTGAGATTTAATACGAGACTTGTATTATTGATTCTGAACTGCTATCCACCCCACACCGAGAGTCACGCATGTCCGTGGCTGGGCAGCTTCGTGATAGCCAGCTTCACCTTTGAGGAAGCCACGTTTACGTGGCAGGTACATTTGGTCTGTGGGACTGCACTGCGGCCTCTCTCGCGCAGCCCGGGAGCTTGCACAGAGCAGCCTGGGTGCAGGATGGACAGCCTTCTCCCTGTGCATCTGGGTGGGACGTATTGGGATCCAACCTCTTCAGACATTTACGGGGCAACTCTTGGGCCTCAAAAAGCACCTTCCCAGGCAGCTCCTGTCCCACGTGCCCCGGGGCCGTGCACCCCAGCTGCATACTCTTCAGGCAAGGAACACGCGATTATACCCCTTGGGGCGCAGCCCGAGCATCAGGTTGAATGCCCCTCATGTTAACACAGCTCTTTCATGGCCTCAGCTTCCGATCAACCCTGCGTGGCAGCTAGTGCCACCTCCTGACACCCCATAAACCCCCACCGCATCCAAGGCCTTCTCGGAAATCTTCCGCTCTGGCTGGGGGCTGAGGCCAGGCAGGCGAATACCTGCTGCTGGGCGCCTACATCGCCCACACGCTGGTCTGGCCGCGCAGACGCCGCGGTGCCCTTCTCATCCTGTTGATTTTGCCCCAAGCTCGGGTCTCGCTTCCTCCCTTCTTGATCCATGCCACATACACTGATTCCCCTTTAAAGCACTAGCAGATATTAGTGAGAGTGCATCTGCCCTGGTTTCTGTGCAGCTCCCTCCTCTCCTCTCCTCTCTGCGGGGGGCACAGGAGCGAGGGAGTGAGTCTGCGTGGAAGCAGCACTGGGAAAGGTCTGGTCAGCCCCCGTGTTCCCATGCCCTGGCCTTGGCCTTGCCCAGACACCATCCTGCACCGGGCTGGAAAGGACAAATACTCCCTTGCTGAGTTAAGCACCTGCTAGACAGGGTCCCTTCCACCCCAGGCAGGCAGCCTCTGAGAAGCCCTGCAGGTACGCCGCGTGCAGGAATCCACACGTATTACATACGGGAACGGCTGCAACCCGTCGCAGAATAAATAACGAGCGTTAAAAAAAGCGTTGCTAGAAAAACAAAGCCGCAGCAAGCCGTGTCGGCTGGCGAGGACCAGAGCCCCGGCGAGAAGCAGCACGCAGCTCCCACGGCAGCTTTGAAATAGGGTCCTGCTTTGGAAGTGTTGGGTAGAAAGGGAATGACTCAGAGAGTTTATGAAGTAGGAAGTTCATAAAGCCTCTCGCGGGCACGCTGTCCAGATCCCCATCAGCCGCGCGATGAAGAATGGGGTGAAAGCTGATGAAATGAACACATGGTGCCGAAGTGATGGAAGGCACTGCCTGAGCCGCAGAAAGCCGGGGAGAGCAGAAATGTTTGTCTTTGAATTAATGCCCCAATGTGCAAATGCTGCAGATTCTAGGCACAGAAATCGGAGAAAGAAATGGGAGCAGCGGTGGCCAGCGGCTGCCCTGAAGCACGCCTCCCTCGAGCCTACGTGTGTGCACGCTCTGCTCCAAACAGCTCACCGGTTTTCATGACGGGGACACCATGTTCCTCAAGAGATCATCCCATGGATACTCCTTGGCCCATTCAGCATCATGCACCCTTCCTGGGGCCCAGACTGAGTGGGGCAGGAGCCCTAGGGACACGGATGGTCACTTGAGAGAAATCAATCCATGGCATCCCTGAAATGCAGCCACCTCTGCAGGGGGACGCAGAGGAGGTGGACAATGCTGTGCCCACTGGAAGCAAGGACGATGCAGGGAGCAGAGTTTAATGACCCGCGCTGGAGTCTGGCCAGAGCACAGGGCTAACCCTCCCATATCTGATAAACCATGCCAGGGAGGGTTATACAACCGTGGGTTTCCAGGATCACGTCTGCTCCTCAGAAGGCACAAAGCCCGCTCTGCTCGGAGAGGAGAGTACGAGTACGAGTACGAGTACTCCCTCCCGAGTTGCCAAAACACCTACCACATTCTGCCACCGCTCACCTTGCTTTCCCTGCCAGATGTCACTGCCTCTCCCCCCTGCACAGGGCATTCCTCCCCAGACTCCTTCTTCCCCGAGTCCCTGAGGCCGGTGGGGGAAGCCAAGCCCAGCACGGGGGCGGCGAGGCCCAGCACCGGCCACTCCACCACCAGCAGGCTCCAAACCCGTGTCTGACCGAAGGGCACAACGCGAGCAGCTGCTGGCAGATGCATCCTCACGGGGAAATCCTCCTGCACACCAGCATCTTCAAGCCTTTCCCCATCTTTCCATGGTAGGGGCACTGTTGGGGACCAGGCTCCTTTGCAATGCTTAGTTGTTTCCTGCTAAGATGCCCCGGGTCGGAGCAACTGAACCGAATCCTTGCGTCCTTCTGCCTGTAGATGACTTTGCCACTCACTTTTGTTTAGCTGCTGCCTGGCCAGCCTCACAGACGGCTGAGTTTATCGAAGCAGCTACTTGTAGAGGGTCAGCGCCTGGGTCGCTGACAGCCCCGACTCGCAGCTGCCTGGGATCTGCACCTGTCTCGCATCAACCTTTGCGGCTCCCGTTCTCCCGCTCGAGGAGAAACCAGACAAGAGACACACGCTCGTAGTGACCGTGGCTGCACGACCATACTGCCAACCAGACGTGCTACTGCCAGAGATGCAATTACCGTACCGGCCTACAGATGTGTTCCTGCCATGGCTGCAATTATCATACCCCCCTCGGCACCTGTTCCTGCCAGAGATACAATTACCATATTGCCATAGATACGATTACCATACAACCCTAGAGACCTCTTCCTGCCAGAGATACAATTACCGTATTGCCCTGGAGACCTGTTCCTGCCACGCACATGATTACCGTACTGCCCTAGAGAGCAGTATGTCGCTCCCTTGTCTTTCCTGGGACTCAAAGATCACTCCAGTTGGCACATCCAGAGCTCCCTGAATTTCCCATGGGGCTCTAACATAAATCAAATTATGCTTTAAACATTTTTTTAGCAAATGTCCTATTTGCTGGCTCTGCCCTGAGGTGTTTCCCTATCTGGCCAACTAGCACCAGCTCACTCCCTTTCAGTGCTTTCCATTTTGATAGACCTGAGAAAAGCACGTGTGTCCGGGTCTATCCTGTGGGGAGGCAGCCTCCTGAGCTTGCTCCCAAGCCTAAATCCAGGGGCTGCCGCTTTTCCCTGCTTCGGCTCTTCTGACGAGAACTGCTTGACCTGCGCACCGAAGAGGCGAGCGGAGAAAGCCCTTTCAAGGTGTGCCAAGTGTGCACCTCTTGCACACAGGCCTGTAAAAAATAAAGGGGTCTGAACACATCCGATACCCTTTATAAAGACAACACCCAGAAAAGGAAACAAGACAGTAAAAGGGATTATCCAGGGGCGTAGGTCGTAGCCGTGTTGGTCTAAGGACACAGGTGGACAAGTTCTTGGGGTGAATGTGATATCTTTTATTAGACCAACTAAATAGTTGGAAACATGGTTCTTTGCGAGCTTTTGGGTGCAAACACCCTTCTTCAGGCTCTCCATGCCTGAAGAAGGACGTTAGTACCGGAAAGCTGACAGCAGCAGAGCTGCCCGACGCTCAGCCGTGCGATCGGGTCCCTCTGTCTTGCCCTTCATGAACGAACTGAACCACGCAGGCACTTCACGGGAGCAGACAGACGTGACAGTTTTCACCCAATCTAGCCACAGAAAACAACTTATAGCGGTGACCAAACACAAGTGCACAGCTGCGAACAGCTTCAAAAATGGCCGATCGGGCAAAAATCTGACTCCTCGTTGCACGAGGGGCCAAATGAAGCCATTTCAAAGCAGAGCTCGTCTGTAACTTCTGTCTGTGCTGCACAAAATGTACGGGGCGGTTCTCCGAGACCTTCACTCGAATGGAGGCAGAGGCCTTTGCAGCTTCTAGGGAAGAAAGCCCTGGTACTTGTCTGACTCCTACCGCCTGAGGCCACTTCCTCCAGCTAACACCAGGACTTTAGATCACCCACCAGCTCCCTAAGTGGGTTCTTCCCCTTCTGTGCCTTACGTTGCCTAATTATATGTTAACATCGTCTCCTCTGGCTGAAAATCAAGCAACTTCTGTTGGTTTGGGATCCTCCTTGTACCTTGCAACGTGTTGAGTCATTATTTCCTGGACAAATAAAAATGAACCTCAAAGGCAGGATTTATTGATCAGAAAAATACCCCGGAATAGCAACAAGTAACACAGTCATCGTGTGGGAAACCCCGACCGTGCCCTGTCACAACGTCCTCCAGCGCTGCCCCTGACTCAGAGCTGCTTTCTCCAGCATCGGCCCCATGCCGCTAACATCTTCCTGCTCCTGGTGCTTTGATTGCTCCATCCTCTACTGCTGCGTTAGCTTAACGGGGACCTCTGAAATAAAGAACGTGTCCTTTATTCTGTAGGAGCCAGGGATCCCTACGAGAGGGTGCTTAGCTTGGGATTCATTCCTATTTAAAACTATCATTATTTTTAACACATCTGTTACAGTACCATCCAGAGGCCAAACCAAATCCCACTGGCCTGGATCAGTCCCTGCTCCAAAGGGTTTGCAGGCCCTGGGGAAAATGTAGCACAACACAACACTGAAAAAAATACTAGAAAAAGCAAGAATTCCCAGGTTAAACAAGACTTTCCAAGGAAAGCCAATACTCCGACAGGAAAATTTCCCACTCAAAATACATTACTGATTCTTAGGCTGCAGTTTCCTGCCTGCATTATAGAATAGGAGAGTTTGGAGACGGACTAGACGGGGGCACCTGTGGACAGTTTCGGTCCAGGCATTAATTCAGTAAGGGGTAATTAGCTGGGGCAAGAGCACCCTGGGTCAGAGAGGAATCATTGCCTCTATGATGCCCACGAATACCTGCGTTCCCTCTGCCTGCCAGACAGGACAGGCGATAGCGGGAGGTTACTGGCCTCTCTGTTGTGTTCCCGGTAATCACTTTGTCTCCGTCCCTCATCTGCTTGTTCCACAAACATGCTCCCGCCGAGCCTGATAACATCCTGCCCAAGGCTTTCAGGCCACTGCCCTTCTGGGAGCTCAAGCCTACAACAAATCTCCACTCCGTATATCTTCCTCCTCTGCACTCCCATGCATGTAGGGGGTCAGTCTTACCGCCTGAGCTTGCACGACTCGGTGTACTTAATGCCTGGCCATAGCGATGGACGGGGGTGAGGAGGAGGAGCCTGTTAGGCTTTTCCAGTGGATTTCACTGATGGAAGGCAATGCTTTTCTGTTGGTTTGCAACTCTACTGAAGAAATATCCTGCAAATTGTAGGCACACATCAGGCAGCAGCAGCGTAGCTCACCCAGCGCTGAGAAACCAGCACGCCGGTCTTAGGGACAGAATTTCACGGCGTCTCCACGAGACACCTCTGGCAGGGGTGCTGGATCCTTGCATTAAAGGATCTGGTGCCGTGCGTGGTGGGATGCCTGTGCGAGTACTGCTGACACCATCGAGGCCAAATGAACAGAAGTGTTGTTCGGCAGCCTGAAGAAAGCCTTTGCCAGGCGATCGCATTGCTCATTCTCATGCACCTCACACAATCCTGCAGGGAGGTGAGGCTGGTTTCTCGCTAACACGTGGAGCCAAGATATTGCAAAGAGCTCAGACCAGATGGTTGAAGACAGATTTTCTAAAAGCTCATCTCCTAGAAGCTCCCATTGCGACACCTACGGCCAAATTCTTCAGGGAACTTGGCTTCCAGCGTGCACCGGCAGGCTGAGCTCCTTGCAATTTTTTTACTAAAGTGCATACTATTATCAGCTGCATTTCTCTGTCTGCAGACAAGCCCCAGCGGTCACCCATCAAAACTCGGGAAGTGGTGGATCCAGGAAAGCACCCTGGGGTTCAGTTTGCAAAGGAACCCACTCCTCGTTTGAGAACCCCCGTGTTTAATAGAGGCACCATCGCTCCAGGGTGCTTCTACGAATAAGCAGATTTTAACCTGCTGAGGCAGTTCAAAACGGTTGGCAGCCCACGGGCCGGATCCAGCCTGCAGAGCCGGTGGTATTCAGTAGCAAGGGGCTTCATCCACACCAGGCCACAGCCAGGCAGAGGAGAGGAGCAGCAGCAGGGAGAAGCAGTGGTGGTGGCCAGGCTGGCTGGGACGTGAGCTGGGCCATTCTGGCCCATCACTGACAAATATTATACCGACTGCTGGTTTAGAGCAATGGGAAAAAAGCCATCCACTGATTCTGCTGGGTGAATGAGATGGGCCCGCAAAGTGTTTGCAGGTGGCTGAGTAGCAGCAGGAGCAGCTTGCCAGCCTCAGCGTAAGAGTCTGCGGCTATTGGAGAAGGCATCAGAAATGGGTATTGGAGGGCCCCCAGCAGGAGGGCAAGCCCTGAGCTACATGGAGAGCAGTTCTCCATCCCAGGGAGGGTGCAGTATTTTAATGTTTGATTCCCCACTTTGGAAAGCCCCCTCCAGGACAGAGCCCCTGGAACGAGCCTGGCCACCTGCGAAGGGCCAGGCAGGTGGGTGGACGGCCAGCAGGACTCCTGCCAGACTGCTGCTCCTCTTCCCCTGGACGCCAATGAAATTCAAGCATCTTTGCGCAAGACTTCAACTTTGAAAAATCAAAAAATCTTTAATGGGAGTTTTTTGATCAGCACGGTCAAGGCCCCGCCGCTGCGCCGTGGTCTCTCCACACCAAGAGGGCCCCAGTCGCCTTGGGATCCCTTCCTTCCAGTTTCTGCCATCAGCATGTTTGTAATTCAGCGAGTGCAGCCAGGTGCGCTGGCTCCGGGCCACCCGGGCCGTGCCCAGCAGGAACAAGAGGGGAGACCGACGGAGGCAGCCAGAGGGGCTCAGAGCTGCAGGCGGTGCAGACTCCCAGCTGGGGAGAAGGGGAGCCAGGCAGCTTGGGGGTTAAAGAAAATGTTTAGTCCCGAATATTGTCCACGAGCTCATGTGGGAGATGATAAAGTATTCTTCCAGCAGCAGGAAGCTGGCTTTATCACCGGGACTGATAACGCAGGAGGAGGCAGCAGCCTCGGCTCTGCCAGCCTGGGAAAGAAGGGAGTAGCAAGGCCATATCACCAGCTGGAAACCCTGTCCCGGGACTGTGTCCTGGGCCTGAGAACACGGACGCTCAGGGCAGGGGGAGGCAGGGCCGCTGCGACAGCAGCCCGGGCTGCGGGACCTTACAGCCCCCTGTTTTGGAAGCGATGTCCGTGTTGGCAGCGGGACCCGCGCCCTCCTGCTGTGGGGAGCAGGTCGGTCTCCCCGCGTTTCAGAGATGGAGGGGGGCATCTGCTGTCAAGAGGGGAAAGAGCAGAGCTAACGATGGGAGACCTGGGATCTCTGCCATCAGCTCTCCCCTGTGGCGCCTTCTGCCCCCCCAGAAACGCACCCCTGGGAATACTCCAGAGGCAGCGGAAACAGGTGCTGCTGCGCGGCCAACCCCTGTCCCCACAGGCAGGTCCAGGCCCTTACGTTTGTATGGGACTGGCCCTGGCAGGATGCTCAGTCCCTGTGTCCTAATTGCAAGCAAGGAGAGCTGTCTATCTCTGGGTTGCTATCAGGAGCAAGGTACAGAGAGCAACTGGGGAAAGAAGCTGCGGCTGTGTTCCCGGGGGAGGGCAGGTGCTGCTTTATCCTGGAGATAGCACTCGCTGCACAGAGGAAAGGGCACTGCACCTGGCCCCTCACTGCAGCAATGGGACATGCCATCTATCACTGGGTACCAGGACAGCCAGGTCTTGGCTCTGCTGCCGTTGCATTCCCCAATGCCAAGCAGCTGCAACGTTGCATCGTCAACAGCCCCCAGACAGGGCACGGTTGGCAGAGGCAGCTCTGTATCACCCCCGCTTCCACGTCCCCTCCTGCCCTGCTCCAGTTCAGCGCAGACCACCTCAGGCAAGGAGATCAGAGCCGGGAATGCCCGTACGAGAAGGTCAGGTCTCTTATCTCCCAGGGAGCATGTCAATGTGTAGACCGATGTGACCCATCCCTCTTGCCCCTCAGACATGCATTGGTAGAAGAACTGCTTGAGGCCCCTTCTCTGCAGAGCCACGTGCCACGGTGCCAACCTGAAGATGATCCATGGACTTCGGGTCAGATCCTGCGAGCCGTGACACGTTCTCACCTTCCACTGGCTGTAGTCCGATTGCAGGATGCTCGGCCCCTGCTGGGAGCAGACCCTGGGCATCTTGCACTTTTGGGGAAAAGGGTCCACATCTTGACAGGCTGAGATCCCCCAGGTCCTCTTCCACAGTATTGCAGCTTGAATTCAGTCTGATTTATTTCAGACAACTTCTTCAGTGTACAAAGGTCATTGTCAATCCTAATCCTATCTTCCAAGCATCTGCTATCCCAGCCAGATCGGTGTCATTTGTAAATATTGGGGGCTGTGCCCTGAATTTCGTTCTCCAAGTCATTAATGACAACATTGAACAGAGCTGGACCCAGCATAGACCCAGGGGTTCTCATAAAACACATCCTAAATGTTTCAAATGAGGGATAATATCTCTGTGCCTCAGTTTCCTCCCCCCCACTGCAAAATGGGAAAGACACTCCCTCCCCTCCTAAGGCTGCTGTGAACATAAATGAATTGATCCCAGTGAAGGTCTCAGATACTACAGTAGTGATCAAGATAGAAAAGCTCATTGAAGAAATGAATTGTTCTGAGTGTCTGACTTTGCAACCTCAGAAATGTTCTTTAACTATAGCTCCTATGTGTGCTTAATGAGTACGTCTGCCCTCGGACAGCCGCCAGGGCTATCGCCCTGCGTGCTGTATGTATGCACAGGAAGAGACAGAGGTTTCTCATCATTCGCAGGCCATAAGGGACCACTCTGGCCATCCCATCGGATGTCCTGCACAGCGCAGGCCAGAGCGCCGCAGCGACGTCCTGCTCACGGAGGTACAGCCGAAGGAGGCACCGACCTGTCCTGAAGTGTCTAGGTGACGGGGACCCCCTGCCACCTCCGTGGAGAGCTTGTTTCAGCGGGAGGTCCCTCACCTTTTGCAACTCATCCGAATGCCCGTAGCTACAGCTTCCAGCCTTACTGCACTTGCCCCGTGGCCCCTCCTCCCAGTGCCATGAAGAAGCCGCGGTTCTTCCCAGTGACTGTGGGCATGCCCATCATCTCCTTCCCCTCCCAGCCCCGTGAGGAGCTCAGACTCTTTGGCTGCCGTCTGCCTGAGCTGGTAAGCCAAAGTCTCTCATCTCGAGCCTGCTCCCCTCCCCATTGCTGGCAGGGGACCTCCCTTCGTAGCATTTGTAGCTCGCTCACACCATCCTCGCAGCTCCCCTCTGAGCCACGCTGGCTGGAGCGGGGTCGTTCACACAGGCAACTTGCCTCGTCCTAAACTGGACCTTACAACTCGCTCCTCAAACCTGCGTCAAGCCTCTTGAGTTTCCTTTCCTGGAGCGCATCCGCCCATGCCTCCTCCTGCCCCTTACGTTCCCACAGTCCTTGCAATCTCAGCCCTTTATCTGTGGGCTCTGGCCTGGCACCTGCCACCCCACCCTGTCCATCCAGCACATCCTGGATGATTAAACCCGCCCGAGTGCTTGCATGGCAGCGTCATCCTCCCACGCCCGTCCCCAGCCACACGCCCTCCGGGGCCGGGGAGGGAGAGCTGCCCAGTCCCGGAGCGCTGGACTGTGCCTGTCCTGGGAGATAAGGGTGCCACGTGCTTCCACGGGCCCCGCCAGGCTCGGTGCTTTATCCCAAGCTAAATAAGCCAGCCTGGTCCAGGGGCTATAAATAGAGGATGAGGCAGTGCTCTGGCTCTGGGAGGGTCTGGGAAGAGGGACCCGGTATCAAGCTTCCCGGGGAACCACAGCCCCTTGCAACTCCCATAGCAGCCTGCCGCCCTCCCCGAGAGGAAGCAACGGATGAGTGTCCCCGCGGCCTGGGTGGGGTCAGGGAGAGGAGAGCCAGCAAACACAGGGCTGAAGCCAACCGGGACCAGAACTAGGCTGCCGTTTCCTCGGGTTATCCTCCTGCTGGGACAGGCCCGTGGAGGAGAGGGTCTCCCTTGTTCTCACCCTAACAAGGCTCCCTCTGCAAGCTGGGAGCCTGGGAGCGGGGAAGAGGGCAGGCGGTGAGAGCAGCCTGTGCTCTCTCTCCGCAGGCCGGGAGCTTGCCGTGCCAAACAGACCTGCCCGGCACAGCTGAAAAACCCACGAGCTAGGAATGAGCAGTGATGTCCGTGCATCCGACCTGCGGTGCAGTCCCCTGAGCTCTGCCCTGCGGTCTCTGAATCTAGGGGGGCTTTACTCTGCAAACAGAAAGGCAGGCGTAGCAGTAAGCTGTGGTCCCCGCTCTTCCTCAGGCAGACGGCATCTGCACAGACAGAAAGACATAACAGTGCTCCTCGGCTGCCTCTGCTCACAGGGCCTGAGCAAGAAGCATGGGGGAACATGCTTCAGTCCAGCTCTGTCCAGCAAAACATTTAGGTATGACTTATCTTGAAGGAAGCAGAGTGCCAGCCCGAGTTCAAGCACTTTGCGGTGCAAAGACCGAGTCCTCAGGACGGATCGGGGTGCAGATAGTCCCGGGGCACACGCCCAGCATGAAGCGAGGAAGGAGAGCAGAGCAGGTAACCCCGTGAATGCAAGCAATAATCCTGCAAGGATCAGAAACCCCAGGAGATGGATGACTGCTGGGCTCTGCCTCCTGCGTCGGGTGCCGGGGAGAGGTTGCCTTGGACAGCACGGCTTACTCCCAGTATTTCCCCTCTTCTCCGTATTGCTTGACAATACGAGAAGTCAGGAAGCCCACGCGACTCTAAGGATACGGCCTGGTCCTTGGAGGGTGCCTTCACCTCTGGGAGGTGCACTGCCCGGGGCAGGTAGACCATTCCCCCCCGCTGATGGCTCTTACAAGCAGAGGCCTGTAGAAACCTGCCTGCATTTCACCTTGTAAATGAACGTGGCACCAGGGCTGTGCCGTGGGTTAAGGGGAAGGTGCTGAATTAGGAGCAGAAGTTCCCTTTACTGGAAGCCTGTGAAGCTAAATTAACAAAAAGTGGGGCTGAAGCCGGTGTCACCCTGCTTATAGAAAGGGTTGGTCTTGTGATGCCCTGTAAGTATCCCACATTGTGCATACCCTCATTCGGGGTCAACAGGATGAGATCCTGTCTGTGTTTACTCCCTGATTTGTGCCTTTAGAAAATAATGAAATGTGGGGGACCAAGAGGAGCCCGTCTTGTGTATCACCAGGCCTCTCTCCTTGATTTTTTTCAATTGAGAGGCACACGTGGGCAGCAGGAGACAGTTGCACGGGGGTCTCTGGGAGGTTGGTGCCCAATTGTGACCTTGGCCAAGGCAGCAGTGGGGCGACCCTCAGTCTTCAGGGTTTTTCCCATTTAATCAACTTGTATGTCCCGTTTGGTGTCTGAATCACTTGTGGGTGAGAAAGCTGTTCTTTCAGGACCTGCAGTAAAAGTCGATTCTGCCGGGCTTCTGGGTGGGCGTAGAGCCACCCCCCCAGCCCGAACCCAGCCCTTGTAATGTCACCAGGGCCTGGCAGAAGGGTTACATCAATATGAGCAAAAAGTCTGTTCTCTATTAATAACTCAGCTGTCACTCCTCTGCCTTTCGTGATGTCATTGCTTATTAGTTCTGTAATCGCCGAGTCCTCCGGCCCGGATGAGATCGGACTATCTCACTCAAAAGTATGGAGGGGTCGGGCCGAGCCGGGAGGCAGCAAAGAGCAGGACACCAGCTTTCAGACGGCCTGCACCCAGCATAGACGCCCCGAGGATGCATCTCTGTAGCAGGGAACGGCACCTCCAGAGTGGTCCCCGGGATGCGAAAGGCATAGAACAGCAAAGAAAGGTCAACCTGGATCTTTTTTGCCCCCTTGGCCCTTTGTCTTTAACACATCTCTTATTTAAGTGGCTGATTGCAGGCTCCCCCACTGCAGGATTGTTCCTTTTTTTAATCTTTTCTCCAAGTTGTTTCCATTGCATCGATATCTTCCTGGCAGTTCGGGGTCCTGAAACAAAGCCCCAGTCCCAGGCGTGGCCATGCCTCGGTGAGAGAGGGAGAGACTCTGGTCTTTCTTGCTCGTTCAGTGTTTTGCTTCCACACCTGCAGCCCCGAGTACCATTGATGTGTCACTTAATGCCATTGCCCCATCCTCAGCACCCAGTCAGTGCACAAGTGGTCCTTGCCCCTTTTTGTGGGTCCTTCTCTCGCTTCCCCGGTCTCTTCTCCCATCGAGCAGCTGCTTCTGACGGCGCCATTAGCTGTGTTTCAGCAGGCTGGCCACCACCTCGCTGCATTTCCAGCATCTCCAAGGGTTTGTCTCCGCTGCCAAAAACCCACCATGTACCACGGGGTCACGGCTGGCCCCTGCCGCGATGCCTCCCAAACTACTCCCATCGCCACAACTGGCGGCGTTACGCTGTGCTTGCATTCGCAGAGGGCCGCGGGCGCCTGGCCTGCTCGCCGGGCTTCGGGGAGGAAATGGCCTCGGCTGTGAAATCCTTTTCCTGGCAGGAGCCCAGCCGGTGGTTGCGTGGTGGTGTGCGCTGAAGGTCCGGATCCTGCTCCCTCTAATTACCAGGCCTGGGCCCTGCTGCTTTTTATGGAGCAATGGTTGTTTTCCCTGCCTCTGCACAAGTTGCTGCCAGAAGACGCTGGCAGGGCTTGCAGAGGGAGGCAGCTCAGAGGCCAGAGAGGACAGATGCAGTGGCTGGTGGTCAGGGGAAGTGCAACAGCAGCAGCTGAATGAGACCATGTGGACACAGAGGCATGGACTGAGCCACTGCTGCTTTTAACAACCCTGGGCGCCTACACACAGTGCTGCTTCGGAGCCAGGACCACAAGCACAGACTGGCGGGACCGCGTTGTGATGCAAGCATGGGATGACCAGAGGTGGACTGAGCCTTTTACCAAGGAGAAAAACACATCCATGTTGCTGCGTGAGCATCTGGGCCAAGCATTTGAGTGGGCAGAGCACCCAGAACTGCGCTGCTCTGCCCCTGGGGAAGCTGGCAGCCCTAGACCGAGCTGGGTTTGGGAAGTACGAGTGGTACCGTGGCCACAGAGGGTGCCAACTAATGCCATGCCACCCCAGCTCGTCAGAATTGAAAATAATCACAGGCTTTGGCTGGATCCATTAGCAAATGCAGTTCATGGGACTGCATGCCAGTCCTACACCTCATGTCCCAAGCAAGCCAGTGTATTATCAGGAAGGCACGCTGCTCTCTTGTTAAGCGGGCCCTTCTGCACCTCCCCGGCGTGTCTATGGACGTCCCTGCAGCGGGTGGACCAGCACGGAGACTGATGCCAGGATGCTTTGGAAGTCCAGCCTCTTTGAGGACAGGCGCTGGTGTGTTGTTCTCCCTGACAACACAGGTACATCTGTACCGACTGCGGTGGTGGGCAATCCAGCCCACCCTCTGCTAGGCCAGCTGACGAAGGTTATCTTGTCCCTCATAAGGACTACGTCATCCATAGTTCGGTACTGTCTGCAGCACTGGGTGCGGGGCAGGGTCAAGCTGCTGCTGCGGCTGCTGCGGGGCTCGTGGTTCACCGGCTGGCCTTCCCTTTATACTAGCCTGTATTATTTTGGGTAACATGGAGGCAATTGCACGAAGCCCCAATCTCACATTTAGAACCAAGCCTTGACACCAAGTGGTCTGCCAGTGACTTGGGCACATCTTGATGAGCATAATACTGATGGATTCATTTCTGATAAGGAACAGGGAAAAATGCTGATGAGACATGCATCCAGCTTTATCCTCGGTAAAAACTTTCCCTTGGTTTTCTTTTTTTTTTTTTTAATGTTTCATTCTGCCACCAAACTTCTAACAAATGAAAGGTTTTCTCAAAGAACTGTGCCAGGAGGAGAAGCAGGGAGTTAACTTTGCTGGCTAACTCTCCCAAACACTCAAAGACAGCAGCAATGCTGTAACCTCTTCCAGTTGCTGCATCTTTGCGATACGCTGTGATGCATCATCTCCCAGAGTCAGATAGACCCTGGTTTCCAGCCCCTGGGAATGAGATCTTCCTTTGCACCGTGGAAATATTTGTGTCCGTGGGAGATGACCCGATAAGGGACTGGGCAGGGATTGTGTGTCCCCGTGGCAGCCGGGAAGAGGCTCGCTCCATCAAGGACTCTCAGAGCCAGCTGGGAATATTTACTGAGCGAAGACTTCTGTTTTACGACGTCCATTAGCAGCATTACTTTATTGCTAATGCAAGGACAGAGCTCACGTTAGCAATACGCTGCTCGCTGTGCTGAGGCCAGGCTTGCCGAGCAGGCGGTGGTTTGGGATGCGGAGCCCCTTCGAACAGACTTTTATGGCAATTTGCATTTTGGCCACAAACCTTGTCCACGTTATATGAGTGCTTTCCCATGAAAAACGGCTACTCTGCTCCGTCCACCAGGCCGGCTGCTTTTTCTCTCCACTTAAACCACCCTTTTGAACGGCGCGATCTGGAAAGGGAAGAGGGAGCGGGGGATGTGGGTTGGGACGGTGCTGCATCAGCCCTCAACTCAAGCCAGAACTGGGGCTAGAGACTCAGCTGTTGTGAGTAAGACCCCACCCATTACTGTGACTACTTCCATAAGAACGATCGAGAGGGCGTCCTACATCGTCGCGGGCTGAGATTTTGGCTTCTTTGGTTTCAGAGGATGGTCTTGCCCTTTCTAGGACATATTAGGGAGTAGCTGCTGTGCCTCGGAGTGAAGATGAGCCACTTCTTCCCCGTCTCCTTCCTGGCTGCCCTGCGTGGCCCGGCTCACACCGTTGCAGCCCCCCCGGTTCCAAACTCACGGCCATCCTGACTCCAGAAAGGAGCCCATACTGACATGAAGCCCCGTGTTCGGGTCGGGTCCAAACGAACGGGCCGCTGGAGCATGCCGGAGTCTTGCCCCTTCAGCCCCTCACCTTTGGCCAGGGGCGAGCTCCCACCTCTCCAAGCAATGCTTGCAGGCTGTCTGCAGACACAGGCAGGTGAGAGCACATTGGCCTGTTTGCTGAAGGGCTCTCTCCCAGCTGCACGGACTGGAAACGCCGTTCGTTTTCTTATATAATGGCCGAGGCGCTGAAACCCAGCTGTGCTGCCAGGGATGACTCAGGGAGGCACAGCTGCCACCCGTTGCTTCGTTGCCAGACGCCCCTGTTGATGTGGGCCTGCCCAGGGCTACGTCCATCCCGCCGGCTGTCTAGATTTCAGCTCTGTGGAGCTAAAAGGCTAGCTCCCTGCTCCAGACAGCTCCTCCGTCCGTGCTCACAGACAGCGTGGCTGAAGGAGCAACGTTTTAACAAGAGCCCTGGGCTCCATCAGGGACCGTTACACCCCGCCCCGGCCAGCAATACCCTGGGGCTTTCTGCACACTCGCTCGCTAACCAGCCCCTGCTCTCCACAGCGAGCAAAGGTGATACATTATCAAGCAGGAGCAAAGCTGCAAATACCCGCCCAAACCACAGCCCTGCCGTGAAACCTCCTGGCATTAACCCCAATTAATCCCTATCCAGTCTGGCCCATGGTGCTGCACAGAAAGACCACCAAATGGATTTGCCTTGGATGCATGCTCCTGTCCCAAAGGTAACCGGGCAGGGCTTGCCTAGCCTTGGAGCACAACAGCCTTTTCTCAGCAAGCAGGAGCCAGGCCCAAGGAAAACCTCCCGAAGAGCAAGAGTTCCCTCCAGCAGGATTTACGGAGGCAGCATCCCTCTAGGTAGAGGACCCAGGAGACAGACGGTCCCAGGGACAGGGGATGGCACGGGGCAGAGACCACTTCCAGGGCCCCACGAGCAGAGAGACCCTGGGCTTTCCACAGAGGGCTGCAGAATACAATCCTGAAGAAAGGGGAGATACCCCCCCCCCCCCCCCAACCCATGATCACTGGGAAGAGCCGTCAAGGTCTGAAAACCCTGCCGTCCAGCTCAGGAGGAGAAGGGAGGTCTCGCTGAACAGGCTTGGGTGAACGTGAGGACGTTGCACTGAGCCCTGAGCACACCCAGACAACCCCAGCTCTTCCTGGGGCTTCGTCTAGGCGTGAGACAAGGCAGGACTGTGGCTACAGCTCCTTGGGCAGCAGGCTGAGCTCCCACGAACATAAATCAAAACACCTTTCCCGTTTAGCCTTGAGCATTGTTCAGATTTGGGCTGAAATATTTCAGGTTCATCTGCCAGACTGGGGAATATCAAGACTGAGCCTTGCAGTCCCGTCGGTCTCTGGCAGGGTTGCAGTGCATGCGCCTCTGGCGCCAATCTCTGCAACCCAGAGCGGTGGTGGACTCTTCATCCTTGGAGGTGTTGAAGCCCCGGGTGAGCAAAGCCTTGGCTGGGATGATGCAGTTGGGGATGGTCCTGCTTGGAGCAGGGGCTTGGACTAGATGTGACCTCCCGAGGTCCCTTCAACCCTCGCTGTCTGTGATTCTCTGATCCTGACAAGCTGTGGTGGGATGCAGCCCAGACGTAGGGTCAGAGGAGAGCCTGTGCATAGGGCCTTAAGCAACCTAAGGGACTTCCTTGGACCTCCCCACTTAGCATAAGCAAGAGTAGAGCTTTGTGGGTAGAAGAGCCCAAGAGCACGGCCCGGAGCTGAGCTGAGACCCACCAGCGAAGCCAAGAAGAAGCACCAGGACTTGGCCTTGTGGGAACGCTTGCCCTGGCCAGGCAGCGGGGAGCAGAGCCCTTCCCTTGCTCGCCTGCGTGCGTGCAGCAGTAATATAACTGCTGCCCACTGGGGGATGCCCTTGTTACTTGCAGGACGGCCGTGGAAGCGTGCAACAAAAGCCACGCTCGGGACGGGGCAGAAGACCAGTGCAGCTTGAGAAACAAGGGGAGCCGTGGCTGGGAGGAAGGGAGCCGCCTCCCCGCACAGAGAACCATGGCTGAGCTGGGCTCTGGGCTCGTTTGCAGACACGGCCACAACCACGCCTGTCCGCTGGGCTGGTTGGAGGTTGCGTGTGTGCAAGGGGCTGGTGGGTCCAATGTTACCACGTCACAACACCCACGGTCGCAGCTGCCCTTGGTGCTTCCCTCGCGGGCAGACTCGGCGGGGCCAAAGCCTTCTCTGGCTCAGGGAGGCCGAGCGGCCTCCGAGAGTGGGTCCCCCCAGGTGGCTCTGAGGCCGGGGGGTGAGGTGAACTGCCCGGGGTGCAGGAGATCAGGAGGATCCACCGGGGAGTTTCTGTGGCTTCAGTCTCTGGGTGGAAAAGGGAGGCTGGGCGGTTGAGCGAGACCCTTGTGTGTGCTTGGCCAAGAGCCTGGGGACCCAGCATGGGCTGGCTCTTCACAGCAGGTGCCAGTGCAAGTCCTGGGGCTCCTGGAAGAATGAAAAGCATATTTTAAAATGAAGGGAGGGGGCAGGTGGTGTGGAGATACTTGCGCTCAGCTCATCCGGGCCCTAACCTGAGCCCCCCGCGATTTCCTGCCGGCACCCGCCTCCCCTTCCCCGGGCTTCAGCCCTGCACGCCAGCACGGAGGAGTGAAAAACAACCAGCCTTTTGAGAACCTTAAACCACTTTCTCCAACACCTATGAACTCTGTCAGGAACATCCCTCATCAGAAAGCTTCAAGTGCCAAGAAATTTCCCTTGCGGGCAGATCTCCCTCACTGCTGTCAGAAGCAAAGCTGGCCAGGTTCATGTTGCTTCTTCAGGTGAATGCATGGTGTGTTTTACCAGCTAATTGTGAAATTACAGGCTGCTCTGAAGTCAAGGAGAAGCATTTTATTGTGAGCAGAAGAATTAATCATACCTGGGGCTGTACAGATGTCAGCGAGAAACAATGCAGGATGGATTTCTCAGGAAAATTGCCCAACATGAATAGGAAGGGTTTTCAGGTCTTTGTAGGTATGAATGCAAGATAATTGCTTTCGTGACCCCTGCTTTTACCCCTGCATTTATATATATATACTCATAAATAGATTAAATAAATAGAAATCTATATGAAGCAGGGGGAAAAGCACTAGACACGCATGTATGTGTGCACGCATGCAGGTGTGTGCTTGTGCGGTGCAGAGAACCAGCCGGGCACACACAGCGGGTCTTAATATAAACCAATATTAAATTCAAGAAACGCCTTGCACGAACCCCAGGAACGCTGCTGGAGCCCAGGCATCTGCTGCAACAGTAACACAGCGTCCTGGCGCCTTTCCGACGTTTCACAGCAGAGCTTTAACAACGTCAGATGATAATAGATGTTAACAACTGACAAGGCAAACAAGAACAGACCGGGCTGCAACCTTTCACTGGTGCAAAACCTGAACTGGTGGGAAGTGCGTTCGTCAGCCTTAACGCTACGGCGCTGCTCACGGTAACATGGTGTTCTTCTGTTTGCGAGCCTGGCGCGCGGCCCCAAGGCACCCCGCGCTTTGTTTGTTTCCCCACGGAGCCCAGGTAACAGCGGCCACTCCTCCGCGGCTCCATCCCTCGTGAGAGCCTGCCTGGTGGGCCCAGCTACCGGGCCTGGAGGATTTCTTTTCCTGAAAGAGCTCCTAAGTCCCTGGAGTGTGTGTTTGGTGGGGGGCATGCGTGCCTCGGGGCTCTTTACTTTCCCTATGTTTTAAAACAGAAAACCTCCTGTCCGTTGACCTCTTCCTCCCATGCTTGTCTGATGCCTACCGAATCCCCAAACGGGGCCAGAGGGGAATATCCTTGCTGCTTTCCCATTTTGCTTTCTAGATTTTACGTCCATGCATTGAAGACCCTATTGCACTCAAAAGCTTGCCGAGCTCTCCCCCAGCCACGCAGCTGGTCCAATAAAGATATCGCCCTCACACATCCCTGCCTCTTGCATCGTTTCTGGACCATCACAGCTACAACATCACTACCTTCATTTTATTGCTCATGCATTCAAGGCTACGTTACGATATACATGCCCAAGAGAAGCATTTTTAGTTCCACATTTCCTCAGGCATTCACATGGGCAGGCTTCATAATGCAATATAGGAACATTATTCTAGGAAGGCTGTTGCTGCTTTAATTACAGGGGAAAAAGCAATTTAAAGACATGCCAAAAAAGGGAGGGGTAGGAAAGGAATTGGAAAATGGAGACGAAAGTCAGCTTAGAGAAAGGAGGGGAAAGCTGTTGATTGCTTCTGAGTGGAACAAAGCCGCTGGTGCCGAAAGCGGAGGAGAGGTGTGCAAATGCAACCAGTGCTAGCAACGGCGTATAAAGAAGTGCACACGGAGCAATTTCCTCACTTCAAGGTGCGCTGGGCTGCAGAATAAACTGCCGTGAGTTGTCTGAGTCATTATACGCTCCTCATCCCAGGCACTCCCAAAAGCTCCACCCTGTCTAGGAGGGCCACGAAGTCGAGACTTCTTAATAATAATAAATTTCTCCCCTCCCGTCACAGCCCGACTCTGTGCACATGACACTGAACACTTTGCAGAAGTCTCGGAGGACACGGCGCACGTCTTCGGCACTAACCAAGTAACACCAGTAATAACACGAATAAGATGGAAAAGCAGACACCAGCCGAAACCAAGGGGCAAATGACCTGGGTGGTCACACAGGTGCAGGCTCCAAGCACCAGGAAATGCAGAAACTGAGACTTCTCTAGGACTAGACCTTGCCTCCAGTCACACTCGGTGTACGCTCTCGTGCATCGGTTGTGCGTGCAATGCCCGGCATGTTTCCTTCTCCTATCACGCTGCTCCCAAGGCGCCCTGCCCAGCTCTGCAGTCTCCTGCAAGACCGCCGTCTGCAGGGCTGGGCACTAGGGATTGCTCTTCAATGTGAACCAAAAGGATCATGTTGGTGCCACGGGCTGAATGCCGCTGTTTCTACCTTCGCTCCTGCACTTCCTGACTCTTGCTTTCACTGTGTCCTCCATTCGGCATTCATCTGCTTTTGGCATTCGTGGAACTGTTAATTGGCTGCAGGGAAAAGCTGTGATAGCCTCAGAGGAGGGGATGGCCCTGCCAGGAAGTGATCTCAATTTAACATACCAGAAAAGCTCTATACTGTCCGCACAGACCCAGCGGCATGGCGACGGGCACGTGAACAAGAGGTAAATATCTCATTATTGGCTAAATCACGCGTAGATGCCTGCATCTTCAGCAGACGGGGTCAGCGCTGAGACTGATTTTCTGAAACAAAAGGTGCTGTGACCCACAACTGAGGCCCCAAGCCACCTACCTTCTTGCCAGCCACAAGAAGGAGAGCCCAGCCTAAACCCTTGCTCTAACCACTAGGCCAGCTTTGCTCCCAGGTTCTCACTGATATCAGTCCTGCCACGCGGCGGCTCAAGCTGGCCTCCTGCTCCACCGGGAAAGTCAAAACTCTGTGGAGCTCCTTGTAAATAGGCAATAAATCAGAGATCAGCTGCTGCGCAGGGGAGAATGCAAGGGGGGGAGCAGGTAGGCTTGGGCTAAAGCACACCTGCACCAGGAAGAAGGAGCTGGTGAGAATCAAGGCCAGGGGCTGGAGAGGCTCCAGAGCAGAGAAGAGCACCGGGACGAGGGCCCAGAGCCTCATGCAGGAGAAGGGAACTCCCAGGGGCTTTTTGTCCAGCCCCAGCAGCGAGGTTGGGGTTCCCCGCTCCCCCTTGCTCTGATTTGGCAGGACGGGGGTCAGGCGCTGGGCATGGGGTGTTTTGGGGGGTGCTGTCATGCTGCGGTGGGGCGCGCGGGGAGTCCTAGAGCCTGCTTACTCATACCATCTGCACAGGAACCGCGCAGCCTGGCAGGATCGGGGGCTCTGGGTGCCAAATGCCTCTCCCAGAAGCAAGTGCCAACAAGGATCTGTGTCTAGCCAGCGCCCTGCGCTGCCCAAAGGAGAAGGGAGAAAGCACGCCAGGCCCCTCCGCACCTGGTGCCGGGCTGTGGGAACCTTCTCCCCGCGCGGCAGCCTCGCCTCCAACGGCTTCGCTTGGAAACCGGCCTGGCCGAGAGGAGCAAGGCATGTGCAGACTTCCCAACCGGCGTGCCAGCGTACGAGGGAGCCTGGGATGATGATGAGGAGTTTCTGGAGCTGGCCCTACGTGGGCAATGCAGGCTGCAGGGCGGCTTCCTAACCACGGGAGCTTCCCCTGGACCCTGCAAGGCTGCACCTATTCCTCCCGATCTGACGATGGGGACAAGGGAGCATCCTTGTCGCGGTGACAGGACACTTGTCAGCACCAGCCTTCAACCACAGCCCGGTCAGCTCCACCCAGCAGAGCCCGGGAAGAGGAGACTTGGCTTATTTCAAAGCAGGCGGTGCTGGTAACCGGAGTCCCCGGCAGGGCTGCGGGCAGGGCGGCCGCAGCGCTCGCAGCTTTGTACCTGCCCGGGCTCTTGGATCGGATGGCACCACGGACAATAGGCCGACTGCTCTCTCTGGAGCTGGGTGCCAGAGGCAGGTGTTGGGAAACCACCCTAGTACCTTCCCCGCGTGCTCTGATAATCACCTCCCTGCAGGGAGCCGAGAGGCTCGGGGGCCAGATAGGGATGCTGGCCTCCTGCTTAGCAGTTGCCTGCTCCCAGAGAAGGCAGCCGGGCGCCTGTGGGAGCTGCCGAAAGCAGCCAGCTCTTCTCACTGCCTGACGGAAAAGCCTCCCATCTCCCCGCCAGCCCTTCTATGAGCCTCGTGCACCACTGAGGTGTGTGAATACACCAGCCGGGGCAAGGGCTGAGCGAAGGAGCTCCCCTGTAGCCACCTGCCCCATGCCCAGCACACCTGGCTGGAGCAACGCCTGCTCTGGCACGTGGGACCCACCTGTGCTCCTGGGCAGGCACCAGAAGGAAGGGGAAGGGCCCAGCCTGGAGGGACCCGGCTCTACGTGCTGGTCCAGGCTGGGATCTCCTCACCTTGCCGGAGCCCACACCGAACGAGTTCATTTCCTTGCTCCACTGACCTTGAGCAAGTCAGCTGGGCCCTGATCGCCAAAGGGACTTGGGTGCCTGCAGGTGATTCCAAGGGGAGTTAGGCCCCTCCGTCCCATTTAAACAGCAGTACCCCACCTCTCTGCCTCTGCCTCCTATCTACAGACTGACGGGCAACAGGTAAGAGGCAATTTCCAACATTGCTTTGGATGCCATGTAGACAACTGAAAATAGGACTTTTCATTTGTGCCTAGGAGAACTTTGACAATCTCTGCTCTCTCCTGTGCCTGAGGAAGGGTGAGTGTGCCCGAAAGCCTGGAAATAAATAAAATAATTTGTTTGCAAACATCTAGTTGTTCTAATAAAAGATATCACCTCTTCCGTGGGGTTGGGTTCCTGTGCAGACAACTGAGCAGTTCGGCAGGGGGGAGCCCCAAGCCCGTTCACCAGCCCTGCTGCCCAGAGCCACGTGCTGTATTGCCGGGGCTGAGACGAGGGAGCCCAGCCAGGCAGGAAGCATTGCACTGCTTCAGGTCCGGCCCTCCGAAAAGGGCTGTGCTGCTGCCATTAAAGCAATTTGAACCTCTGCAACCTTCCCGGTCCAGAGCAAACCTCCGAAGTGGGGGAAGAGCAGGTCGTGTCAGGAGCCAGCCGTCCCCTCCGGATGACAAAGTGTGTTACAAGGTGCAAAAGACATGGCTTTTACTGCAGGGGAGAGGAAAGGTGCTTGTGTCGTTAGCTGACGAGAGGCCTGGATAAAACTGGCCGATGCAAATGCCCACAGGCTCCCAGGACCGCCAATGCAGTGACAGATTTATGCTCAGCCCCGTGGGTCTGTGCGGCAGCGGGAGGGGAGAGGCAGAGACTAGTCCCGGTCCTTGCACTGACACTGGCTGTCATGCGGGGGGTGAAGGACTGACTAGGTGTGCCTTCCCAGAAGCAGGCTGAGTCAGAGCCATCCCACACACAGGCAAGAACAGTCTGTGCCGACACTTCCCCGAGTTCGAGAAATGTGCACAAAGCCACAGCCACGCGGAGCTGGACAGCCACCCTCCGGATGCACAGAGGGGCACGTGACACGCACAGCTGTGACACGTTGCAAAAGTGTCACAGCTCTGCAACCGCTGCGCCGGACCATTTAAGGGTGGATTATTCTC
Source organism: Alligator sinensis (assembly GCF_000455745.1). Taxonomy (NCBI): domain Eukaryota; kingdom Metazoa; phylum Chordata; order Crocodylia; family Alligatoridae; genus Alligator; species Alligator sinensis. The sequence continues at coordinate 699,015 of NW_005842063.1, read as the reverse complement.
CGTGCTGTCTAGGGCACGTGACGTCTTGGCTTGCCTTGTAACTGCTGGTGCCTCCTGGGCCGGCGGCTGGTGCCAGAGGTCCAGATTTCTACACCCAGAATTTAACAGACTCACCTTGCTCCCCCTTCTCCTGCATGCAGGTGGTTAGCAAGTTATGGCTCTGGTCTTTGCCAAAGCAGGCTACGTTGCTTCGGATTTTGCTCAGTAAGCGCACAGCATGGGATGGTTCTGGGGCCTGGGTTGTTAAAAGAAGATCGAAACGCTGGAGACGGTGAAGAAGAGAGCCACAAAGCTAAAAAAAAAGTGTCCTATACAAGGGAGAAAATATCAGGCATTGAAAGGCTCTCCAGCCCGGGAGAGAAAGAAGAGCCAACGGCTAGAAAGGGAAGCCAGACAAATTCAAATGCGAAGCAAGACACAAAGTGCTAACAGCGAGGACGACCGACTGCTGGAACAGGCTGCTAAGAGACACGGTGGATTTTCCATATCTTACTACTTACGTGTCAAGCCTGGGCTGCCTCCCTGGAAGATACTCTCGTCAAACACAAGTACAGGGGTACGACACAGGGAAGTGGATGAAAAGCGATGGCCTGTGGTTAGAAGTCAGGTTGGAAGGTCAAATGGCGCAGGTCTTTAATAAGAAGTCATGTAGGCCTGTCTGGGGATGCCGTATGGTAAAGTTTGGAGCTCCAGATATGCTGGCGCATGTGAGAGGGAAACATGCAGCAAGACGAGGACCTTGCTGGAGCACGAGGGTTTACGGGCAAGCTGCACATGCACGTTGTGAGACCTGCCCCGAGTAGCTTCCAGGGAGGGTGCGTTGCACCTCTTTTCATCCTCCACGAATTTCTTCTCCAAGTTTTTCCCGGCTGCCAAGAGCAACACTTCAGAGCGCTCAACAACCCATGTGCAGCCCCTGCCTTTGCTTTAGCACTTTATCAAGGAGGTCAGCACTGATTAAAAGTGAAAGAGGATCCGGTGGACTGTTAGGATCCAGTAATCCTGAGCAACAGGATCTGAGTGTGGTCGAGGGAAACACGTCTCTGGGTCAGGCCGTCCCGGTGCTTCCCGTACCCGTGCTCCTAACATCAGCAGCAAATTACAGGTTCAGATTCGTAAGCCGCTTTGGTGCCAAGGGCAGGTGTCTGCAATGCTGCAGCAATGCAGACGGTGCTGGGGGACTGGTGCAATGAAAGGAAGGGAGGAAGGAAGGAAGGGGTGGCTAGCAGCCGGGGGAGCGGGGCCTGCAGATGACAGGGACCGGGCTCTGCGCCCAAGGGGCCACTTCCAGGCCTATGGAGGGTCTGGTGAGAAACATTTCCCAGGGGAGGTGGCACACTCTTCCCAAGGAGACAGAGCCCTGCGTGCCAGAGCCAGCGCTCCCGCAGCGGCAGAGCGGCAGGCAGATCATGTAACTGCATAGCGACTCAGCCCGCAAGGCCTGTATCGGGCCCAAGATCTGGGCAAGTACCGCACATTTTCTGTGACTATTGGCTCCCAGCTCTCCAAAGCATTTACTTTGGCGAGGGTCTGCTCCATCTGAGTCCACTTTCCAGGAACACAGAAGCTATCCAGCTTTACTGGCATAAACACTCGCTGAAAGCAAATCACCAAGTCCCCTGCTTGAGTGTCAGCAGGAACCAACCCTAAAATTTCCACATGGCAGGATGCGTGCTGAGCATTCATCCAATCAGAAAATAGAAATGTTGCATGTGACTGATCGGTGGCAGCTAAGCAACCCGGAGTAACGAGCAGCCCATCTGCATAGAGAGTCTACGGGCCAAAGAAGAGGCTCCCTGCACTAAAGGGTTTATTTACTGCAAATTGTCCTCCCCGCTCAGCCAATAACTTGTTCCCGGTTTCGGCTTCTGCTCCTTGTAGCAGCAGCCCACCTCCCAGCTCCGTCAGACGAGCCGGGCAGGAGGATCCACCCCGGGCACAGGGCACAGTGCTGCTCTCCCCTGCCCTGGAAGTGGAGCTGGGTGGATGATTTGCAGCCAGCCTTGCTTGTGCAGTTGTTCACTGCTCCTCACGTTCAGAGCTTGGTGAGCTGAACACATCTTGTGTGATGTGACGCTTCCCCAGTCTGTAAAGCCGTTTCCCTGCAAGGCTTTGGTGCCGACTGGGGAGACTGGGAAGTCCCAAGTCCTGCCTGGACGGGCTTTGCCAGCACCAGGTGCTTGCGTTTCCCCCAGTCTGTGCAGTCGACCCGAATCTCAAACCCCACCAGTGTCAACTAACCTGAGTCCAGAAGGGCAGGCCCTGGGGGAGACCCCCAGGAAGGGGTCACGTCTGGAGGCAGAGGAGCCTGCTGTCTCTTTCCCTTCCCTGGCAGCCTGGCTGGAGAGAGGCAGCTGGACTGGGCTGTGCTGGTTGGACTGGGTGTGCCAAGGCTGGGCAGAAAACTGGCCCTAAGGGGAAGGTGTGTGGGGAGGAAACCCCACGGGCTTGGGGAACACATGCAAGTCCGGATGCTTGACCCGTGCAGTTTGGCTGGACATCTCAGAGCTGCTCCTCTCTGCCTGCTTTGAGGAGATGCTGGCAGGGCCAGACCCCTGGGAAAGCGCGACAGCCGTTCACAAGAGCAGCGGCCAGCCCCAGACAACAGCCAAGCACCGGTTTGGGGTGCGAGCGCCTGGCTGGGTCACTTCTTCTCCCCGGAAGCCAGTCTGGGCTGGGTCTGGCCCTCGGCGGGTACCGGGGCCAGCGCTCGCCCCTCCCGCTCGCAGGCGGTGGGCCCCTCTTGTGCTGCAGAGGCGATGCCCGCGCCATGCCGCTCTTTGTTGGTCTGGGAGCCCCAGACTGTCGGGAAGGAGCCTGGAGCACACACAATGCGTTTGAGTTTGTGTAATTGCCTGTTCCTGGGAAAGAAGAGCCCTGCTGTCTGCCTGCCCGGTTTTCAGGCACTGGAGATGAGGGGGCTGGCCAAGCTCCGTCTGCTCAGTGACTTATTGCAGGATCCTGGGGTGATAAATTGTGGCTCACTGTGGGCAGGTGACAAAGGCAGGCCAGGGGGAGGGCCCGGGACATTCACTCCCGAGCAGCTGCTGCCCTGTGCCGCCTTCCTGCCTTTCACTGCTTGCTCAGTCCCATTTGAATTCTGCCAGCGCAGCACTTTCCAAAACCTGCTGCATCTCGGTCGACGGGCTCCTCTCCCTCCGCTTCTTCTGCCCTCACTTGCTCTCTCGCTCGCTCTCGCTTCTTTTTCCAGCCGGATTAACGTGATTCCCCTGGCAGGGAGTAACCGTGCCTTGAGGAAGAAGGTGCGTGGATCATGAGCCTTGCAGGGCATCGCTGTGCGAGGCAATGAGACAATGCGGGGTCTGGGAGCCCAAGGTGCCTCCCCTTATGCAGGCCCGCTTCCCATCCCGGCACAAAGAGGCTTGTCTGGGGTGAGGCGTGGACAGCTGGGGCGCTGTGCTCTGGCTGCTCTCTGCTTCCCAAGGGCCAGAGCAAGCCGAGCCAAAATTCGAGCAGCCCCAAGGGGTGCATCAGGTCAGGGGCTGTCCCGGGGTGCCTGCACGGGAGGCCAGCGGGCTCCTCTCATGCACTTCTCACGGGAGCTTCAGGAGCATAATCGAGAGGTGCTTGCCGGTCCCCAGGAGCGTGGTGGGCTGCACACGGAGAGCCTTCTTCCACCACGTTCCCACCTGAGGGCAGAGCTCGTGACTGCCCCACTGCCGGGGCAGCACGGCGAGGACCGTGCGTGCAGGGACAGGGGTGAAGCCCTGGGTGAAGTGGGAGGGAGAGCACGCTCGAGGCAGGCGTGTTCGAACTCTGTTCAAGCCCAGTGCAAAGAGCTCCGCTGACACACGCATTTACATTTAAATTGGGTTCGCTCAAATCATTCAGGGACAGATTTAACCTAAATCCAAAGTGAAATCAGAGTTTTGCACGGGGTGGCACTGGTCTGACGGAGCCAGGTAGGGGAGGCCTATCTGCCTCCAGACCCCAGCTTCCCACAGGGAAAGGGGACAGATTTTCCAGAGAAAGGAAACCGGGCAAAGCCGAAGGGATTTTTTTTTGCTGCATTTTCCTTTCCGTGACCACGAACCAAAACATTATGTTTCCATTGCAGCGTTAAGACAAGCAAAGTAATGGCAAGGGCCAGCTCGGTGCCTTTCACCAGGTCAGGAAGTGGAAGCACCCCCGCGGCCCCGCGGCCAGAGCGCGTCCCACGGATGTGGGAGACCTGGCTTCATCTCTCCTGAGCGAGGAAGCTTGGAGTTATATTCTTTCACGAATCCCCTCAGGACCCCGCTGTAGGAGTTTCTCCCCTAGCAGCCCTACTGCTAGGCTTCCCAGACCTACTTCTGATCTGAACCCAAGTGCTAGCCTGAGCCAAGGGCCCCAAAGGAGAGACCTCAGGGCAGCTCCAGCCTGGGAGGAGCAAGGACCTGGCAGGATAGTCTCACGGCGAGCCATGAGCTCCGGTGCCAGGACGGCGGGCAGCGCCGTGGTGCCTGAATGGCCCTCTCACTGTCTTGCCAAGACTTTGATGCTGTCAACAGATGCCTTCTCAGTACCAAACCCAGCCGGCTGCATGGAGCCAGCCCAGCTGGTGTCAGGGTAGTGCCTCGCGCCAGCCAGCCGGGGCAGAAAGGGGAGAATCCCCTGCCACGCTGGCCGAGCGAGAGCACGGAGCATCCCCTCTTGCTCCATGTCTCTGTACCCAAGACATCTGGACAATCTCCTAGCGCAGGGGTGGCCGCAAGCAGCATGGGGCAGCCCGTGCGGGTGGCCAGCAGGAGATCAGAGAGGAGGCAGGGAGCACGGTGGCTTGGAAAGTCGTCAGGATGTGTGGCCACATGCATTCATGGGGCGCTGTGCTTTATTCGATACCACACAGGCTGTCATGGCACAGACATGCCCCCGTCCGTTCCTGAGAGCTGAGGCGCTCCATCCGCAGCATGCCCTGCGCACCAGAGCCCGCTTCCTTGGGGCATCGAAGGCCTGGGAGCTGCATCCGTACGGAGGGAGAGGGGCCAGGACCCCTGGAAAACCCCTCCAAAGGCAGCGACGGGGACAGGGACTCTCGGGGCCACCCAGCCAAAGGGCGGCGCGGGGGCCGGGGCCCCCGGGGCCCCCCCAGCCACTCCACAAAGGAGTCTTTGCTGCCGGTGGGTCCTGCTGGCAGACGGGTCCTGGGACTCTGCTGGTCTTTGTGGCAGGGCCACAGGCTCCCTCGGCAGACAGCGGTCTAAACCCCGCTCGCTCCCTGCCGTGCTGGCACAGCTGGCCACGCAGCGCCCCGCAACGTGCCACCTCCCGCAGCAGCTGTTCTGGGCTGGGCACGGGGACTGCCCACGCCAGGGCCCCGCTCCCCCACCCGACGTGCTGCACGGGGCCGGCCTCCCCAGAGCCGGCTTCCCCGGGGTATCAGGCTGCAGCGCGGATTGAGTTACCCGGGGGATTCCTCCCTGGATTCCTCCCGCCGGCCTGTCCCTGCGGGGCGCGGGTTTGGATGCCACGACTTGTTCCCTAGCGTCTTCAGGAGGTGCCGGGGGGGCTCAGCTCAACGCCACGTCTCACGGGAACCAGTGGCTGGAAGCACCCAAGCGTCCCCGCAGCACGCGGGGAGCGACCTCCCCGTGGACTCCCCGGCTTCTCCCCTGCAGAAAAAGGCCTCCACCCACGCAGATGCTGTCCTCCGGAGACTGCTCCTGGCCAGAGGCAGGCAACACTCTCGTTCATGAAGTCAGAGCAACGTGCTCCCCCGTGCCCACAGATGGACACGTCAGACTGCGTGTGCAAGCGCCCACTCCCGCATGCACACACACACACTTGCACCCCTGCATTCCTCGCGCCCGCTTACAAGCACGTACCAGTGCGCTTCATTTCACCCCCTGCCATTTCCAGCATTGGTCCCTGTCCCAGGGCAGACCCTTGCTGGGCTATTTTCACCCCCTCGGGGATATTTCTGGCTCCCGTGCACCTGTAGAGCCCCTTGCACTGGGTGTGAAATCTGAGCTTGCCGCGTGTCCGGGCCCTTCCAGCTGTGTGGGCGCGAGGGAGCTCCTGGGAGGCTGGGCGCTGCCTCTCCTCGCGCTCCCGGAGGGCATGGTGGGGTCAGCTAGCAGGGCCCAGCTCCTCTTACATGAGTGCTCATTTCAGCAGCAGAGCCCTGGTGCTGCCTGGTGCTCCCAAGTGACAGCCAGCAGCAGGGCTGCGCCCTCCCCCTGGCCTGCGCTGCTTCCCTGCAAAGCTCGGTCCTGAGCAAGCAGCCCGTGCACCCAAGTGCCTGCCACCCTGGGCTGTGCCACGTGCACTGGGCAGCCAGCACCCACCTGCGCCCTTGCCTGTCTTGTTGAAGGGCTGCTGGACCCCTGCCCCATGCAGCAAGACAGGCTGCACCTGCGCTGCTGGGTCCCTGGGGCTCCTCCTCGTCCTGTGCCCTTGCTGCCCTGAGCAGCGAGCTTCCCAGGTCTCTGCTGCCCAGGTGAGAAAGGAGCTTCCCGGCCGCCCCCAAGCCAAGGAGAGCAGCACGACCCAAGGCTGCAGTGCAATGTATATGGGGACGGGGGTCTGGGCAGCACCCACGATTACAACGCAAGCCTCCTCCTCCAGTGGCCTCAGACCTGGAGACGCAGTCTTGCAGCTCCAGAGGCTCTGGCACGGGGAGGAAGAAGGCAATGGGGGGAAAACCTCCCTCCCCGTGCTACTGAAGGGGGCCGAATCCCCTGGGGAGGCCAGGCCAGCACTGCTCACCCGCTCTGCCGTGCTTATTTACGCCACGAATTTATGAACGTGCAAATTCCTGCATTGCCTAATTTGCATAGCTGCCACACACGCAGCCGCGGCCGTCCCGATTGCCATGGGGAAGCTGTGCGGCGAGGATGAGGTAACGCCACGGGAATCCTCCCAGGAAGCACATCCTGCCACAGAAAGCCCCTCTCCGTCTGCGGGCCGTCGGCCTCCCTGGCCTGGCTCCCTCGGGCCCCTCCCTGGGGGCTCTGGGCTTGCAGACCGCTGCCCGCACCCTTCCTGGCCCATGGACAGCAGCAGGGCTGCAAAGATGCCCAGCCCTGGTCCCTCCGGCCAGGCCCAGCCGCCCGCCAGCCCCGCTCTGTCTGAGGCTCCCTTTGCAAATGTTCCCATTGTAACGGCACGACAGCAGCCCGCTGGCGTCATGGTTCTGGTGCATTAGACAGTGTGAAAGCGCACAGCTGCAAGGCACGGCCCGGCAGCTGTTCCCAGCCCCTGACGGGTCGGGAGCCCCGGCTGCCCTGGTGGGGAGCTGCGGCTGCTCTGCGCCCCTGAGCGAGGACCCCGTCGCAGCCGGGCCCGTCTTGGCGCTGCTGGGCTCTTCCCCGGCCCTCAGCACCCAAGTCCTTTCCAGCCAGGAGCGGAGCAACATGGGCAACATCTGTCCCAGATGCTTCATTTTCATTTGGTGCTTCTGCGAGGCGGGGGCATCCCAGAAATGCCCGTTCTGCGTGCAGACAGCAAAGCAGAGCCATGCACCAGGCTTTGGGCGTGTGTGGCCCTGTGGGGGCTCGGTCATGCAGGAGGGAGGGAAGGGGTCGGCTCGCTCCCCTGCCAGCGGCACCGAAGTCCGGCTGGTGCCCTGGCAGCTCTCGGAGCCCAGGTGCTGGCTGCCGCTCCTCCCAGAGGGCGATGCTTTGCTTCTCCCAGACGCCTTCTGCCAACAGCCCAGCCCAGATCTGAAGATGCCTTCCCCAGCTGGGAGGGAGCCCCCTCCCCCAACATCTGGCTGCAGCTGCCTCTGAGGACATGGACATCCCCGGGCGCACAGCACGGACCTAGCCAGAGGGCTACGAACCCGGGGTCTGTATCTGCATACCCTTCTGCACGCATACGGCCGTCTGCGGGCGAGGGCCTGCTGGTATGTGCTTCTTGTATCCGTGAACATGGAGATCAGCAGGGCAGGGGTGTGTTCCCAAGGCCCACGCTTGTCAGCAAAAGGAGGGGCACACACGAGGCTCCCTCCCGGGCCCGGCCTTCTCCATCCAGCCCCGAGTCCCAGCGCTGCAATGGGGCAGGGGGAGGTGTAGGACAGTGGGGAGAGCGGGTGCGGGCGGGAAGGAGAGAAGAAGGAGCTGGGCATCACTAGCGAAGACGGGAGGAAAGGAGGAGGACAGGCCGACGAGGGGAACGGCAGTGAAATACGATGAGCAAAGGCCCCGTCTCCAAAAGCAGAGCAGGCGGGAGGGAGGTCGGACAGGGGAGGCTTGCCTTTTACAGTTCAATGCTCCGGGGACCAGAGACACCTTCCAGGGGAGCTGCCCAGCCACGGCAATTAGCAGTGCCTCTCCCCTCCTGCTCATCAGCGACCCTGCGGCTGGGGCGGGCAGAGGGGCGGCAGATAGAGCACGTGCCGGGTGGAAGCCCCTCACCCCCGCCTCGCAACCTTGCTCCCCTGGCTCTCAGCTGCAGCCCGGAGCGGGGCTCCCCAGTTCACATTCATCGCACGTGGATCGGCGGGAGTTGCTGGCGTGGAGCAATCTGGTGTCGGCTTCCAGCTCACGTGGGTCTGTGGCACGGGGTCTGCAGGGCATGCCGGTCTGATCCAGCCTTCCTCCGCAGCCTGGGGGCCAGCCGAGGCTCACGTGGCGTCACCCCAGGCTGATGCGGCTGCAGAAACAACCCTAGGGCTGCGAGAGGAGGGGACCAGACTCGCTGGTCCAGGAGACCCCAGAGACCAAACCTGTCTGCAGATCAGAGAATTGGTGAGGTGCGGGCTCTGCCGTGGACGCAACGCCCACGGTCCCTGCCCCTCTGCCTCCTTGTCCCGCAGCCTCCTGCTCCCACACGTCGTCAGCTGGACTCGGGTGGGATGTGCTCGAGGCACCCAGCGGGCCTGGTAGGGCTGGGCACAGGGTCCCCGAGCAGCCAGGCGCTCGCAGAGCATCTCGTAAGCACTCAGGCAGCCTCACAACCCTCCTGGAAGCAAAGCAAACCTCACAACTCGTTTCAGAGACAGGATCTTAGGCCTAGAGACACACGTCTTTCAGCCATGCAGGTGTCTAACAGCCACTGCTTTTAGTGGGAGTCAGGTGCTGAAGCGCCTTCAAGGCCTGTGATATCTGAAGATGTTTAGGAGCTTATAAAACCCCGTCAGGCAACTATCTGCTTCTTTACCTCCGAAGCAGCTGGCTTTGAACCAGCGTCTCTGCTAGGGGCTGGGTGCTACAGCTAAGGTGGCAGATCTGTTTCCGCTGGCGTGATTTCATTTCTCATCCTCCGAGCTTTTTAGAAACCTGCTTTGGGGACAAGAAGACGTTCCAGCCTGAAAGATGCTTGGTTTTGCTTTGCACGCCTGAGCAAAATCCCTTCAGCCATTTCCTTTCTTTGAAATGTTTCTGCCCCACCTCACCTGGCCTTCCCACCAAGCGCCAGCAGCTTCTCCTGGAAGTTTGCTGGTGGGCACGGAAACAATTGCTTATTCGGAACCGGCGGCTTCGCTTTGGGCTGTTACTGCACCAGGGATGCTCGTGAAAAATGGGCCGTGCTCTGCTTGGCTACGGGACTGTCCATCTGGCTAGGCCACTGCGGGCAGGGATGGGCAGCACATAGCTGAGGGGCACACTGCTGGCAGAAGGCATCTCGCCAACCTGTACTTGATGCCAGTGAACCACAAAACTTCCCTGTCTTAGGACAGAGCACAAGCAAGCTAGGGGTGGGCAGCTCCTGCAACCAGCCCTTGCGGCTGGGGGATGAGCATGGAGAGGGCACGCGCATCTCTCACAGCAAAGCCTCTTGCGGCTGCTCAGGTGTGTCTTCAGGAGCAGGGCTAGGAGCATGGACTGGCCTTGAGCACCAGGATCCTAGGGAATTTAGGAGCTCGCTGAGTGCGCTAATGCATCCAAATGAAATCACACGTAGCTACTGGGAAGGCTGCATTGACCATGCCAAGGAGTAAAGAGAGGCCGGTAGGCACATCGAGGCATGAACGGCCCTTCCCCGGGCCCTGGTACAGCCCTTGTGTTATTACAGGGCAGATGCCAAACAACAGTGCGAGCGGGACGGGGCCCAGTTGCGATGCTGCGACAGTGCAACGCGGCGGGTCACAACCCAGCTGGGTCTGCCCTCGTCCGGAGCACACGAGAGCAGAGCCTGGCTGTCGGGCATGCCCGGCTTGCGGCCTCTGGGTGCACCACACCATGCACCCCGGTCTTGCACCAGGGCAGTGTCGCCCATTACCTGCATGGGCTGCAGTGGCTTGTGCCTGGCCCACGGTCGCAGGGCTGCGCCGCCTCCCGCGCTCTTCGGTGCTGTACGGTCAGCGTACGCCTCCCCTGAGCTCCATGAAACTCCCGCACACGGAGCTCGTTAATGCAGCGAAGTGCTCAGCCCTGCAGACTGGCTGCGAGCCACCGTCGTCAGCCGGCCAGAACGAGCATCCTGGCTGACAGCACCTGGGCCTTGGCCGCGGCCCAGAGATGTTGCTCCGGCCGATACCCAGGTTGGGCACGGCGAGATGTGGTCTGCATGGCGTTATTGTTCCATGGGAAACTGGCTCTCTTCCTGCTCTTCATCTGTCAGCAGGATTTGCGGCGACTAGGCTTCCAAATATGAAGTGAATGCGGCGGGCTGGGCTGGAGCCCTCGCTAGAAAACCTGGACCTCAGAGTGTGTCCGGTTTAATCCCAGAGTCTGTGAGAATCAATGTAAAGTAGCATATCAAGTGAACTTTTCGCTCTCTGGCAGCGGGATTACCACGTCTCCTTTGTTTGTTGTGCGCTGCCTCGCGGAAAACACTTTAACCCCTTCTCGCCGCCTCCCCGCACGAAGCGCCCATGCCAATCCCTAGCAAACGGCAGCTGTTTCTGTCCCCGCTCGTTGGGAAGCGCTGCAAAGACCTGCTTTCTCTCCCTTGGAGGCCTCCGGGGGACTTTTGGGGCTGGGGAGTCTCCTTGGGGTGGGACGCAGCCCTTTTGGTCGTGGTCACGAGGCCAGAGCAGCTCCGGACAGTTTGCTGTTATCCGTTTGCAAGCATTAGCAGCTCTGCTGCCCCTTCTCCGGGGGCTTCGGGAGCTAGGGAGTCTCCAGCATGGTCTGCGTCCCAGTAAGGGTGCATCCCAGCCAGCTGTACTACCGGACATGGGCCCAGCCATGCTTTAGGGCTCCAGTGAGCACTAGTGTGCGTAAGATGAATAACGGGCTTCTTCCTGGTACGAGCCTCGCACCGCAACCAGCCCGAAGTTGGCAGAGCTTGCAGCACTTCTGGGCTCTGCTGGCTCACTGGGTTTAGCACGGCCAAAAAGGCAGAGCTGGGGATGCACGTGCTGGCGGCAGAGCCCGAGCGGGACCAAAGCACTCCGGGGAGTGGTGCCCGGGTCCCGGTGAGACGGGGTCACGTGTCCCCTCTGACAGCCCTCTGCAGCCAAGCAGACCCGGCGCTCCCACCCCAGAAATGGGGACACGCTCCCAGGGCAGGTTTGTGGTTCCTGGAGACCCTCAAGCTTCATTTCGTTTGGTATGAGAGCGGCGTCGGTCCAGGCTGGTTTCCGTCAGCTCTTCCCGGGCGGCCCTGACAGACATGACAGGCTCGGGGAGGGAGGCAGAGCCCAGCTGCCTGGGTCAGCCTGGGCGCCGCAGCGCTTTGCTGCCAGACGGCTCATCACTGATTGCGAGGCCAGAAGGAATCGCTCTGACCGCCCGGTCTGGCCTCTTCCCAGCGCAGGCTGGAGACTCCCTCATGGCTCCTGAAACCAGCCCAGAGCTGGCTGAGCTGGGGCAGGTCTTCCAGCAAGAGACAGGCAGTCCTAGCTGAAAGACTGCGGATCCAGGCCACGGCCCAGGAAGGGCAACCAACCCCCGGGACCACTCGGCACGTCTTGTGTCCGACTCTCCGTCCCTGGGAAGCCTGGCTGTGAATGCTGTCCTAAAAGATATGCATTACTTCAGCCATAATGATTGCACTGACACAGGAATTAATTGGTGGTGGTCTCAGAGCCTGCATTATGCAGGTGGTCAGACAAGACCATCCTCCCTCCTGGCCATATCATCTACGAATCCCTAGAGAAAGTTGTCCAGGGTTTAATTACCCTCACCGCTACACATCTCTGCCTCATTTCTAGTCTGCGTGCATCTAGCTTCAGCTTCCAAATACCAGATCCTGTTGTACCCTTTTCCACTCGCTAAAGAGCCGTCTGCCTCCCAAAATCTCTGCTCCAAGGTGGTGCTAGTGGAGTTTGAGCAAGTCACCTCGCAGCCCACATGTGGGGATATTGGAGGCAGCTGCTTGAACCTTTCTCACTCTAAGGCGCATTTCCCAGGCTGCATCATTCTCGTAGCTCTTTTCTGAGCCCTTTATAAGATTTCAACTTTCTGAAATGCCAGCCTTGGAAGTGGACACAACACCCAACAAGGGTCTCACCGAGAGCAGATACAGTAGCAAGGCCCTTCTTGATATTCTTCTGCTTATATATCTCAGGGTTGCATTCAGTCTCTCAGCTACAGCAATGCCCTGGAGTTCGAATGCCTGTCTGCCGTGACCTCTACATCCTTTAAAGAAATGTCTACTAAAGCATTCCCTGATTAGCTTTCAGATAGATAGATATAAATACCTATATAGATAGATTGATATCTATATCTTTATCGATATCTAGATAGATAGATAGGTAGATGGATCAATATAGATATCGATCTATCTATCTATATATATTTCCTTCTGCCCAACATTGCTCATGACTGGTTTCAGCTTTGGGAAGCCAACTTTTTCAAGCATCATGTAAATATGCTACTGGCCCGTGGCTCACATCAAATGAAATTCAGTCTTCATCTCTTGTGCCTAACCAGCCATCACATTGTAGTTCAGTGATCTTTCATTTTTGTCCGCTGAAAGGATGTCTGCACAAGGGTGGCTTTTGGAGTCCTTAGTTACACCTGGCCAGGCAAAGACCCATGTACCACCAGGTTTAAGAAAACCTCTACTTTTGCATTGTTCTGAAGCTTGTGACTTTTCCCGTTCCCTTATTCCTTACTGCTCCGGGGTAGACGCCCGGCCCTCCTGGAGGTGGGTGTGGAGGTGAGACATACCGAAGGGCAGGGGCTGATCCCTTGCAAGGCTGCGGTCCTGATCCCACCGAGACCACACGCAAGCACAGCGATTTCGGTGCACTAGCTCAGGAAGGGGAGATGATGCAAAGCCTTGTCCCCAGTGCTGAGGACCGGGTGGTTCCTGCTTCTCCTCCCTGTTTTGGAGGTGGAGGGGAGCATTTCTCCCGGTGGGGGTCCTTTCTAACTCGTATCTTCGTGTACTGGGCAGTGGACCAGTGTGGTCCAGAAAGTGGCTCCTGTGCATTTCTCCTCTTGTCTTCGTGGTGTCTCAGGAAAACTCCAAAGAGATTTCCCTCGCGGGGAGTCGCGGGGACGAGTTCTGGTCTCAGCACAGCGGGGGCCGATATCCTTGGATATATCCTGGTGCAACTGGGAGCAGCCTCAGGCCTCTCTGGGCTAGTTGCCGTTATGGAGGATCTTTGCATGGGAAAAGGAGAGAAGCACAACCAGCTTTAATGAAACTATAATAGCAGTGTTCAGAGCTGTTGTCAGACTTGCCAGAACTTGGTTGAGCTCTCATTAGGAAGTGTCTAGGCTATAATAACTTGAGCACACATTTAGGGCAGTGATTCTCCGTTTAGACTCAAGGTCCCTCTCAGAAAACGCCAGCTCTTGGTTTTCACTTGTTTTTTTAACTACAGAAAGATAGTAGAGCAATTCCTCCGTTGCAAAGAACTGAGGAAGACCCCGGCAGTTTGGATGGTTTTAGCAGAGGGGTGGGCAAAATGGAGCCCGGGGGTCAGATGCGGCCCGCCAGGCCATTGTATCCGGCCTGTGGGGACCCTAACACATTTAGAAAATTAATATTTATCTGCCCCGGGCTGCCTGTCATGTGGCCCTCGATGGCTTGCCAAAACTCAGTAAGTGGCCCTCTGCCCGAAATAATTGCCCGCCCCTGTTTTAACACTATGATGTGAAATCTCTTGTGAATCATTTCTACATGTGTAACAGTGCTAACCTTGCATGGCACACTGCAACACCCTTGACAGGACCTCAAGGCACCTGGGGTCCCACCACTGATTTAGGGAATGCTAGCTCATAGCCCAGACCGGCCGAGAGCCAGCCCAGCTCGCTGGGTGGACGTAGCCGGGAGGTGTGGGTGGTCAGAAGAGTGGACAGTGAGGGGGTGCAAGGGCCCTCAGGACCTGCAGCCTGGTCTTTAGGGGCACCCAATGCACCTGGCACGCACCCAGGTGAGTGCAGCGCAAATGCCCGCAGCGTTTATCACACTGCAGATCTAGCGTCCACAGGCACGTGCACCTATAGTGCGGTCGGTGCACACGGGCAAGCGTGACGTGGGGCTGCGTGTGCTGCTGAGAGTGAATGCGGGACAGCACCGAGAGCGAGTGTGCCAGCGAACGCACACACGCCTAGACAGGGCACATCCAGGTGTGTGAGGTGTGGGGGGCTCACGGGGCGTACGTGCCTGGCGGCGTGCGGGGGGTGCGAGTGCCCGCGGCGTGGGGGGTGTGTCTCACACTGATAGCACTGGGAGACACTGTGGATTACGGCTGCTAATACTGCTGGGAAGAACAGAAGCTTGTTGGCTGGGAAGCGGAGCTGAAAGCTGAGCCCCTTGTTATGTTTCCCTGTTCCCCGCCTGCACTAATCCCTCTGAGTCCCCAGGAAAGAACTGCAGCGAAATCAAACGGGCTGTTCATGCCGCCCCACTGTCCCCAGGATTAATTAATTTGGGATTTGTGGGGAGTCACAAGGTCACGCTTCCCCCTTTGGGCAGGGCTGGCTCTGCAGGGACATGAGCCGGGCTGGTACTGAACAGTCCTGGCAAGAGTTGAGCTCGGGCCCTTGAAGCATCGTGTGGAAATGCCTCTGCTGTACCTCGAAGGAGCCCAGACCGAGCTGAGATGGCACGGGTCCCTGCAGGCCCCCACGGGCCAAGACGGGGTGGGGACGGCGAGAGGAAGAGCAAAGCACTCTCGTGGGTGATGGCACCGGGCAACCACGTGGAGAGCAGAGAAGAGGAATTGCATTGGGGTTGCAGGGTGCCGGCATCCCATCGCTGGTCTCATCCTCTGCAACCAGCTGCATCCCTACAGGCATCCTTGTCCCGCAGCTCTGCAGCGCCTCGGCTTCCTCCGTGCCGGCGCTCCCTGCCACGGGCAGCGCGAGGCTATCCTCGCCGCCGGCTTCTTCACCTGCGACGGGTCAGCGTCCGGCGGGGTCCTGAGCTGTGGGGTTGTCCTGCTCTCCGGTGGGATGCACAGAGGACTCCACATCGCCGCTCTCTAGGGAGACATTTATTGATGCGGTGCATGGTGGAAATGACCTTGCAGCGAGTGGAGGCGGCTGGGGTAGATGCAGTCCTAATTAGTTCCTGCTTATCTAACAGGCCGCCCGCACGCTTCCTGGGGCTGCAACAGCTCGAGCCAGAGGGGTCAGAAGTCAAAACTATTGAGGAGGAGGGAGGCGGCAGGGAAAGAAACTGAGGAGGTGTCACCCGCTGTCCCTGCGGGGCAAGGCTGGGCGCACAGGAGCGAGGGTTATGGCGTGAAAGTAGTGCCGGGCCATGCACCGTCTGCCCAGGACTCGGTCTAAGAAGCATGCACGATAGCCACCCGTCTCCTGCACGTGGTCTGACACAGCCACGGCGCAAAGCAAGGGCCAGAAATGGCCAGGGAGGGGGTTAGCACACAGCCATGGAGCAGCACGACAGGAACCAGAACTGGGGGTCGCTCTGGCCTCCCTAAGCCTCGCCGACCCCTTCCCCAAGTATTTGGGTAACTGCAGACAGGTCCCCACAGACCCCCCGAGTCGCCCCCTGCAACTCCTCCTTCTGCGTAACGTTAGTCACGTGGCGTCGCACCTCTTCCCTGGCTGGACGACACCACGTACGGCCCAACAGCACAGCTCGCATATCGAGTGTTTGAGGATAATGCCTCCAGGCCGAAATCCCAATTCCCTGCGATTATTGGTTAGTTAAGTGACTTGAAATTTGTTTTCAGGGAGTAATTGAGCTTATGATGTGGGTTTTTTTACCCAGTGTTTGTCTAGCAAAGCTCGTTCTCTGGAGAGTGTGTCGGAGAAAGCTCATTTTGAAATGTAACTGAATATTTGTGGTAATTTGATTGCGGTCTCCACCCAGCTGTAGCTATGAGGCTTAATTCATCCGCATTTGAAGAGTGCCTTGGATTCCTGCAGTGGAAGCCAGCGTGAGAGGAGCAAGCGTTTCCCCTGGCGCGGGATGCTCTGCCGCCTCATGTGCCGAGATGACACGGACCGGGAAGAGCGAAGGTCGTCCCGAGAGCACTTGGGTCCATCGTCCTGTTGCACGTGCGCGTGGCACCTGGCACAGCACAGTCCTGCCTCTTGGCTGCAGCCTTCATGCCCAAGCAGGGAGACTGCATGGGGGGTCGCCACTTCTCCACCAAGGCTGTGCACCAAGGAAAACGCCGCCGAGGGCTTCAGACCGCTGGAAGTAATGCGCAGCAACCCCACGCTTACAGTGAAACTCCTCCTCTGGCTACAGGGTCGCAGGCTGCCCCTGTCCCTGTGCCCCAGGTGGGTGAGAGCCGCTGCGCATGCACAGCCTAGGGACCATCCACTGACCCATCCAAGCCTGCAAACCTCTCCCTCTGGCCCCTGCCTTCCCAGCCCAAAGCTCAGCAATGCATCTGGGTGCAGCCTGCAGGCTTCCTGGGGTCTCTCCAAGAGCTTCCCAACTAGACCCAGCTTCCCCTGTGCCTGAGCCTCTTGAAGCTAAGACGGTCTCATCCACCTGAAGACCTCCCCAGGGGTACGGTCTATGTGGGACAAGCTCACCCCATGGTAGCAGGGAACTGGCCTGTCCTTGGCAATCCTGGGAGACTGGAGAACTTCCATATTGTGTCCCAAGGGCTCTGGCCCAATGCAGCGCTGGACTGTAATATTAGTATTTGGGGGTGTCTTTCGGAGGCCATGTAGAGGGGCAGCGTCAAGGTCCCCGTAGCAATTGCCATGGGAGCTTTGGAGAAGGGTTTCAGAACAGAGCATAGATGTCCAGGGACGTCATGAGCTACCGAAGAAAAGAAACCAGCCACTTTACCACTCCACCATTAAGTCAAAGGCAACATGGACCAGCACAGACCAAGGCCTGGGAGTGCACGCGCCCATTCTCTAGCACCGACCATGGGAAGCACTGGGGGAAAAGCCTCGACCCTTGGCTGCGATTCACGTTACCCACCCAGCTGACCTCTAACCCTGGGGCTATTTGGGGGTCCCCATAGGGCCTCACTTCCACGTCGCCTCGTGGAGGAGGAGCCGCGGTACCAGCAGAGAGCAGGCAGACGAGATGCAGGGCTGGGGTTCTGCAAAGGCGCACGTGGGCGGCCGGGAAGCTCTTGGCCCAGGCGCAGGGATCACACCTCGGTAAACGCTGACACATTCCCTGCTTGCTCCAGGATGGCGGCACCGCGCCGCTCCAGCAGGTCACGGCACGGCGTGCCCCGGCCTGCCAGGTATCACCACCCAGCTGTGATGGAGCTGCCAGGGCTCTGCCAGCTCCCTGCACCTCTGGCATGGCTCAGCGCAGCTGCAGGGTGGATGTGGGGCTGCTCCAGCCGGGCCTGGACGACACGGGCCAAGGGGCAAGTGCACGAGGCCCAGGAAACCTGAGCGACATTTCCATGCATTGCACAAGTGTAATTTCTCCAGGGCGCTGTTGGGTTTTGGAGGAGGACAGTTCAGGCCTGCCCTCGTATTGCCTCCCTCAGCCACACCTTTCCCAACACACACACGTTCCCCTCTCCTTGTTCCCTACTCTGACTGATTCCTTCTTTTCTGATCACTCCCTCTCCTCCTGCCTCTTCCCCCGTGGTCCGTGGGGCGCACTGGTCACCGTGTGACGTGGTGCCAGGCCAGCGAGGACGCCCCTGATGCAGTGCAGCCGTGCAAGAGGCCGCCTGGTGCCACAAAGCTTCTTCCGGTGAGAGGGTGGGTGCATGTCCTCGGCTCTGGATGAGGCCTCCATCCCAGCACCACGGACTTCAGTGCCCTGCCAGCCTGACCTGCCCGCAGGGACCCAAGCTCCAGGAGGGAGTGAGGACCCAGGAACAGTGTCTCACAAGAGCAGCTCCCCACTTGCTGTAACAGGGAGCGGCACATCAGCCCTGCTAGCTTTTGCAATCCCCTCGCTGGCCATTGGATTCTGGCAGAGGGCAGGGTTGAGATGCACCTTATAGACTAATTCAATCAGAGATGCATCAGCTTTCGGGAGCCCAAGCTCACTTCGTCAGAATCCACAGGATTCAGGCCAAGGCAGCATCCCAGCTGGCCGTGTCCTGAGCAACAAAGCTGCCAGACATAGAATAGTTATGATATTTATATGTTCAATTCAACCCTCTTGTGATGTGCAATAAATAACTGAGAATGTGGGCAAAATGTGCAATAATTTGGGAAGCTCCAAGGAGTGCTTGCATTTGAAAGGAAGTTCAATTCACTTTCCTTCTTCTGCATACCTTGGCCCTCAACAGCTCTTCATTCGCACCCTCCTGCTCGGAGGCAATTTGCATGTGTGCCCGTGCTTTGAAAGCCAAGGGAGACTCCAGTCTCTACAGGAGTGTTTCCTTTCCCTGACTGAACACGGTGTCAGGAGTGGATCGGCTTCTCCGGATAAAAGGAATCAAAAGCTAAGAAACCAACACCAGAAACAAGCAAAAGAGAGAGAGAAATGGCCCCAGCGCTGTGAAAGGAACAGGCTCGGCGGTTGGATGCTCTTTAGTTCCCAAGGGGCAAATGGCTAAGTTGCAATGGGGCTGGACAAAAAGAGACCACAGTATGGGCTGGCCACGCTGTCAGCAGCGATCAGCACGGGCTGCCACATGCTCCAAGAGTGTCTGGATGTGTCGGCAGCGCGCTGAGAGGAGCCAGGGAAAATCCTAGCTGTGCCATGTCAGCATTTTCCACCCACAAAAAATGTTGTATCCGAAAGGCATCATTTCAGCAAGCCCGATCAAGTACGTGGACAAACAACAGATCGGGGCACTGCAAACCAGTACGAAACAGCTAGCTCCTGTGACTATTGCATCCTAAAGCATGAACTAATTTGTTATCAATCAGGAATAGTGATGAGAAATGCAGGAATGGGAATGGGAATAATCAGAGCTCACGCTAACCTGGCCAAGAGCTATGGGCACTTGCAAAGCTGGTGAGCAAGTTTGCACACATACAAGGAGCAAGGGCAGAACAGAAACAGGGATCATCTATAAAGTAGTGCAAGGGAAGCGTGAACCTGTAAGGGGAAAATAGAGGAAGTGCGCATACAAGCAAAGACGCCTGCAAAACAGAGGGTGTGCACACGCAACGGGAGATCTGGGGATACTGTGGACAAGAGCGTGTCCTGGAAAATACCCCACCTCGGCACAAACAGGACTGGAACGGACCTCCCTCATCAAGTCCAGTCCTCCGCTGTGGCCAGAGGCCGTGGCATGCGACCCCTTTCCTAACTGACCAACCTCTGCCGTAGACACGAGTAGTTACAGAGGTTCCTTTGGGCAGGGTGGACATGGAGCCCAGCTTTCTAAAATGGGAGAGCCAACACTTGCCCACTCACCCACCCTGTCTCTACAATACACATGCCAAGTCAGTGGATTTAACTACGCTGCTCTAACCATTAGATCATCTTTCCTCCCTACAGCCAGAAGCAGCATCCTGGGCCACCAAACGGGTCTGTAACTGTAACCCCTAGGAGAAGTGCCTGCCTTGTCCCTTGCCTTCCCCCAGCCAAACTGCCCCCGCAGCCCAACTGATCCAGGCCGGGGCTGGGAATGAGAAGGTTAAATTCTCAAATCCAGCTGTTGATCCACAAGAGACAACTTATATGGTTGCCAATGATGGAATTTGTTTTTTCAAACTGGTTTATTTAAATCACACCACAGGGCAAGAGTTTTAAAACAGTTTTTTGTTTTTTGTTTTTTTTTTACAGTTAAAAAACATTGTTGTGTTTCACTTATGGCCTGATGTGCAAAAAGCCCGCAGGTGTTCTGCATCGCAGCCATTTGTCTCCGTTGAGCAGGTCTGGTGGGTCAGAGGAACGTCCGGGACCTCTGTGCACGCTCCAGGTCTCCGAGCAGCTCCCGGGCGCTGCCACCCTTGTTCAAAACAACTTGCCACGGTTCTTTCCCTTTCCCCTCTGCAGGCAGGAACATCCCCCAGCCCCCCCAAAATGTCAGGGCTCTCGAGCCTGGCGGGGGCAGGAGGCAGCCTGGGCTCTTGACAAAGCTTGAGGATGGATGCCCTGTGATCCTGCAAAGCTGGAGCTTTGCACCAGTGGGAAGCTTGGTTCCCAGGCTGTAGCCACTGGATCTCAGGCCTTGTCTGCAAGATTGAAGTAGCCTCTTCTATGAGGTCTCTCTTGTTTTTCGTGTGCACGCGTATCTGAAAAAACAAAACAAAAACAAAAAACACAATGATTTTATTCTGTACCTGCATTGGCAGGTACCAGCAGAGGAAGCCAGGTTATTGAACCAGGAAAGTCTTTGACCCACATTGCACCAGGGGCTATAGGGAAGGAGTCCATTGGTAAGCGCTGTGGAGGTTTTGCTGTAGACAGCCAGGAGGCTTTTACCTGTAAATTTGATTTGCTAAGGAATCAAATTGCCACCTGGGGAAGGATATACATTGCATAAATAGAGCCCGAGGAATGGCTGGCTAGACTGCAGTGCTGCAGAGAAGGACCCGAGGTTACAGCGAGATGCCTTCAGTTCTGCCCTCCGTTGTGCCGCTCTGATCTGCCATCCCAACCCTAGCATGAACAGACTTCGGTTTCCCTCGTGTGCTTGTTTGCACCATTTGCAGTTCTAGCACCTGTGCAATGTGCACACAAGTGCACGCAGGTGTGCAGCAGTCAGGGCTCGTGGACAGAGGTGATATCTCTTATTAGACCAACAAGATTTTTGCAAAAACACATTCTTGAATTGCAAGCTGGCAATTATCAGACCAACAAAATTTTTGCAAAAAAAGGTCATTAAGAGATATCACCTCCGTCCACGAGCCCTGACTGCTTTTTCCTCTAGACCAATACGGCTACAGCCTGGGTACCCGACACAGGTGTACAGTGCATAGAAGACTTTACGTGCAAGGAATGGATGAGGAGCCAGACAAATACCGAAGGTTACAAAAGGGTATGACTATTCAGGGAGGAGGGGAGGCAAATAGCAGTAAAAGAGAGCGGGATAAAGGTATATACAGAGGCAGCACTAACAAGTTTCGTGCCCTGGGTAAAACCTGGCTGGGGGGAGCAGAAGGTATGTCAGGAGAGTCCTCCTGGGACCTTTCCCAGGGCCTCAAGAAGACCCTGGCTAGTGCTGCATGGGTGTCTGGCAGTGCCCCATACCCAGCTGCCACTGCCACCATACCAGGCTGCTGCCGCTGTGGCAAAGACTCCCTGGGGGAAGCCACTATCCAAGCACCCCCTTTTGCCTGGTGCTACTCCCCATCTGCCCATGTCTAGTTGTGACCCTGGGGACACACACAGAATAACAAATAGGGCAGAGAAGTGGGCTGGGCTCTGCCCTGGACTCACAAGAGAAGTTCCCATCAGATCCCGTGGTACTAAGCAGCAGCAAATTCAAAGCTGGCACAAGGAGAGAGCTTGCCTGTTCATCCTAAGCAGCCACCCAACACAGAAGGAGATACATTGCAAGCTATAGTAATGCACTGAATCTGCAGGCCTGAATTTAAAGGCAGTTTCTGGTCAATCTGCTAGTGCCAATGCAGGTGCATTTTTACTCTGCTGCGTATATATTCGGTGCCTGCTAGGCGGGCAGCCCTTTTCCCACGCTCGCAGCTAGGGTTGTGCTGCGTCAATGGCCTGGGCACACTGATCCGGGGGGGACGGGACACAAAGGGCAGCACAACACTGATGCTGCCCAGGGCACTCAAGTGCCTCCCAGTCATCTGTTTGGCAGCATCCAGCCAAAGGGTCCCTGCAGGGACCTCACGAGACCTTTGGGACCAGGGAAATAAATGTTTATTTCTGCTGCCATGACACAAAGTGCAGATTAGCGGGCAGAACTCATTGCCACCGGATAGGCTTGAGGCCACCTTGCAAGAAGGGTTACATGGGAATTGGAGCCAGAGGTGGGGAGAAGAGCGGGGTGGCAAGGAAGAGAAATGAGGGGAAACCAAGATGGGGCCAGAGGGAAAGCAGCAGAGAGGCAGAGTGATAGGCTCCAGGGTGAGGAAGGCTGAATTACAAATGAGTGATAACTTGATGTGACCCCAGGAGTTAATCAGGTGCAGCTGATCAGGTGGAAAATAGGTGGCTAATTACGAGGCAAGCTGCAGCAATTAGTCAGGCAGCAAGTCAGATGAGCTGAACCAACTCTGCAGAGAGTCCAGGAAGCAGAAAGTTCCCAAAGCAAGGGGGCACCCGGAAGAGCAGACACGCGTGTGGCGATGTTGCTTGTTGTTGGGGGGTTGGCTTATTCTGCCCACGTTGGCAGCCAGGCAGAGACCCAAAGGGAGCTGGAGCCAGGGGCAGGAAAAGTCTGCAACACCTGCTGGGGGAGCAGAGAGCCAGAGCTGAGGTTAGGCAGGTGTGTGCATGAGGGGCAAGCACTTGGGGGGCTCGCTGAGCTCGGCCATCTCCGCACGGCCCCTCGGAGGAGCTGGGAAAGGGAGTGGTGTTTCCGTGCACGCACACGTTCTCTTCCCCAGAGAAACAAGGGGGGTTGTGCACCTTAGATGCACATCATAAA
>NW_005842063.1:665332-676264 GCF_000455745.1 Alligator sinensis | reverse complement strand
ATTCCTGCTCTCTATACCCAAGCAAGCCCCTCAGTAGGAGCCCACCTGAGCAAAGGCAGGGGTTTGGCGTGGCGTGGGACGGTGCCCGAGCCTCCGGAGAGCCGTCCCATTGCAGCCGCTTGGCTGGGCACTGGGGGAAGCAGCCTGGTTAGCACGGGCCCACCAGCTCTCTGAGCAGGGCAGGTGAAGCCAAATACTTTTGCTAATCCCAGCTCTGAAGGGCTGCTCTCAGGTTACAGACGATGTGAATAGGATCTATGTTCCAGGGTGCTCAGACTTCCTGGAATTTCTGCAGGACCAGTTATCTGTTCGGCAGCTTAGAGCTCCTGTAACCATCTGCAGCTGAATGTGCTGGTATGGAGCAGGTCCAAAATCCCTTGCTCTCCTTAGCTCCTGATCTGATGTCTGCATGATGTGTGGCTGGCAGCAAGAAAATGACACTGCTCCTAGCAGCTTTACTCGTGGGGCTCCGTGACTGACTTCTCGCGGTTCCTCCAAACCCCAGACTCAACAGCAAGGATGGGAGCGAACGCAGGCTCCTCCAGGCCTGCAAAGTGCAGGGGATAGTAAGGGAGAGTTCAAACAAGCCACAACACTAATAGAAGAGGTGCCCTTCTGCAGGGGCAGAGCAAGGATTTTGCAGATGAGGTGGCACATCATCACTTAGCACACAACACATTATTCTCCAGTTAAAGAGCAACTAGAAGCATTACTGACATGCCAGGGGGGCTAGCACTACGTTACTCAGTTTAAGATCAAAGGGAAAAACAAATATAACTATTGGAGTATGCGCTGATTTGCTGGCTGGGAGGCTAATCAGAGTCCGTGGCCTGTTCGGCATCTCCATGGGGGCTCAGGCTGGCACCCCCTTGGCTAAATTGTACCCCCCCAAGTCCCATCTTCCACCAGCCAAATAACCTGCAGCTTTGCTCAGGGCTCTGACCAGCTCTGCTGCCCTTCTCAGGATGTCTTTGCTCTCTGCTAGATCTTTCTTAGACTATGCCTAAGATTTCTGCTGGTGTGTTGCATCCGTCATGGGGGTGCTCACACGGCTGGACCAGCAGAAGCACTGCGATATTACTGCGTACCGTTACTGTGGTATGGGGGGATAAGTCTGACACAAGAGCAGGAATAAGCTGCCACCAAAGCAGAGCGCTTTGTCAGTGCAGCGTACCATGGGCCGCACTGAGACCCTCTGATGGGGGCTTGGGGCTCCACTCGTGCCCCCGGCTGTGCGATGTGCCATCCTTAGGGTACGTTTCCTCTTGTCTTTCCTGTTACCCTTTTCCCAACAGCCGCTTTCCTTGATTAGCTGCTGCATGCAAGGCAGGGGTGCACCTCAAGTGTTCACAATGTCCCCCCGCTTTCCCGGAGAGGAGCCCCAAGCTGAGAAGCTCGGCCTGAATGTGCAAGACTGGGAGGCTCGGCAGTCTCCAGCCTGCCTAGGTCGGCGGGTTTGTGCTCACGGCACTCCCTCCTCGGAGTCATTAATGTTCAGGACTACGTAGCTCTTCCTGCAGGTTGGTCCCCCTGGGCTCCCCCATTATTACACGCTTAGGGCTGGACTTCACTGCAGAACGAAGACACACACGAGTTATAAATCACGTTTGCCCCTGGTCAAGCCTTGTCCAAATAGAGAAGCCACTTGCCCAAAAGCTGCGGTGCTTTGCAAGGTGCCCTGGCTGACCAAGCTGGGACAGGAGTCCAGCAAGCACAACAGGGCAGCTGCTCCACAGCCCCTCTGCAGCGGCAGTGCACCCAGTGCCTTCCCACGGGGCAGCGAGCTGCTGCCGAAACGTCTGCCACCACGGCTTCTGCCCTGCATCAGTCTCCTGTGTGCACAGAGCACGGCACGGTTACAGGATTAGCCGCCTCTTTAACCTCCCTCCAGCTTTGAGTGCATCCTTTAGAGGCACAGGCTTTGTTCCTTCCTTCCCCTGCCAGTGTCCCCAGGCTCCCTGGCTCACAAGTGTTTGTGGAAAACTTTGTTTTTTCAGAAAGAAATTAAATACCAGCATCTTTCAGCTTTAAAAAGCCCCAAAACAAGCAACTGAAAATGAACTATTTGGATAGGAAGTGTTGCCCCAGCACATCACGGGAGCTGGGAGCCTCACACTGCCACTCTCCTCTAAATGCTAGTCCGGTCTGGCGTGTGTGCACCACGACCTCGCGGTCTCCCCGCTTGTGAGAGAAAGACTTTGCACCAGGAGAGCGGGGCTGTAGCTGTGGCCGAGTGTGCTGAGCCCCCCTGGCTAGAAAAGCTGCGTTTGGTGCAGGAGCCGCGCCGAGGGAGCTCCTGGTGCTGGGCTGAGCCTCCAGAAGCTGCTCCCAGAAACGTTGCTTGTGTTTTGATACCAGCTCCAGGTGGGGTGCGTCTCTGAAATTTAAATATTTGCTCTTCAACACAAGGACATTCTTCAGTCTATTAACCTATTTGTATTGAATTAGTCAGAGAAGCGTTGCCCCTGGCTGTTCGACACAAATCTTTTGGGCAAAGAATGTTACCTGCAGTGTTTCTTCTTCAACAAGTCGCAGCAAGGGAAGGATTTGTCAGGCAGAACTGGGAAGTGAGGGGGTGAGCGCTGCCGGCACTGCTCGGGGCCTGGGAGGGTCCGCGCGCGCTGCTGGCAGAGCCGGCCTGGCCGTGGCCTCCCCGGGCTGCAGGCGTGTGCGGGTGAGGTGCACGCCACGCTGGTGCCACCCTCGCTGCTGAGCTCTAGAGAAGCCTGCTCACGTGAGCACAGGGCATGCGGCCCTTTTCACACCGCGGTTCCATATTCAATCACAGACACATCGGGGTGTTTCTTCATTGCCACTGGTTTAGGATCCCCTTTCATCAAACCCAGAGGAAAGGAGGATGGCTGCAAGCCCCAGGCTGAGAATACTTGCAGTAGCACATGAGCTGGATGTCTGCTCCCCGCGGACACCAGGCACGCTAACCCGGAGGAGACCGGCAGCACCGAGGGGCTGTGGGCTCTGACGCACGTGGACTGATCATTCAGGCCGCTGACAGACATCTCCCTGGTCTGGGGACGCAGTGGCAAGGGGGTGTTGCAGGCACATCACGCGTTTCCAGTGCATTTTGGGTTCCTAGTGGGTCCGATTCTTATCTCAGTGAAGATGTACGATTTGTGATGCATTTTTAAAAATGCATCTTCTGAAATCTGGTGTAATGCTTGAGATCTCAGCTTAATCCTGCCTTAGCTGCACATCAAAGAGCAACTCACAAAGACACTCGCATGGACCCAGAGGGGCAGACTTCCACCTTCAGCATCCTCTGTGCAAAAATGAAGTTTATTTTCTACCTGAGGGGACTTTTTACCAGCTTGAATTTTCGCTGAGCCTGAGGAAGGGTGTGCGTGCCCGAAAGCTTTGCAGAAAAAGATAATTTTCTTGCAATTTCTTAGTTGCTCTAATGAAAGGTCTCATCTCTGAACCCAGACTTCTAGAGTTTCTCATTTCTTTTGGTCTCAGACCAACACGGGTACCGAATACATCCCTGAGATCTCAGCTTGCATTCTGTTTTAAAAAGTCAGTTTTCAACACTCGTAAGTGCAGAGAAAACATTGAAATGCAACTCCTGCGTGTCCTACAGGCTCAGGAGCCAGAGGGCAAAGAGAAGGGTCCCCAAAGTTGTGATTTGAACTATTCAGTTCAAAACCAAGTCCGTGATTCGGAGTCATGGCTCATGATTGTGGATCCTGGGCTGGATTTGAATCCGTGCCATTGCTGTAGATTCCCACTAGAAGACAATGGATAAACTCTGCACTCGAGCCCAGGACACGAGCACATAGCGCAGACGGCCCAGGTCACTCATCCAGCACAGCCAGGGATGGCTTTCTGCAGCACCTTGCCTCCACTGCCACAGCGCAGACCCCGGCGTAAAGTCAAGGGGGTTTGTTTAATCTTAAATTGAGAATGTCCTCCCTTGTCAATCTACTTTTTGTTTAAAAATATGCTAATGCTGTTGTGAATCACCACCTTCCTGGTCTGCATGTGTCTAGGAGGGTCCCTGGCTGATGGGTCCTACCACCATGTCCTTGCAGAGGTTGCTGTCGGTGGGTCCGTGTGGTGTTTCTCCAAATGCACTTGGCGACTAGCTGGGATTCTCCAACAACGGGATCATCTGTTATACTTTGCGACATGCCGTCTATCTCCTAGCTTCCTTCCTCCAAAGAGCTTAGTGCTGCAGTAATTAAAACGCAGACCAGGAAGAGTCCTTCCTCCTTGAGAAGTAGCTATTGCAATGCCTGGAGCGTGGTGGACTTCAGTGCAGGCAGGCAAGGCTGGAGTTGGGAGGTCTCCACACCCATCAGCAGTGCCCCAGATACTAGGAACCGGGAGACTTTTTTTTCATAGATTTCATAGACATCAGGGCTGGAAGGGACCTCGGAAGGTCATCGAGTCCAGCCCCCCGCCCAAAGGAAGGGCAGGAAGTCAGCTGGGGTCATAGGATCCCACCGAGATGAGCATCCAGTTTCATCTTGAAGGTGTTCAATGAAGGTGCTTGAACCACCTCCGGTTCAAGACGTGTTAGATCGGCCACTCCTGTCCCTGGATCATGCCACAGCGTCTCCGTGCACGTCCTGCCAGGTGGGGAGAAGGGCGAGCCTGGTGCACCTGAGATAAGAAAGGTTTTCGACCTCCAGTTTACACTGCTGTTAGGTTGGGGCATGCGTGACTTTGGATTCCAGATGGATTTTCTTGTATGTAAATAGATCACCAACCCCAAGCATTCAAATAGCATGAATCAGGCCAGACAAATAAAGACATCAGCTTAGAAATGGCTTTTGAATAATAAATCATTCTCTTTGCCCTCTGGTGTCTGCGCCTTTAGGCTGTGTTGTTTGCCTGCTCACAAGCTTGTTCTTGGAGGCCAGAGGAGCTGGCAGTGCTTTAAGGAAAGCGTCACATGTCACAAGCGGCGCGGCGCGGCGCGGCGCGGCATTGGGGTCTGTATGCGCCCCGTTTTTACTGACGGAGCGGTGCTTGGTCCTTGGAAATCGGGTTGTTTTCCTGGGGTGCTGCAGGTTGTATCACTCCCAGGCCCGGGGATGGTATCCCGTCCGTCTGGGGGTGGCAGGGGGTGAAGCCACCCTTTTTTTCCTAGTTAGAACCAGTTAGCCTTGCTCCCTGGGGAGGGCAGGTCTCCTCCAAATTTACAGGAGTGTCATATCATCTCTGGCTAGCAGATGAAATGCCCATAATAAGACTAGCGCAAAGCAAGGCTGCATAATCATGGGCCCAGAAGTCAGTAAATGCCAGCATTAACTCCACACAGCCTTACCTCTGCCCCTTTCTGAGCACGGCTTCTTTCCCTGGGACAATTAATTGCAATTTTTGAGACCTTTCTCAGGACAGGACCACCAGCTAATGCCCGCAGCCCCGACATCTGGCAGTATTTCCTGATGTAGGCACGTAGGCAATGCCAGAAGCACAGGGGCCTTGCCAGCAGCAAACAGGACAAACTGCTTGAGAGCCTCGTCTGGTGGTTGTTACCTGGGTGTGGGGAGGCCCAGCTACTTGGCAGACACATCTAGACCTCGTGTGTGCTTTGGGGCAGGGACGCACTTTGCTCTCGACTGCCCCGTTTGGAAATCGGTGCCCCGTCCCAGACCAGGTCAGAGGTGGAGCCCAGCTCTTGGCCTGACGATGGCAGCTCCAGCGTCCTGCTGCTCCCAACAGCTCTGTCCCCCCTAAAATACAGAGGACGGGTGATGCTCTCTTTTTAATCCGCATGCTCCGGTCCGCTGTTTGCAAAGCAACCGCCTCGTGCCTTCTGGACGGCTGAGCGGCAGACTAGGGGAGTGCAGGCCTGCAGCCCGACAGCCAGCTCGGTAGTGCATTTTGTCCTCTTGGTTGAACAGTAGTGAAACCGGGATGAGTATATTCGTGCCAGGTGGTGTACTGCGTGTGCAACTCCCCTAGCAAGAGCGAGCCCCGTTCTACTATCTAAGCATGCCCGTCAAGAAAATACTACTGCTTCTGGGGAAAGGAGGCACGGCATTGCAAAGAAGACCTGTGCTTTGCTTGCAAGACTTGAGATCAACCCCGGAGCTTTCTCCTTCTCTCTGTAAATCAAGTTGCTGGGTGAATTCATCCAGCCCAGCTCATCTCAAAGGAAGCCTGTGGAGGTGGCCCAGCCACATGTCGTGAAAGCCCAGCGAGAAGCTATATGAGCGAACAAGGCTTTATAAACGGACAACAGAGTCAAGGACGAGCTCTTTATTTCAAACCCTCCCATATCCTGCACGCTCCGAAAGCAAGCTACCTGCACGAGGCACAAACGGCAGGAATAAGGGTCCCGAATTATTTGAAGGAAACAATGCTACGTGCATCAGTGGGACCGCGCTTCAAACACCGTCCTGACTGCGCCTGCCATGGGCACTGCCACCGTCTCTCGTTAGTGGCTTATTAGTCACCTGCAACATCCCAGCGGCATCCGTCAGGTGCCACTGAACGGACCTGAGCCGGGCCGGCCGAGGCAGGGGAGGAAGACGGCGATGGGGCGGGAGATGAAGGGGAGCCGGGGGGAAGGGCGTATCGAGGCGTTTCTAGGAGAACTCCACCCTGGCTCTGCCAGGAGGAATGTGGCTCTTGACTGAGCTCTGAAAGCATTTCCAAGCCTTTAAACTCCAAATGAAGAAGCTGAAAAGGGGCGAGTGCCCCTGCTGCGGGGAGAGCGATAGGGGGAGATTAAAGCAGGCTTTAACACAGCTTTGCTCAACAATGTCTTCTGAGTAGCGATAGGAGAGCTCCGGATTAGGGGGAAATCCTCTCAGACCAAAGGGGAGTTAAACACATCCCTCCCTGCGCGCACCGAGGGGTGCTCCTGAATCTGGCTCTTTCAGGGGCCGCGGCGGCCCCTCCCCGGGCCCTTCTCCCTTTGATGCGCAGCAGAGTGAAGCCGAGCAGGGGCAATTAGGTGATGGACTTACAGTCCCGAGAGCGCCACTCCCTGCCTCTCGCCCTTTCTCTGCACTCTTTCATCCTTTGCCCTCGCTTGGATCCATCTGCACTAATTGAATTAGCCAAACCCCTCCCCGTGGCTCACCTGGAGCAGGTCGGGCGGCCTGGCAGAGCTGCATTTCGCAGTTTAAGCTGCGACCAAGGGGCCAGGCCTAAATGGGGCTCATCGGGGGTCCCTGCGGGGCTGCTGTTTGCATTCTGGGAGCGCCTGGAGACTTTCGAGCAGGCGGGCGAGTGACCTCGGGAGCGGCCTGCGTAGCGACGGGATGAATTTTTCCGTCGCTGGATGTCTGCCTTGAGCCGCACGGGCTCTGTCGCAAAGACCCGCTCTATCCCGGCCAGGGGCTCAGAGCCGGGTGTGGAGCCGCTGTGCGCTGGGCACGGCGGGTCAGACCGAGTGGGCAGAAGGAGCCCTTCAGACCTTGAGTCTGCTCAGGCTGCTAGCACCCCTGAGAGGGAGGAAAGGCATCTGGAGGGATGAGTATACTCCTGTTTAACTCTGGGGAGGAGTCCAGCCAGCGGGGAGCTCCGGGGCCAGATTTATCCTCCCCGGAGGCACCCCTTAGGAGAAGAAATTGCAGAGGCGCTTAAACTCCCTTTGGGCGGAGGCTGCAAAGGGCAAGCACCTCTTCAACAAGCCTCCTCTTGTGCTCATGCTTTCTGCAGCCGTCCTCTGGCTCCCAAACCCTCCTGGCCTGGCATCCCTGCAGGGATTACACAGGAAAAGGAGAATGGTGCTGACACAGGCCCCACACCCCCTCGTGCACTGGCCCCTGCCTACGTTAGCCTCTCCCAGCTGCATTTAAATTGCATGTATACCAAGCCCCAATTAAATCTTGCACCTTCCAAGGCAGAGCCGTTAGCATGAAGCCTGACCGCCGCGCTTCAGGATGCTGCTGCTCCGTGTCTCGCTCGCGGCGGTGCTGGACCCACGGGGGCCGGACAGCTGCCGAGGAAGCTTGCTGCAGCATCAAATTATTCCTGGTGGATTTGCCACTGGGCAACTGATCTGTGGGATTGCCACGACTCCCCGCAAGCCCAGGGACCGGGTCCGGGAGCGTGGGGCCCACGGCAGAGTCGAGCGTAGACCGCTCCCTGCGGCACATGATAGACGCCCCGGCTGTTCCCGGGCAGTCTCTTCCAGTTCTGCTGCGTGTGCTGGTCTCCCTGGAGCTGGTCCCATGGTGGGTCAGGGGATGTTTTTAATAAGAGGGCAGCAAGGGCTCCTGGAGCAGATAAGCAGCACTGTGCAATTAATCATCCCCTTCGCAGCCCAAAGTAACCGTACACCAGCATGGAGTTATTAGCGATGACGATCTTTCATCTCCGCTCCCGGCTCAGCTGTCGGTGCCGCGCTCTGCCTTTGCTGTGACACCATCCCCAGGGAGCCAGGCAGTGTGCGCACCATAAGGTTGTGTCTGTGCTAATCAAAGTGCCTCTAATAGGATTTGGGAGCGTCTGGGAGCCTTATCTTGTGGTTGCCATAATGGAGAATGACACCGGAGGCTCTGGACAAGTTTAGGGCTGTCTCCGCTGCCCGTCCAGCCCCATCCACAGTGTCTGCATCTTTGGACCTTCTGCAGCAAGCAGCTGGAGCCAGATATGGAGATTCCCAGTCATCAGTGGCCTAAATACCATGCATAGCTGGGAGCACGAGCTCCCAGGGTGCCCGAGGCCTGGGGTTAACGAGCCAGGAGCATCAGCAAGATCTGGGTATTGCTTCTTTGCTGAGCACAGGCCTCCTCGAGTGGGGAGGCAGAGCCCACTGCTGCCCCGAAGATGCAGGACGAGTGGGTCACTGGCAGGGGGGCGTCCCCTGCAGTCATTGCAAAGGGCAAACGGCACGTGGATTTGGGGGCAAGGGGAGCCCATGCAGTGTTGGGGGCTGCTGAGCGGGGGACTCTCGTTCTTCCCTCTGCTCATCTGACACCTTCCCCCACTTGGCTGCTAAAAAGCATTGCACCCCCCTGGTCGGGGAACCACAGAGCCCCGCTAGACACGTTCCCATTAGCTGATGGTTCCTCATTAGTGATTAAGGTCTGAGAAGATGAATCACGGAGCTTGCTTTTAATCCATTTTCTATGTGCTGTATTGATTGGGTCTGATACTAATGTGTTGTTAGGGTGCTGTGCAGAACTGCACGTTGCCGAAGGGGAGAGCAAGGCACGGCACAGCTACCTGCTGGGGCGTCTAGGGAGGCCGCTCTGAAAACATCATCTTTCTTAGTTGATTTTTTTTTTCTTTCTGTTTGGTTTTGCCCCTATTGCCCATGCTAGGGCCGGGCACTGCCCAGCCAGGAGTCCCAGGAGAGCCATTGCCTGCTGGGCCCTGCAGTGCACACCTGTAGCATGCCATCTTCATGACTGCCAGCTCTGCCCGTGGGCGTACACATGTGGGGAGACCAGGGCAGAGCAGGTGCAGATGCGACCAGCCTTTGCAGAGGAGACTTGGAGACAGAAAAGGCTTCTGATATTCCCCACCCCTTAGCGTATTTGTCCGGCGCGTGCACACACTGGCCTGGCATGGGAAATGGGCAGAGGGTCTGACTGCTGTGGTTTTCGCAGAGACTGCAGTTTTGCTTCCAGCAGGCCATTTTCACAGGAGTCAAATCTCTGGTGCCCGTGAAAATGTGACAGCCTCCCACGGGGCACACAGCGCACGGGGTCTCGTGCCATCCAGCACTGCAGTGGTGTACACACACAGCACACGTCGTTTCTCTTCCCAGCACCTTGGCCAGCACTTTGTGGTTTTGGCTGGAACCTGAAGCCAAATAATAGAAATGCTGAAGTTCAGGAAAGGCTGTCGGATGGGAGAGGCCTGGGCAGCTGTTGATCTTTCCTAGAGCTGAACGGTCGGGCGCCGCTCTACTACCGAGTCTCAAGATTCGGAAGGGAACTTCACTGTGATGGATCAATGTTTGCAGAGGCAAAGGCCTGGCCGGCACCCCTGAGCGGTCACCAAAAGCAAGTCACGGTTTGAATCTGCTGTTGTCAAATGTGCGATGCTCACTGCCCTGCCATAAACTGCAAATATTGCAACCAAACACTCCAGCGATGACTGTGGGCAACACTGAGGGCCTGGGGACCCCATCAGTATTACAGCTTCGTTGTGCTGGGTGCTGTACAAACACATAATTTCTGTGCCAAAAAACGTAGTCACAAGAGACAGGACAGCCGCCGGATGATGGAAGGGGTTCTTAGCCCTATTTTACAGGCAGGGGACTGAGGCCCAAAGCGATGGAGTGACTTGCTCTGAAAAGAGAAGCTGGCAGTGAGATCTCAGGATCCCCAGGCAAATGCCTCAGTCAGAGGTCCCTTTGTCCTCTGCTGTCCAGCTCACCTGCAGTAACATTTGAAATGTGCCCTTGCATGTATTGCATATTCAGCTGTAATACTTGCAGTTTGCAGTTCTGACCACGTGCTGCCTAGGGAGCATTTGCTTGAAGCAATTTAAAACTCACTGTCAATACTGTAATGAATAAATTCAAGAACGTCATCCCCTTCTCGTGAACAGGAGAAGAAGCTGCGCTCGCTGCATCAGTAATGACTGCACGCTCTTCGCTCAGCTCTTCCCTGCTCCCGGGGGGACGGCTCACAAGCAGTCACAGCACCTCCAGCGCTGCCGGTGCTAGAGGCGCAGCATGCTCATTGCTCACCTACAAGGAAGCCAAGTTCACCGCTGCGGCATGGCAGGGGCATGGCACTGCTACAGCATGGTCTGGGGCTGGGTGAAATAGGGTGTGCGGCGCGTTTCCTCGTTAGCAGCTGCAGAAGGAAGTTCCTTGCAAAATGGTGCATCTCTTGCTATCTATACAAACGTGGTGTGTTGAGGCAAAAGTGGAGTTTGAGGGCATGGGTTACTGCGCTTACCCCACCTTCCTGCCTTTTAATAGAAATTGAGGATTATGGAATTTAATTTTAAAATGCAGGAGAATGCCGGGGGCGGGCAGTGCTCTCGGCTCCC
>NW_005842063.1:664746-665301 GCF_000455745.1 Alligator sinensis | reverse complement strand
AAGAACAGAGCAGAGGAATACCAGGAAAGCCAACAGCTTGTGCATGGGCCCGAAGGATCCACCCTCCTTAATGCCTTTGTAGATGTGCCTACTTACATCCTGACACCCAGGCGTCAGCTGTGCAGACCCATAAACCTCGGCTATTCCCCTAGAGCCGGCCAGCAAGGGGGCTGAGACTGCAAAGCTGGGGCTTGAGCGTGACCCTGTATGCCAACTGGCCAACAAATGTGGCCACACGCACCATAGCTGTCTGCAAGGAGCTAACGTGGATCACTAGATACGCATATCCTGAATCCTTCCTGGACAAGCTCATGCTCACCGCAGGCTCCGGCAGATAGCAGCAGCAGTCTGCAGAGCAAGCATGAGCACGGGCAGCAGGCCAGGACGTGCGCGCGGAGCCTGCCAGGGGTGGGGGCAGCGGCCACAGGATGGGACAGCAAGAACTCGGAGCAACAGCTGCGAGTGGGTGGTGGCCAGAAGGAAAGACCTCCGGGCCTGCGCCGGCCCTCCATCCTTCTGCATGTCTCCCCAGCCGTGTCTGAACACATCTGAAGG
>NW_005842063.1:644092-664715 GCF_000455745.1 Alligator sinensis | reverse complement strand
CCAAACAGCCCTGACCCTGGTTGGCAGAGAAGAACGGGTGTAGGCCGGACTACGTCTTTGGGTTGCTCGTGCATAGGCTATTTGCAAGGCCAAACACGAGCCAAGACGGAGCAGGGAGAATGCATTGGGCTCTGGAGCTGAAACGTGTTGTAGAGGCATTGTAGTTACCCCCAAACCGAGCATCACAGATCGAGGAAACACACAACGTGGGTTGAGCTGAACTGCAAACTGACCATAGTAAGGTTTGGAAATGCAGAGCTAGGCACGCAGGCCAAATTAACGTGGCCCTGGGGTGAGAGAAGAGGAGAAAGGAAGGGAAACCAGAACATTTGCGGGGTTCACTTTTGAAAGCATTGGCAGAAAGGCCATTGCTTGTTGGCTAAAATGTTTCAAAAACAATGTCACTGACCCCTAATTAATAGCAGTTCTTCCTGTTGTGGACGTATCCTACGGTTTAAAATGCCAAGTGCTCCAGTGCCCGAAGACTGCTCGGAGACTTTCCAAGGGGAGCCAGCTCCCGGTGGAGACCAGAGCCTCGTCTCCCCAGGAAACAAGACCTCTGAAAAGCGAGGACTGCTGAGAGACGTGGGCTAGAAAATCATGAGGCACTGGGGAAGAATTGCAAACACTTGTAGTTTTCTGACTCGCTAGTGTATAAACAGTGCTAATCCAGCACTTCCAACGGCTTTTAAACAGACTTCCCTGGCTCAGGATGGAAGTTTAGACTTGGCCTGTGCTGTGGAGTAGCACCCGGGTGTCCCGGGAGGTGGCCTGTCCCTGCGCACAGGTCCCAGAGCTCAGGAAAGACCTCGAGGCTCTTTGCTATTTGTGTAGATTTCCAAAATGTGCAAGTGCAGAGAGCAAAGTTGGTTTCTTGGAGCAGGAAAGTGATTACTGGACGCAGTTGCCAGGGCCTGGCCGAGCTCAGACCCCCTCCGATTCTGGAGGAGTGAGGCCAGGCGAATGAGTCTCTGCTCCAGGTCTTTGGGCAGATGGGTCTCTGGGTCTCTGCCCCAGCCGGGTCTCTGGGGTCTCTGCCTCTGGTTCCCAAAGTTGCACAGGACTTCCGTTCAGGTCCTGCGCTCGCAGTGACGTCCTCCGCCCGGGACCGCGTGTAGCTTTGATTCACCCCAAAAGCTCGTGGATGTGACTGGGAGAGGGCTGAGCACTGTCCCGGGAGGAAGCCTGGCTGCACTTTCCCGGGCAGCAGAGACAATGCGAGTGTCATCCGAAGTGCAAGAGCCCCGGTGATTTACTGACTTTCTTGCATCTCTCGGGGTGGATTTTCCCTTCTTCCTTTTGACCGCTGTTTTACTCCTTCTCTCCTGTCTGCTTGTGGTTTGCGGTTTCCCCGCTCGTGTAACCTGAGGAGATTATATGTTTATCTGCGATTACGTGACATGCTTTGGCTGCCTCCTTGGTTTCCGAATTTATTTTCTGCTCCTCGGTCCTGCCTGGGCCCGGGCTCGCCGAGGGTCTCTGCATGCAGCGACCTGGAACGGCATGAAAGGGTGACGGTTCCCTCCGACGCGCCACAGCTGAGGTCTGCGCCGATCGTGGAGGACACGGGGCTGAATCCAGCAGCATTGCAGGCAGGGTGGCTTCGGAGTAAATAGGACCCAGATCCACCCCAATGCAAGGCCTGCCCCCATCTCGCCCGCTGCAGACAGACTCTTCCTCCCAGCCGTTAGACGGAGCCACGCACCCCTCCCCGCAGAAAGACCCTTCCTCCCTGGCCACCAAATGGACTATTGTCTTCCTCCCACTGCCGAGTCCTTGATCTCCCAGCCAAGCAAAGCAGCCCGGCCGCCCCAGCCGGCAGCTGGCTGACACGGCTCAGCTGCGGGTCTCCTTGCAGCCTGCTGCTGTGGCTCTGACTCATTTGCTGCCTCCAGGCCCCCTGGACACACAGCCAGGGCCAGAAATCCAGCCTTCGTCTGCCCTGGGTTGCAGGTGTGGCTCGGGACAGCTGGTCCTGCTGGAGTCCTGAGCGAGCTAGGTGTGGTTTTGGAAGCAACCAGGCTGGAGGGAGGGCTGCGCCAGGGCAGCAGGAAAGAGCCTGCAGTCTAGGGGAAGAGAGGACACCGGATGGGGTGGTCGAAGGGATGGAGCTGGGGCTGCGGTGAGCAACAGGAGGGCTCTAATAAAAGACCAGGTGTGGAGGAGGCAAGAATCAAGCAAGCAAGGACCGGGCAGGGAAAGGGTTGGGGAGATGTAGAGCAGGAGGTAGGAAGTGAAGGAGGAAAGCTGGCGAGCCCTTCTCCCACCCATCTCAGACCCGCTTTCGTCCCCCCTCCTTTAGCCCCGGGGACCTGCATCCAGCAACTACACAAGCCGTAGGCCTCAGTGCCTGGCTCTGCCCACCCTCCACCTGCCTTTTCCTGCCCGTGAGCATCGTGTATAGGAAGGATGTCTGTGAAACGAGTATCTGGGCTGAGTGGGGTGGGCGTGCGCGTGCACACGGTGCGTGGGCCGTGTGTTCGGGGCTGTTCGTAGGCTGTGTGTACTGACCGAGGGGGAGGTTGCGGTCCAGCAAGACGTGTGCGTGACTGTGGAAGACTGCCTTGCCTTTGAAAGCTTGTCTCATTTTACCCCAGCCACACAGTCGGTCCCAGCAAATTGCTCGCCCTAAGAAATCCCTGCCTGCAGCGTACAGGGACACGCTTTGTACCGGGGAGTGTTGCATGTGGGGCAGCGCGCTGCGAATGGAGGACCGCGCTGCACCCCCGGGACGAGGGGATACGGCGTAGATCCTGACCTGTGAGCAGGGTTGCAAGCAGTGAAAGGGTTGCAGTACCGAGCGCTACAGCTGGCAGGTGCAGAGGGGAAGGTGGGCATGGTCCCCCCGCCTGGCATGGACACGGGGCAGACGATGCTGTCCTGAATGGCCGTCAGCAGCCGCAGCACTTCCTTCCTGATCTTCAGCCCCAGCGTAACTGCAGAAATAACTTTGAGTAACCCACCTTGGAATAACCCGGCCACAGCCCTCCGCCTCGCTGCAGATCCACGCGCTATATTCAGCGCGGCGGCTGCGGAGGCTGTGACTCAGTTCTGTATTTATAGCGGGGCAGAAGCCGGCGAGGGACGAGGGCTAAGCAGGGATAAAACAGACACGGCGAGTCCTTGTTGTCTCTGGCGTGTAGGAAGGAAATCGGCAGCTATCGTTTGCAAGCCAACCAAGTCCCACTCCCTGCCTGGGCCCTTCCTTGCTGCCCCTCTGCCCTTAGCATAGACCGTGACCAGCCTTCGTGGCCCCGATGCCCCGACCGTATTGGTGCCATAGATTCATAGATTCATAGATGCTAGGGTCGGAAGGGACCTCAATAGATCATCGAGTCCGACCCCCTGCATAGGCAGGAAAGAGAGCTGGGTCTAGATGACCCCAGCTAGATACTCATCTAACCTCCTCTTGAAGACCCCCAGGGTAGGGGAGCGCACCACCTCCCTTGGGAGCCCGTTCCAGACCTGGGCCACTCGAACTGTGAAGAAGTTCTTCCTAATGTCCGATCTAAATCTGCTCTCTGCTACTTCATGGCCAGTATTTCTTGTAACCCCCGGGGGCGCCTGGGTGAATAAATCCTCACCAGGATTTATCCTCACTGTGCCCCCGTGATGAACTTATAGGCAGCCACAAGGTCGCCTCTCAACCTTCTCTTGCGGAGGCTGAATAGATCCAGTTTCTCTAGTCTCTCCTCGTAGGGCTTGGCCTGCAAGCCCTTAACCATACGAGTGGCCCTTCTCTGGACCCTCTCCAGGTTATCCGCATCCCTCTTGAAGTGCGGCGCCCAGAATTGCACGCAGTACTCCAGCTGCGGTCTGACCAGCGCCCGATAGAGGGGAAGTATCACCTCCTTGGACCTGTTCGTCATGCATCTGCTGATGCACGATAAAGTGCCATTGGCTTTTCTGATGGCTTCGTCACACTGCCGACTCATGTTCATCTTGGAGTCCACTAGGACTCCCAGATCCCTTTCCACTTCCGTGCCACCCAGCAGGTCATGCCCTAGGCTGTAGGTGTGCTGGACATTTTTCCTCCCTAGGTGCAGCACTTTGCATTTCTCCTTGTTGAACTGCATTCTGTTGTTTTCTGCCCACTTGTCCAACCTGTCCAGGTCTGCTTGCAGCTGTTCCCTGCCCTCCGGCGTGTCCACTTCTCCCCATAGCTTTGTGTCATCTGCAACCTTGGACAGAGTACATTTCACTCCCTCGTCCAAGTCGCTGATGAAGACATTGAAGAGTATCGGTCCAAGGACCGAGCCCTGCGGGACCCCATTGCCCACACCCTTCCAGGTCGAAGCCAACCCATCCACCACGACTCTCTGGGTGCCATGGGAGGACTGCGGTTTCCCGTACACGCGTACATCCCCCGTGTCTCTGTCTGAAGCTCGCGCCGCTTTGGCAGGGCCCCGAGGAGTCTGTTGTCACCTTGTGCTCGCTCCAGCAGTCAGTGGGGTGGGGCTGGGCTGATGGACAGAGGAAACAAGGCTGGAGATGGAGCTAGATGTGGCTCTCCAATACATGCAGGGAAAACTCTTCCCTCCAGCATCTGCCCCCATTGAGATGGCCTGATTGTTCTCCTCTTGAAGGGGTTCTCCCCCATCCCGTCTTGCGTTTTGGGATGTGGCCGCTCAGGTCCAAAACACAAAACTGATGTTACCCCGAAAGGATGGAAGGGACTAGAGGGTTTGCAAGAGTGACGGCAGCCGTTTGGCCTTCGTGGTGCTACCGAGGTCAGTGCCCGGCACTGCGGCTGCCCCCGTGCTAGCAGGGCCCAGCAAGGACAGTGCATCAGGGGCACGGCCTCTGGATCAGACCTTCCTGGCCCCGACATGCTGGAGGGTGCAAGCGGTAGAGGAGCTGTTCGCTCCTCCTTCCACCCTCGGCTCTCTGCCGTGTGACGCGGGAGATGGGGCAAGATGGACCCGGGGTTTGACCCGGCTAGTGGCAGCTCTTGTGACAAAGGAGAGGCCCTTTTTCTGGGGGTGCCCATTCCCGGCTGGCCCTGAGGAGCCGGGACACGGGGATTTGGCAGTCTGGCCTGGAGTCTCCCTGAGGATTGGCACGTTGTCCTGAGCGGGTGGGAAAGTGTTAGCTCATGCATGCCGTCCAGGAGCAGACGTGCGGATCGCCTCCACCTGTTTCCGATAAGCTCACTAATCCAGTCCCATAATGATTCTTTATTAATGGATGCTCCTGTCTTCATTACATGCCTTAATTAGTGTTTTGTGAGCAAATACAAGGGGATAAGAACCGTGTCACATTTTCCAATGGGGGGTTTACACACAGCTACCAAAATAACCCTGTCTGGGAAGTCGCAGTTCCTGTTTCACCCTGCCCATCGGCCGCGGTTATGAGAGAGGTTTCTGCCTAATCCAGCTGCCCGGCTGGGTGAACTGGTGTGCACTGCCCAGGGGTCCCCTCCCTTCCTCCCGGCTGCAGTCACTGCACTGACACAGCGAAGGATGAATTTCAGTCATGCACAGACTTGAAGTGGCATTTGCAGTGGGGATCAAGCGTCCTGGAAAAGTCAAGGCCGGTGCCCTTCTCCTGGGTGCTGCCCGCCAGAAACCAGAGCAGCACGGGCATGGTGAAGGGGAGAGGGACAAGAAAGGGTTTGTGCAGGCAGATGGGATGGGACATCCCGCATGGATGCTGTTTGGTGAGACTCACAGCAGCTCGAGCAGGACCAGGCTCCTGCTCTCCATGCGGATGGGACCGTGCACCATTCCTCACTAGCAACGAGTTCAGATATCAGTGACCCCCTGGGGGAGGAGGAGAGTGATGGGGAGCAAAGTATGGACTGCTGTAGCCCAACTCAAGCAGGAGAGCAAAGGGAAAGGCTGTGGATATAAAGGTGAGCCGGAGCCGCTGGACCGCAGGCTGCAGAGACCCAGTGGCGCCTGTCTCCGTGCACAGAGCAGCAGCAGCCCCGGGACAGGCGTCGGCTGCTCCTCCATCCAGCCTTGGTCCTGTGCCCCGGCAGCAGCTGGGCAATGCAACCAGAGCTGCTGGAAAGCGGTTCTTCAGTTCCTCCCAGAAGGGAAAAGGGACAAAACAGTCTGTTACTGTCCAAAAGGAGAGGCGCTGCTCTGTGCTCCGGGCAGGACGTGTCCCCTCCAGGCACAGGGCACGCTGTTTCCAGTTCCTCCAAGGAGCACCCTGTGCTCCTGACTGCATCCCGAGAGCGGGGACACCCAGGTCCCGATGTGGAGGGGTTCCCCTAGCCCCTAAGCAAATCCCCAGCATGTGCGGTGCGGGGGGCGCAGCGGGCGAGGAGTGGCTGGACGGCCGGAGTCTGCCGCAGCCCCGCTGTCTGGGATGCAATGGGATGCTCCTTCCCCGGCCACCTGGGCACAGATCCAGAGCTGCTCTTGGAGCCAGGGAGGTGACTCCTGGTCCTCAGCGTCAGTGGACAGCTTGCGGATCGCTTCCCCGGGTGTCGAGGTCACTCCCTCCACGTTGACCCCAGGCCGCCCCTAGGAAGGTGTTTCGGTTCCCATCGACCCTTTCCCATTTTTCCAGAGAGTGAAATGAACCAAAACCTGCCCCGTCGTCGGGGCTCCAGGGGGAATTTAATTCCAAGGTTCAAAGCTCCCTTCGCAGATAAAAGGGTGATCAGCAAGAGGGGATGAGCTGGTTAATCAGAGATAAAGAAGAAAGCAGGACAGAAGGGCTGGGACTATGCAGCAAAGCCCAGCGTGAGAGGCAGCTTTTCTCCTTGCGAACGCTTTCCCAGTTAATGATTGCAGGCCTTAGCTGCCAGTTCCAGCCCGCTGCTCTGCAAGAAAAGGCAA
This sequence comes from Alligator sinensis, assembly GCF_000455745.1. Lineage (NCBI taxonomy): Eukaryota > Metazoa > Chordata > Crocodylia > Alligatoridae > Alligator > Alligator sinensis. The sequence goes on along the minus strand of NW_005842063.1, from coordinate 657,921 downwards.
TTAATTTAAGACTAATAGGATTTTAAATTCAAAACAATCCCATGAGACTTTGAAAAGGGAGCTGTGAATGCACTAGAGAGACGGCCAGCCATAGGCAGGGAGGCGGCCTCGGATTTGGCAGCGTGGCCAGGGGAATTAAGAGCACGGATCTGAAATCCCTGCTCCTTAAACCACAGGCTTGGTAAAGACCGCTTTTAATCCGAAGGCGTCACAGCGGGGATGGCAGCGTCCTCGCCACGGGGACATGAGAAGGTGGCATTTCATTGTGCCAGCCCCGGGCCACCCTCAGCCCCTGCCTACCCCTCCGATGGGGAATCCCTCGCCTCTCCCTCCAGTTCGACCCAGCTCTAAGATGTGTTTCACGGGAACTGGCACCAGTCAGGGCCCACCACCCTCTTTGAAGGGATTCATGGGGTAGCGCAGACAGAGAGACGAAGGGTGAAGTAGCCAGCACCGAGCGCCGTGCTTCTGGGGCTGGACTGCTGCTAGGAGCCAAGCTAGCGAGTGCAGAGCTAGCACGGGTCTCTCCCCCCCCCCGTCTCCTTTGTGGGTTGCCTCTGTGATGGCAGCACAAATTCACTGGCACCAAGGTAAGGCACCAAGCAGCTTCAAAGACCCTTGGACATGCGTTACTTCCTGGGGTGAGCCCTACCCCTCAGCAATGCCACCCAATCCTAATAAGAGGTAGACTGTGGATTTGTTTCGGATGGTTTGGACAGGGCAGGGGTTGCACGAGATGTGACCTCTGCAGGTCCCTTCCAGCCCCACTCTCGATGGGCACATCTGCACATGGGCTTTAATGCACCGTCGCCTATTTTAATGCTCATTAAAGCATCACAAAAAAACTATGCTCTTTAGCTAATGCACATTAAAATGGGCTAATGTACCTCCCCAAACAAAGCCGCATTGTCTGGGCTGAAACGCTCGGCGGGGTGTCGAGAGTGATGAGTTCGTGCTCTGGGAGGGCAGGGGTCAGGCTCTCGGGGTCCTGCTGTTGCCATTGACCCATGTTGCATGGAAGTGACACCGTCAGGGCAGGGAAGGGGGAGCAGAGTCAGCAGGGGCCAGCCCAGCCCTCTCCTGCCCCGTTTGGCCCCGCTGGAGAGGGCCACCTGCTCTAGAGGGGCACGAAGAAGCAAACCATCAAGGCCTGGCTTTCTCCCAGTGCCCTCGGCCACCCCCAGCGACAGCTGCAGACAGGAAAGGAAGCAGCAATGCCAGCCTGCTCCACGCTGCTGCCAGGGGAGCGTGGGCCCTTTTGGGGTGGGGAAGGGCAGCGTGGACGTGGCTTCTGCTCCCGCGGGTGCTGCTGCCCTGCCTCGAGCTCCCCGTGCCCTGTGGGACCAGAATCTCGTCCCGTGCTGCGGAGGGAAACGTCCGGCGTCCGGCATCCGCCCTGACCCCGTGCAGCGCCGGGAGCGATCGTCCTGGGCCTGGGGCGTGCGTGTGCCTGGACGGAGCGGTATAAGCTCTGGCCTGAGGGTTTAATTTCTTTGCTTTTGTGGTTTTCTGCCCAGCCTGCCATGTAGGCACCGACGGAGTCGTGCTTGTTACTGATTTACGTGAAGGGAAAACCTGCCTCAAAAGAGCATTATGGGGCTCGAACATTAGGAAATCCCGCCGTTCCGCTTGCCTGCCCGGTCCGAAATCGGGCATTTCCTTGCTTCTCAGAGCTTGTTTTTCCTCCCTGATGTTTCCAGCGCCGGTCTGCACTGGCGCGGGCTTCAGGTTTTTGAGGAGTAAAGTGAAGAGGGTGGAGTCGCGTCCTGTGGAGGCACACGGGTCATCCACGGGCCAGGGCCTTACCTTTGTGCCCTGTCCCCTTCCAGCACTGGTACTTCCTCCCCGCTCCTTGCTCATCATCCCCACACCCTCCTTGCTGCCGCCCGTCTTGGACCGTGTCCCAGCTCCTCCCTGCCGCTCTACTGGCCCCGCTCCCTCCACCAGCTCGGCCTCCGGCCTCCCCTCTCCCAGCCCCTCTTCCCTGCCACCTCGCCAGACCCGCTCCGTGGCCACGTTTCAGGGAGGCAGTCGCCTTCATCCCATCACGCTGCTGAATGCTGGCTGTGGCCAGGGCACGGAGGGCACCGGAGAAATGGGCCGCAGCAAGGGGCAGCTGCAGGGAAGCAGGTTCCCTTCCTAGCCCCGCGGCCCTGGGCTAAAACAGACCTTGTGCTGCAAGACCCTCAGACTTCAGCGGCTGAACCCGAAGAAGACCCTGGGCACGTGCAAATGGAAACGATCCAGATGGTAACGTGGCCAGATCTTGTTCTGGGAGGGGACCTTTCTGTCAAGCTGCAAGTCCTTCTTGCTTCAAGGCACTAAAACGCTCGACAAAACAGCTGTGGGAATTTTTAACATGGACGAGACAATGATTTTTTCCCCCTGACCTTATGCTGAGAAAGAACTGAATTGTTTTTGCTGAAAATTAAAAAGAAAACACAAAAAGCCCCACCTCTACCTAAGGCAGACGCCTGGCGGGAGGACGTCAGCTTGAACTGTTAAATTTGCTAAGTTATAAAGACCTCAGTCCCATCATGAGAAAGGTTAGACACCGTTAACTAGAGACTGGCTCTATAAAGTAAAAAAGACAAGATAGCTTTCTATCTAGCAGCACTTCGAATCCAAAACGTGCTGCTGACGGTACAAAGATATGATCTTCATGTCGACTACAACCCGAGGAAGAAGTTGCTCCCCGCGCAGAGCCGGGCCAGGGTGCTACTCGACAGCACTTGGACGATGCTGAGGACGATGCCTGATGCTACCCAGCCCCTCGTCCTGCCTGGCTGGGGACCCCCCCTGGGAGCAAGAGCCCATCGGAGCGGGAGGGGGTGACACGGAGACACGGGTGCAGGCATCGGGGTCCTGCTGTTACTGGAAAGCGTGTCCCGGCAGAGCGTGCCGGCTTGGCCACGGGGGAAGAGTCGCAACTCCGTGTGCTTGTACCACCGTAAAACTAATAAAAAGTGGAGGAAGAAAAAAGCAGCTGGTTTCCCCACGTGCACGAGCGAGGAGAGGGCCGTGACTGCAGGTGACAGGGCCGTTTGGGAATGCGGCATGGCTCTGCCGTGGGGATGGGCTCCCTCGGCCTGGGAAGACGGGCTTTGCTTCCTCATCAGCCAGTCGAGTGGAGTGGTGGCTGGATGCTCCCAGGCCCAATGACAAAGTGCTGGACCCCAGCCATTCGAACAAACAGGAGGCAGCCAGTTGGCCAGGGGCCATGCATATAGCCAGCACCGAGCTAAAAAAATCCAGCAAGCTAGTAAATTTAGTAACCTGAAGAGAAACATTCCTCTACCAACCAGCATGCGAACAAGCCAGAAGGGGATAGAAAGCTGACACAGTCGCCTGTTGGCCTTTGGATGTTTGATGGCCAATGGCCAACTGGCTGCCACTTGGTTATTTGCATTGGAACAGGAAACAAATTTTTCTCCTATTTATACTGCTTACCTCAGGAATAAACTAATTACTGTTGTAAAATCGCATTCCCACAGTGTCCAGCACACATCTGCAACCCCTGGAAGAGACGAGCTCGCACCACTTGCCAGCTGGACCGTCCGATCCAAGTGGCCGAAGCCCAACTTGCTTTTCGCTGGCTCTTCCCGCTGGATGATGAAGCCAGCGCCTTGCTTGCAAATACCTCCACCAGATCTACTGTTTACCTTGTCCATAAACAAAATGCTGCTATAAACCGCTCGTCCCAGCTCCGCCGCGCACGCTGAGAACGCCAGGGAGCCGGGAGGAACGAGCTGGCTCCTTCGCGCTTTTGGCCAAAGGTCGCTTGGTTACGCAAGCGTTCAGTGGAGCAGACTCTCCACGGGCTGAACCGAGCCCGGCTGCACCGTGTCCCCAAAATACCCCTTGGTGGCCTTTTCGAATACAGCTCCTGGCCAGCCCTGCGCAGACGTGAGCTCCCCGTCTTTTCCCGACCCGCCAAGACGTTCAACACGTGCGGCCGCTTCTGCATGGGGTGGGTCCAAAAGACCAGTGCGTTGCGGGTCACGCACCGCGCTGCGCCAAGAGCCAGCGGTCTGATTTTGTGACGTCGCCGCACGATGGCCGGTGCTTGGGATGCTTTCAAGGGCTTTGTCTTAAGGCCTCAGCTGCTGGAGTCCTGTGAATAGCAACGAATCTCCGTGGAAAAGTCTGAGAACGTGACATGACTCTGCCCTAAGCTCAGAAGAGCATGAGATGCATTATTTCTTCAAAATCTCCTGATTTTTATGCAAATCTCACAATGGCGTGGGGCCTGGCTCCTGGGCTTCAAAGACCTGGGACTGTCAATGCTATCCTTATTAAAAGACGATCTCGGCACGCTCCCTGACTGCAAAGCATGTGCTGTCCTGTCCGTGGTTTCCTCCCAAGCTGTGCTATAACGCTGCAGCTTCCCACCACTTCTGGCATGGCTGGAGCGCCCTGCCCCGTCACAGATGCGTCCCACTCTGGAGCGTGACGATCCACTCGGATGCCCCTCGGATGCTGCCGCCCGTGCAATCCCAGGGCTCGGCGCTAGGGAAAGCTTTGCAACCTCCTTACCCAGTACAGGTCACGCTGCGGGAGAAGGACAGAGAGGTTTTTCTGCAGGCGTTTTTGCACTATCTTCACTCCAGGCACAATGTGCAGGTTTCCCTAACAAGAGCTAGAGCCTGACATGTTTCTCTTTAAAGAAACAAGAGGTGGCTAGCCGCGTGAGTCTGAAGTCAGGCAGAAGGTAGGGTGGCACCTTAGAGACTAACTGGTTTAGAGAGGCATGAGCTTCCAGAGGCAATAGTCTAGCTGGTCAGATGCTGCGAGTGCACAGCTGTACGGAGCAGCTGAGACCTGGGGCAGCGAGCTGGCATGTCAAGGGGAGTGATTCAACCCCATGACCCCACGCCCCTCGTTTCTGCTGCTTGGATTTTCAAGTCTCCCTTCCCTGCCCAACCCTGCCGTGCCCTCTTACCAAGCCCATGAATGCCTCAGCACAGCTGCTTTTCTCTCTGGACCTACCTTCTCTCTGAAACACGGGAATGAAATGGAGGAGAGGGACAGAGATGCTAGCAGCCTTGTGAGGTCCCTTCCAGCCTGACTTTGCTGTGATCCTACATTCACAGGCCCATTCTGGATGCCTAAGTGCCTCCCCATCGAGAAACTATAGCCTGCAAGTGCTGGCTGGAGAAGGAGCCACTAGTATAGTGCTTAGGGCACTCAGGGAAACCAGAGACCCAGGCTGAAGGTCACCTTGACCTGCAGAGACCCAGCGCCTTTCAGGGCTCGAACCACACACCACAAGGCTCTGGATCCCCTTTTGATCCGCCGCGAGAGGAAGAGAGGTGCAGCCAGGACACAGAGTGCGAGATAAAGGGGGAGCGGGCTGGACCTGTCTCTTCTTCGGTGGGGAAGAGACATCCCCAGCGTACCCCATCCTTTTTATTCAAGAACTGAAATACAAAGGGCAGTGGCTTTGCTTCGAGAGGAGTGCTGGAGAGCTCCCTGGCTCGTGCCTGAAATGTGGCACTTGCTGGCAAGTCAGGAGATGCATGACTTGTTGGAGGAAGAAAAATCTGGGCTGGGTGAATGGCATGGGGAAAAGCAGGGGATGGAGGAGACGAAGCCGGGGGGACCTGGACCGCAGACAACCTGATGCGGACTCTACAAAGAGAGACGGTGTTGGAGGCCAGAAGGAGATGGGAGAGGGAACGGAGGCAGCAAAGCGCAGGTGAAATCAGGAAGGGTGGTCTGCTGGGAGAGGCCCTGGCTCTTGGGAGGCGAAAGCCCCTGGAGCGCCTCCCAGACAAACTGCTCTGCAGCTGCCACGCGTGCGCACTTTGCAGACAGAGGAGAGAGAAGCTGAACCAGAAAAGCCGCTCACTTCACCCTCTCGCCTTGCAGAGATACGTGCGGTGAAGCGGTGTCAGGACAAGCAGCTCCGTACCGGGGTGTCTGGAAGCTCCCACGTCTCGCCCCCGGGCTCTAGACAGGGCCTGAACCCTGCTGTGGCTGAGCTTATTTCTGAGATGGCAAATCTACTCTGAAGAGGAAGCCAGATTTCCTCCCGCTCAGAGCCCTGACTCCAGGTGACCTTTGTGGGACCCGAACAGGCATTTCCCTGCATCCTGGGCTCCACCCAACCTGGGCGAGGAAACTTGCTGCGGGGGGAGCCTGCCTGGCTCTGGTGACTCGGGTAGCTGCAAACTCCGTCCCGCCGCGCCGCGCCGCGCCGCGCCGCGCCGCGCCGCTCCATATGGCACGAGGCAGCCGCGTCACCCCGGCAAATCTGCCCCCAAACCAGTCTGGAGGTCTGCTGTTCTCTGCTTCCAGATCATCGGGACTATGCCAGGGCATTTCTTGCTCAGGGAGCATGGAGAGAAATTGTCATGTTTCCCATAGAAACTCAGCCTCCATGGCCAGTCCATCTCTGACCTCAGGGTAGCGGCTCTTAAACAACAAACTCAACTTAAAGCTCAAGGGACCAAGCTTGCAGCCAGGATACATGGCAGAAGCAGAGCAGTACCTGGCCACCTTGGTGCAGGGTCGGCACAGTGCAGAACCACCTAGAGCCGAGCATCGACCCCCGGGAAGTGGAAGCGGTGCTTCCCTGCCCATCACCAAGGCAAGGGACTCGGATCTGCAAGCAGACGGGAAACCCACCTGTCCACCTGTCCCTCCCCAGCTCAGTCTTCACAGTGCTCCCCTCACCCCGCCCCGCACCAAAAATCTCCTCTTTGCCCTTCCCTTTGTCTCTGGCCCTTCCTGTTGGCAGGTTGCTCCGGGGATACGTGCAAGACAACATCAAAGCTATGAGCGTGTGCGAAAGCTGGGCAGCATCCTCTCCCGATGGCCGAGGGCTGGTCCGTTTAGGAGCCCGGGCCATTGTCTCACCCGCTGTCTTTGGCCAAGTGGCCAAAGCCTCGGGGCAAGTCGCCCTAGCCCATAGTAGGCAGAGCCTGGGACAGAGCGGCACTCCATGAGGATTATATTTGATATTGGGTTAATTATTCCTTTCCATCATTTGTTTAGCTTGGGATAGGGCCAAAGCATATGAGCAAAATCCCCCCACGTGCTCTGCGCTGCTGACAAGCGGATATTGCATCTGGTTTGGATACGGTAAGGGACCGGGGAGTCAGCGGCGCTTGGAGCGGTTTGAAATACAACATACGACTTCAGGCCCCGTGTGCCACGTGGCCATTAGAGAGGCGCGCTGTGTGGCAGTCCTGCCTCGACCCCGGCCTGTTCCCATGGGCTTCCTTTCCCTCCGTGCTCGTGCGCAGTCTCCCCGGGCCCTTGTGCCAGCCGGGACCTGGGGGTGGTGACTCCAGCCCTGGTGGCTGCGGGCAGGGAGAGGGGAGCGCTCCCCAGATCAGCTCAGAGAAGGATCTTCGGTGAGGATGGGTGAGACAGCTAAGGGGCCAAACACCAGGAAGTGGAGAAGGGAGTCTGAGAAGAGGAGAGGGTCAGAAAAGGCAGCTCGGGGCCACATCAGAGGTGGGCCAAGACCCCGCAGCTCTAAGCCAGCCTCACGTCCTCACCCAGGACAGAAAAAATCACTTTGCAAGCTGGCCGTGGTGGGGAACCCCAAAGAAAGGTTAGCAGATCAAACAGATCCTCCTCCTGCCTCAGCTCGTTATCGTTAGGACCTGACCCGGGGGCTGGGCTGGTGCCACAAGGAGTCCGGCCAGACTGACACGGATGGGGCCTTCACCCCTAGGAGGAAGGCGATGGGTGATGATGAAGAAGAGACCGCAGCAGGTTTCTTCCTGCCCCTGTGCTGTGTTTCCACGCTCTCGACTCCGCTGTTCGCCACGTCTCCTGGCGAGGACTGCCGGGGTCTGCAGCGAACCGAGAATTTGGGAGCTCGCAGTTGAGCACCGCCTAACGATGAGCCCAGAGACACCAGAGTCCAAAGATAGACTAGTCTGCAAAAACTATCGACATCCTGAGTGCAAGGCCCACCGGCATCCACGGTGGTATCATGGGGGAAAGAGCGCTTGGTGGGAATCCTTGGGGCAGGAGCAGTTTGGAGAGATCAGCAAGTCTGTACCGGGGGGATTGCGGGCTGCCCCTCCTCTCTCAGGGGTTTCCCATCAAATGATCCTCACACCCATCGGTTCCACGTAGGATAACGGGCCTAGGAGTGGCCCTGGGTGACTATACTGGGCATCCAGTGTCACAAGTGCAGGCAGCCCGTGGCTCCTGCGTGGAGCTGGATGCTCGGTTAGGAAGCAGTGTGATGCTATATTGGGTAGGACCAGCACAGGTAGCCCTGGGATTTGGCAGAAGTGGCCAGCGGAGCTGATCAAAACTGGATCCTTTTTTTGAGGAAATGTGGGGGAATATCAGAATTTCTGGCAAAAACCCCAAACAAGCAGCTTGGTTCTTTTATTGAATTAATGAAACCAGAAAAAAAATCAATGGAGTGGAAGAAAAGGGTTAATGCAAACAGAAAATTGAGAAAATATCAACTCCAAAGTCTTCACTTTCTAGCTTTTAGGGGGAAATAAGGAGCGGGGTGGGGGGCTCAAGCCTTCCTTAAAGGAAAGATGCCCCCTCCAAAAAGTTTGCCGTCTCCAGCAGCCCCGGAGGCCTGTGCGATGCCGTGACTTTGAAATGCTCCTTGTCCCCCTTGGCTGCTCCGGCGCCAGCCCCAGGAGAGCTCTGTGCAACCGGGTTCATTGCCGGCAGGCTGCCCTGCTCCTGCACCCGCTGCGGCCAGACATGACCCTGAGCCCACAGGGCGCCGAGCCGCCAGGGCCCGAGTCTGATCTGTTTACATTGCTAGAAACACGGAGCCACCAGCATTATCCGGCCTGACGCCGTATTGCAGCAGGCAGAACTTGACCTCGAGCATCAGTCGAGGGGTGTCTTAGGCCTGGCCCAGCAGCGGTGCTGAGTGGCCTCCGTTTCCTTCCTTCCTTGCAAAACTGGGCCCTTTCCCCCGTGCTTTTATTAATCGTCCATTTTGTGGCTTCTCCATTTGTACTTTTTAAAGCTTTGAACGGAAAAGCGTGGCCGACTCGGCAGCCGGAGGATTAGCCAGGAGAAATCCCACTTGGTGTTATATAAATTGTTACAAATAATACCGGCGTTGCATCTATCGTGTAAATACGGAGTAAACGCTTGAAATCACAAATGACTGCACTCTGGGCTGATGGCTGGAGCAGCTGCCTCGGAGCCGCGCTGGTCCCCTGAGGCAAGAGTCCACATTTTAAACTAATGTGTAAATATGTAACCTGCCTCCGTCCCCCGCCAGCACGGCGCATGGAGTCCTTGGAACCGGCCCAGTCTCTCAGCTGCACAGCGATGGTTTAACAACATCTATAAATACGCTGCGTGCATCGAACAACTGCACAAACAACGGCTCACCTGACAGGCAGGAGCCCCCAGGAGGCTGCCAGCTCCGCGGGATGCTTGTGCGACCGAGCCCAAGAGCTGGAGAAGGTGCCAGGCCGGTGCGCGCACAAGCCGCCCCCATGCACAGAGCGGAGGGACAGCGAGGTCATGGCTGGCTGCGATCTACTGGACGCCCTTTCAGAAGAAGGCAATGGCAACTGGGGAACCGGCAAGAAGATCCCGAGCAGGACCAGAGAACAACTCAGAGAAAGAAAGGACCTTGCAGCTGTGCAGATTCGACCCCATCAGGTAGTTTCCGAGTGGCTGCATTATTGGAAAGAAACCCACTGGAGAGGGGTTGGCCACAGCAGCCAGGATCTTACTAGTATCGGGGCAGATTTTCCCCAAACCACCCATCTGTGCTGCAGAGACTCACTGGAGAGCTATGGGATGAACTGGGACGAGTGGTAGCCTGGCATTGCGTGTGGATCCCCATCCCTGACAGCTGACAGCAGCTGGGATAAGTCCAGCAGAGCGGTCTAGACGCTGGGCCGACAGTGAATACTGCAAGGGGGCCAGCAGCAGAGCTGCAGAAAGGTGCAGGACTGTGCAGCACGGAAATATCACCGGAAACCAAGATCCGGCCCGTGCAAAGGGACAGATTCCACCTCGAGCCGGGCCAAGTATGGAGCATGGAACAGGCCACGTAATCTGGTGTCACCGCTTGTCCCAGAGCCACCAGACGACGAGCCCAGGAGAGAGCTGGCGCCCAACAGGGAGTGGGTGAAGTCTCCGAGGGTGAAATATTAACAGGCTATCGGGGCCCGGCCCGACGTACGCTGCAGGGCACAGGCACAGCTAGTGACGCTGCAGAGATGTCGGATACCAGAACTGCTCTGTACATGGCAGCCTGAGTCTCTCCTCGTAATTAATGATTATAAAATAAACCCAGAGGGCTCCTGCCTTTGGCAGGGTTTATAAAGGAGTAACATCTGACTCGCTCTCAGCTCAGAGCCGCACCCAAAGAAATAACATTCTTGATGATCGCCGAAAATTAGAGTCAAGGCTGAGATTTTCAAAGCTCCCTCCGGGATTTGGACACCTAATTCCCAATAAAATTAATGGTATGAGCTCTCCGCACTCACTGTGCCATCCCATCTGCATTTCCAAGGAAGGAAAGAAATAGCTGTGCGTTCTGCAAGTCATTTGTCGTAATATTTAGAAAACCACAATCCTTTATAGGAAAGAAACATTGAGCAAGGGAGCTGCTTCTCAGGGGCTCTATTTAGTAATTAAAGTGCTTCTAATCCGAGTGGAAGAAATAACTGAGTGAGTCAGTAATTTAATCAAAACAATGCAAAGTACTTATCTTCCTTGGGTGTATAATTATGTAGCATCACCGCAAATTCTCTCGTTCTCTTTGAGTTTTGAATTTGAAGTCACTTATGTCCACATGAAAAGCCTCAATTTCCCATCAGGAAATTGGATTTCTTTCTTTTATTTTTGCAAGTTTTCAATAAAAGCGTGAACGCTTTCAACCAACTTGAATTTATTCTGATGAACATTTCAATTTGACCAAAAATCATTATTCATTCCAGAAAAAAAGTGTTCATGAAACGCTTCCAACTATCTCTAGAAACCTCTTTGGATGAGTCTCCATATGTTTGAGTGTTATAGCAAACCATTTCTGGGTGTCTTCTGAGAAAGTCTAGCCACGCTCATCCCACTGACTTCAGATGGTGAAGATCAGCCATGCACCGAGGAACGAGGTGCCGCTGCCTGCCCACCTGTGCACAGCAACTAGGCTCCGCTTGTCCTACAAGGCCTACGAGCATCTACGGTCCTGCTTCAGCCCACCAGAATAACAGCTATAAATAACAGCTAATTAACACCTATTAATGACATGTATTAATAGCAGCTAATTACAGCATTCTGGCAAGACATGCAAAATTACTTCTGAGCACCAGAAGCAGGATGTATTTGGGAATAACTTTCACTGAACCAATTGCACAGTTATGAGAGATGTTGGACAAAGTTTCAGGCATAAAATGCCCTTCTGGAGACCAGGAGAAGGCACTTTGTGCCCAACAGCTTGTTTCACGGCTCTCACGGCAAAGTACCTGGGTCGATAAACCATGATGCCAAATGAATCCTGCTTCTCGCAGACTGCCTGGCCCTTCACAGCTTCAACAACGTGACGACACTTCAGAGCAGTGGGGCAAGCACATGACACCGAGGACAGTGTTTGTGCAAAGTCCCGCTCTGATTAGCTAATTTGATCCAGAACCAGGCAAGTCAGCGTCCCGGCTGGCTCCAGCCAGGCTAGACTGAGCCCTCGAGGGCTCCTCCTGCAAAGTGCGGGTAAGTGCCGGGAGCCGCCAAGAACCGCCAGGGCCGGACACGGGCCCCAGGGCAGATCTAAGCATGTGCCGAATCCCAACGAAGTCACACGTGCACATGCATCCATCCCACGTGTGTATCATAATTTGCAGGGACCACCTTATACACCTAAACAAGCTTCACGAACATATCCATACGCACAGCCTCGCACCTCTGCTAACAAACGCACAGCCTGTACGCCTGTCCTTCCACACCACCACTCTCCCTAAGCCCTACACACGGATACACACACACAGACTCATCCTCCACTCTGCACACCCCGTGTTCACACTCCTACGCACACTGCACTCTTGCAGTCCTACAGACTCGCATACTTGACATTCCTCCCCCTCCCACGCACGTACAATATTTCACTCTCGTTTGACAAGGACAAATAGGCATTCGCAGTTCACGTGCGGGGAGAGCCATGCCCCGAGCTGCACCTTCCACACTGCTGTCCTGCAGGCTCCATGCTCACCCGTGTTGCGTGCATGTGCAAACAGTTGTGTTCCTCTGCACACAAGGCTGGTCTCTCTGTGCTCTCCACCAGGACGTTTCCATCTGCACATCGCTCCTCCAGGTATACATCACAGACAGGCTCACACTGACACGCGTGTCAGCACACACGTTCGATGCTTTGAGCGCTAGCCCTGGAGCGTGCTGGTTGGGCTGAGCGGGAGAGGATGCGCTGGAGTGGCGGGGGCTGCAGGCCACAGCTGAGGTGCAAATGAGGATGCTTTCTATGAAGAGGTTTCCATTTCCCATGTGTAGTGGTTCTTGCAATGGATGCTGCAATGCAGGAAAGATCCTTATTACTCATCAAGCTGCTGCTACTGACATTTTCCTCTACCACTGCTGTACTTTCCAATAATCCCAACCAAAAGAAGTTGTTAAACCAAACCTAACGAGGAGACAGTCACAGTGACTTGCAGTGGGGAAATTGTGACCAAAATGGGGTTTGAAAAATCCCTGCATTCACCCAGCAGGAAATTCCAGTGGAAAGTTAAACGGTTAATGCCACATGTTGCAGGAGTCAGTCCCAAAGCCTGGAAATGCCAAGGAAAGATTCCCAAGAAAGCTGAGCTCTGCCCTGCTCGGCTGATCCCTAGCCCGGCTCCCAGTAGGGTTTTGGCAGTAGCGTGACCTGGTAGACTCAACTGCTCCTTGGTTTTGGCTGCCGCTGGGACGTGAATCAGCAGAGCCCTGCTTGGTAGACGTGAGAACTGGCACAAGATTCGCTGGGCTGTGTTTGCCAAGATTTAGTTCCCATCTGATAGAGCGACGTTCTCGGGGATCCTGGTAAGAAGCTAGTCTTCATGCGTCTGCCCTTCGTTTCGTACACCTGCGGTCAGGCAGGAGCGCCCGTGCTCTGAGCTGCCCCCTGTGACGTGGGAGCGTTTGCACCATGGCTTGTACAGGTGCCCATCCAGCGAGGGTACGGGGGAAACGGAGACTTCCTTTCTGGGGCAAAAGAGAAGCACCGCAGACCTTCCTACACTCGCCAGCCCTCGCCAAACTGCAGCAATCGTTAGTGATCTTTGTTTCTCGTGAAAACCGAGGGCCTGATTTGAGAAGCATGGTATGGACACAGCCTTCCCCTTCCTGCACGCGCTTCCCGACGAAGGGTTTTTGAACCCGAAAGCTTGCTTAATAACTATTCTCCAGCCATTTGGGTTGGTCTAATAAAAGATATCAAATTCACCCAAGGAACCTTATCTGCCTATGTCCTTAGACCAACACGGATACAACCTAAACCCCTGTTCTTGACCAGCATTTAACCTACTTGCTGGTCTTTCCTAGGGCAGGGAGAGACTGTAGTGACTCCTAGTCATTCCTAGGATGTTGTAAGTACTGTCATTAGGCTGCATCTCCCAGGCCTACTGGATCGCTGGTCCCAGCCAGATGTTCTCCAAATCCTTCTCCCCGAGAGTGGGCAGGGAAGGAGTAGAGGGGAGCGAGAGGAGCCTCCACCCCTCTTCACCCACTTCCTCCCCGGGGCTGTGTGTGGCGAGCAAGCTGAGCAAACACATGGATTACTAAATGTTATCACTCTCCCCTATGCATGAGCCAATTCTTTCATTATGCCGAAGTAATGTCTTAAATAGGGATACCTCGGCCAGCTGTATAACTCCCTACACTGT
>NW_005842063.1:632836-644061 GCF_000455745.1 Alligator sinensis | reverse complement strand
GCAGGAAAGCACGCAGAGCGCTGGTACACGCATATGTGCCTGGGCTCTGTGGATCCCCACTGCACGTCCTCAGTCTGTGCACAGGCTTACACACCAACGCAGAAAGCAGGGAGGCCAAAGCTGCCATTGAGATGCTCCGGAGGGAGCAGAATCGCTCCCAGAGCTGCTCGGCCGGGGGCGATTCTGGGTGCGCACGCGCAGAAGACAGAATTGCAGGTACCGAGAGAGCTGTCAAGGCCAAAAGGAGGCACCAAGGGGCTTTAGGCTTCTCCAGGGCTAGACAGCAGTTTTTGGGCTGCTGTTCTGGATTTACATCACTGAAGTCAGTCTGCTTCCTGAGTCTAGTGCCAAAGTCTGCCACTGCTGGTGATCACTAGTTGGACCTTCTTCATCTACTGACTGCCCAATCTGAGGCCCCAAAGGCTCCAGGGTTAGGAGGGCAGACAGGACAGGCATGCCCGCAGCCCAAGACAGAGACAGGAGGAGGGAGTGTCTCTGGAAACAGGGCCTGGAGGCAGCTGCGGAGCCCGGGCAGCCACACCGTGGCCTTGCCTGCGCTACCTGTCGGTCTCTCCTTTATTTCCCATAAAATGAGAGCAATGAGACTTGTGCACCAATGTCACAGGAGCACTGCAAGGTCTAGCTAGACAACGCAGTCATTCAGTCACCAATGCAAAACAATGACAAGTGCGCTGAGCAGCTCTACTTCACCGTTGGTGCCCTCTCACGGCAGCACCGTAAGCTAGGGGGAATTTTGTCCCTTATCCTTTTGTATTGCACAAATCTATCAGCAAAGCTGGCACACGAATGTGGGAGCATCTCACCTGAGAGCTGCAAAAGCAATTTCCTAAGTGTCTGCGAGGCACTCAGACATGAAAGGATGAACGACGCTGCGGAAAACCTGCGAGGAAACCAGCCATTCAAAGCAAAGAACAGATCGTGAGCCAGAAATACAGCTGTCTCCTAGTGTTCCTGTGGACTGCTGGGAGCCGCGGCAAGTCCCGCTGCCCTCACTTACCCACTGCCGACTTCCTGGGCCCGTGGGGAGCCTGGCGAGCCAGAGCTGAAGGCAGCCCATGGACCAGAACTTAGTCACCACTGGGTTACAACAGCTGTAAAACTCCTACCGCCCATGAGAGAAGTTATCAGGAATCGTATCGGGATGGGAAGAGTGAACTAGGACCTAGTTTCTGGTAGACGATGAATGGACGGTGCCTGCACCGGGCGAGGGTGTATGATCTTGCATCTAACGCTGTTGTGAGAGCAACGTCTTCTCAGCGCATGGGTGTGCACCACTTGTCTGTTCGGTGCTGCTTGAATCACCTGGAGTCACCCGATACATCGTACTAGTATCATCTTATGCTTTTTTAATGGTGTGGATTGTGTATTTTCTCCTTTTCCTATCATCAGAGCAGAGTTAAGGTTGCAGATGCTTCAAAGTGATGTTCATCTCACATAAATTATACATATGGCTATGGACTGGAGCTGGGAGCGGGTTGCAGTGTGTGCGTGCTCTGTCAAACTTTACCATTGATTTCCCATACTTGATTTTTTTTTTCTGTCTTAATCTTATATTCCCCTGCGTCACGTTTGTATGACGACAAGTCTGCTAGAGCAGAGCGCAGCGTGATCACAGCAAGCACCTTCAAAAGGCTAGCCACCGCCAAGGGTGAAAGCAAAATCCAAGCTCGTTTTCTAGAGCAGACGCTATGAGCCAGTGAAGTTCCTCTGCCCCCGACATGTCTGTATAAGGACAGATCCCATTCAAAGTCCAAAATAGTGGAACAGGAAGTTCATGTGTGTTTGGGTTGATGAACAAACACAGGGTTTAACAGGCTGGGATGGATTTAGGATATTAAACATCGCACAAATACATGGCCCAGAGTGCTAGCACAAGGGTACACACTACGCAACATCCCATCAGTGCCAAGAGAGAAAGTTGTGAGCAGAACATGACCAGAAGATGAAATCAGCCATTAGTGAACTAATTCCAGCCAACCAACTTAAGGAAGTGGTCACTGTAAGAAAACAAAAGTAATTAAGGAACTGGAAACATCCCCAAAGGTTCGCGAGAGACGAGTGTTGCCCCAGGAGCAGAGACGATTCTGATTAGGCTTCCAAATGTGATAGGATTTTCAAATTTGAAGACAAGCTGAAGTTGGTTTGTGTGGGGAAATGGTTTCATTCCTGTGAAAAAAAAGGGCTAAAAATAGAAAAACGAGTTTTATTTTCAATAAAAATATTCTCTATGTATTTTTGAGTTTTCATAAGAAATTAATCCTGAAAGTCCCCAAATGAAGAAATGTTTGTTTGTGTAATCAAAAACTGAAAAGGGTCAAAAACCTTCCTATAAAAATATCCACATCGGACAAACAGGCATTTTCATCGGTAAATATTGCAAACGCAAGGTTTTGGCCAGATCAAGGTTAGCTAAGTCCGCCTGGCTTCTCTTACGGTATGGAGGAGCAAGCAACTTCCCTCAATGCCTTGTTACAGCCAGTCGCTGAGACAAGGACAATGTCCTGGGTCTTTCAGGCTGGGGAGGGGAGGGGAGTAATAGCCGCTTCTCGGCCGCCTCGATCTAGAAAGGTCGACAGTGCAACGAGGGAGAAGCAAATCAGCAAAGCAAGACGCTGAATGACAGAGGATGTCCGTGGGGAAGAGGCCAGCGTGTGTCTGGACCGGGCTGTAACGCCTGCAAAGCGCTTTCAAGACACTCGGTACCTTGCCATTCTGGCGGAGAGCGTCTTGCAGTCAAACGCTGTCTAACTTTATTCTGAGTACGCAGCTGGTCCAGACAGAGGGTATCAGGCCAAGCAGCCCTTGCCTCTGGCATGGACTGACATACGTCGTTTTAGTTTTCCCAGCTGAAAGTCCCGTGGCGACTCTATGGCACAAGTCATTTAGCAGGGCCACGCGTGGGTTTCCTTCCACCGCGCTCCTCCCCACGCCTCCTGCTCCGCACGCCCCAGGGAGAGCCCCGAGGAAGGCGGGCGTGGGACCTGCCCAGTCTTTGGTGCTAGCGCAGCTGCCTTCCTCTAACCCTCACAGTGCAGCGGTGTCCGTGCATCGCTCAACAGCCAAGCAAGGGCCTGAATAACAAAGTATGAAATGTGCTGCACCCAGAGGAGCCCACGCAGCATTCACCTGGATCATAACTGAGAATTAAATAGCTTTTATCCTCGTGACAGTTGTTATACTCAATCGGGTGCTCTCTGATCAGTAAAAATAATCTGCTCTCACTACCTTAACCGGCTTCATCTATCGAGACCAGACTTATTTGTCCTTCCTGACTGATGCAACTCCACTACTAAATCGATTGGGTTTGGGCTCCTAAGGGGTTTTAGTTGTTTGCATACAAAAACCCAGAACACTTGGTTCCAAAATGAGACCTTTTGTTAGACCAACTGGGAAATCGCAGGAAAACTGACCTTTTCTGCAAGCTTTTGGGGTCAAAGTCTCTTCATCAGACTCTGGGAAATGTCTAGATGGTAGAAGATGGTAAAAAGTCCCAATAGGTAGGAAATAAACTCCATTTTTGCACAGAGGGAACGGAAGATGGAAGGCTGTCTCCCTCTGGGTCCATGAGGGTCCTCTTATGGTATAAAAGGAGAAAACTTTTATTTGTTTGCACTTTTGGCAGGCGCAGCTCAGTGCCAGAGCAGTCAGGGCTGTGCACGCGCGGATCGAAGCCAGAACCGTTCAGAGTCACGGGCACCTGGACGAACTGCCCTACGCACCGGCGAGTTGGGGAAAGGCACAGGCCGCAGCTCACCAGTGCTGCTCGCATTTGAGAAGTCCCGTGTCCTGTGACGGCTGGGGCACATCTGAATTCAGAGACAGGGCAGAACAGACCAGCGGCGGCGAGGTCCAGGCCGCAGCACTGGCTCCTTCCTTGGTGCCCATCCAGGGCATGGAGACATGGGACCACATGGTCCACTTGCCCTAGGACCCCAGGGCCACCGCTGTCCCCGTGCCCGGACGGGAGCACGGCCTTTCCCGGAGCTCCCCCTGCTGGGGGCTCTCCGCCCAGCTCGGCTCACCTCTCCCGAGACCCACGAGGTGGGGCGCAGACACGCTGGCTTCGTAGGTGCTCCAAAACCAGCTGCTCTTTACTTTAGCCAGCACAAGAACTGCAGGCATCCAGACAAACCCAGAAACACCTACACACATTTTTCCTGCCTCAGTTTTTTCACCACTCTGGAGTATTTCCCAAGCTCCTTTGTAGTCAATCTAGGACCCCAGCCCGACCCCATGCATATGGTCTCTCTAACGCACAGGGTCTCTGTCCCTGTGTCCTGTGCAGCCAGTGTCCTTCTCCCTTACCTGTCTCTGTCTCAGGACTCCCTACACATGTGCTGGTACACACGTGCTGGAGAACTGGGTGTTTTGATGGCCACGTGTGAGATGAATCAGGAAACTTTGCGTATGGAAAGCTGCAATGCCAATAAGCAGCTGCTGACTTCTGTTGCATTGAATGCTGATTTATTAACCTGAGAAGTAACTATTGACTGTGGAGGAAAAACTGAGATCAATATTTACTGTGTAGGATAATAAATCTTGATATACAATCAACCCAAAAGACAACGTATGTGTTCCTACACGCTCTCAGGTGCATACACCAACCCGCTCTAGTCCCATTGTTTCGGTTTCACAACGCATGACCCATAATCTGACGACGTTCAGGGGAACGTTATTATATTGAGAGCTGTTACTAGACTGCAAGCCAACAGGCTGAGAGCCTCCAATGCAGTGAAGTATTTTTTGGAGGAGAGGAGGATAGTGCCCCATGAAGATGCTGCGACTGACTTGCTTGGGCTTTGTGGAGCATGACGGGTTCAGCCGGTGCCCCGACTCTCCCGCCCGCACTTGGTGAATTCAGTGTAGGGACCATAACTAAACAGTAGTCAATAATAGTTACTGTGCAGCGAAGCCAGCCAGTCTCAGACCCCATTTCACCAATATGAGCAAGGCAAAAGGTACAGGGACCGGTCATTGGGCTGAAGCTGGTTCATTACTGATGCGTTATAATTTATGATCGGTCGTTCAGGCAAAGACATTTTCGGGAGCTGTTCCTCAGCGTTGGCACTCCCTCTCTCGAGCCTGCCAGAGCCGGAGCCTGGGCATCTTCTGCTAAACCTGTCTTCCTACTTGGGCAGGCTTTAGGACGCCAGGCTAGGCTGGGATACTGTTGGAGGAGCTTTTGCTTCATATTCTAGTCCATTTGCTTTTTTTTTTTCTGTCTCTCAACATAAGCCACCCAGAGCCTTTATTAGGAAGGGTGGCGAATAAATCCAATACATGCATAAATAAAAACTTGTTACTTGACACCTGTTTAGTTCAGGCAACGTCTAAGTGAGTCTCCCAAGTCCACTTTAATTTAATTTAAATACAAGTGTCCAGGGTGGACAATCCATTGATAGCTCTGTGAAGCGGGGAAAAATTGTCCGGTATCAAATTTGGCCATTTTGTCATTTGTGCAAGGTGACCAAGTTTTTGTAAGAGTTCATCTTGATGCGATGTGTTCGTGCTTGCATGTCTGGTTTTCAAACACAAGTTCTCTTTCACACCAAGGGTTTTGCTATCAGGCCCGAGGTAACGCCCCAGAAGTGGATGTCGCAGCCCATCGGCAGCGTTGCTTTTCTCTACGCCGCATCCAATACTAAGTTCCTGTGAGTGACTTATGCAACCCGGGCACCGGAGGTTAGCTGGTAACATGATAGATTTGCTAGTGTTTGACATTTGAATTAGTGGTTTGTGATGAGTCATGAAAGCAAATTTACCTGCACAAGCACGCATGTTAAGGAGTCCGCTGACCCACGCAGGGCCAAGGGCTTCCTGTTTCATCCGAAAAAAAGAGCAAGGCCACGTGTCTCTTAATAAGCGACTGGTGCAGGCCACAGGTTTCTTGGGACCGGCGTTTAGCTGACGAACGGCCCCCAGCCAGCAAGGCCGACACTGGTCACAGCAAATGGGGATCGCGTTCCTCTTATAATGCCCTGGACACAGTCCTTTTGTTAAAGCATTTTTAATCTTTGCAAGGCGGTTTCTGTTGGTGAATTCCTCTCCCGTACAGCACCTTTTCTGACCAGTCATCACAGCGGTTCTGAAATGTTTGGATAGTTTGAAATACATTTCAGGAGAAAACCACAGGTTTCTATGAAGGAGTGCAATTGTCCTATGTTCTCTGGTTTTGAGGCTTCAAGAACAGCTTCCTCTTTCTTCAGGACAAGCTTAATGCATCTGCTGTTACTGAGTGTCCAATATTTATGTTTCATTGAGTTCAAAACAATACTTATTTCTATTCAGCCTGCCTTGAAGCGGATCAGAAGAGTTCCTCACCCTTTCCTGTAGCTGCTCTTACCATCGGCCATACTTGCAAACAACTCCAGCTGAACTACAGAGCCGTGAATCCCAGGCCTTTGATAATCGTGGGAAGCACTGTTCGGGCCAAAAGAAACTCCAGAGCATCCACAGCAGCCACCGTGCACAGCAGAGATTGCCAGAGCCCAGGAATCGAGCCATAGTGCTAGTGCCGGCCACGTATCGGCAGCGATGAACAGTCGAGCCCGACAAAGTGCCCTCTTCCCCCAGCTACTCCCGGAGCAGCAGGGCCAGTGCTTTAGCGTGCTCGGGCGTTGGGTCTGGCACTCGTGCGCGTAGATCGTTACAGGTTATATGACTGGGTTAGCTAGGCATGAGCTTGCCTTAAGGAGGGGGTGGATTGCATAGCCTCCCAAGGCCTCTTCCAGGGCTGCTCTTCGGTATGTCTATGAACCTACCAATTGCAGGCATGAGGTGAAGAAGATCTCCTGCCACCGTTCCTCTTGGATCAACGCCGCCTTTTTGGCACCATCAATTTGGTATCTGCACTGACCCTTTGATCATGTCATCTCCTAGCCCCGTATCCAGTTGTGCTATCGTGGAGCGAGGGATGCATCGGCCACTGAACGACTGCTGTGACTTTGTCATCTTCTGTGAAAGTCCACAAAGCCTTTGAATAAAGAATCATAAACCTGGACAAACCTCTCAAACTCACCTCTGGGATTTGCTACTTGATTCCCTTCCTCTGCAAATATTTGTACACCAAAGCTGGTTTTCTGACTAAACGGGGGTTTTCTGTTCCCTTCGGTAACATAAAGGCTACATCATATCCTGATGCTCCGAAACATTTAGCTTCATGTCAATGAGACTACTCACAAGTTTAATGTTGCTATTATTTGTCACCTTTATTACAGTAGTTCCTACAATTAGGTCAGCAAAGGATAAGCCATATATAAGTGTTGAAATGTATAAGTGTACTGGGACATGTATAAATGTTGAATAAAGGACAGGCCTTGTCACAAAGCTTACAGTCTGAATACGGTCAATAAAACTAAACATGTGCTTAAATACTTTGCTGAATTGGGGCCTCGCGATTTCCAAGTAATCTGTGCATTGAAATAGCCCATGCGATGTACTGGTATTTTCTGTGTGGACACAAAAATCACTTCTTCCTAAATAGTGGCATACCGGCATTTCATGGAAAACCAACTTTGTAAGGATAGCACAGTTGAGAAGGTTTCTTTCCCCACCGATAAAATGCCATGTCCATATTTCAGCCCTTGACTCTCACAGTCACTCATACGTCTGCGTTTGCAAAGTAAATAAACCCCTTTTGCTCTGAATCACTGTTATCATCTTCTGAGACAGCTCACGCTCCTCTGCTTCCTCTCAGGGACACTTTCATTCAGAATTTGCACGTCTATTATTCACTTCCCTTCTGCAAACCGATGCCCGACTTCCTCATAGCGCAGACATCCAGGATTTCTAGCCCCTGAGTGATCTTGTGAATGTGCAGACAGTCCAAAACAGCAGCACACATTACCGGCTATAGCGGCGGTCACAGCTGCAATTTCTGTGGATGCATAAATGCTTATGCCTTAAGGCGCACAGAGAGAAACCTGGATTCTCCTTCTGCCCGGTCAGGCAGTCTCAGACTGCTCAGCTCCTGTCGGTTGCCCCGAAGTCAATGGGGTTTTCCACCTCTTAGGAGCCTATGGGGAAAACTCCTAGTTTATGGAGAAACCCCTGCTTGATTGGCTTTCCTCCCCTTCCCCATCTCCTGGGGCAGAGCAGACCATCAGGGCTGCTCCACATGCTGATGGACAGCTGAACCTATTAACGTATGGAGTGGGAAATACTCCTGCTGACTATTTCCCAGGTGTCCAGAGAGAGGAATGCAAGTGAAGGGTGCTGCTCCTCGATCTCGGAGCTGTGCCACGTCCCAGCCCTCCCCGGCCCCTCCTGGCATATGGAGGTTGGAGAGTGGGGAAGGTGGTATCTGGCGCTGCTTGTTACCAAAGACGTAGTGGGGAGAGCGGTGACCACCCCAGAGCTCTCCTCTGCTGCGGCTGCTGGCTCGGAGAGGCTGAGACGCTGTGCTGTAGCTCCGGCACAGAGGGGATGCGCTCTGCTGCTCCTCATGTTTTCTGGGACCGCAACCCTGGCCCAGCAGGGAGGAGAAACCAAGTGCCACTTAATGCAGCAGAAGCACCAACTTCAGGCGAAGGCAACTCCAGATGCTCTGCACAGAGGCTGGTTGCATTTAAACAAGGAAGGAGGAGTGGTGAGGTGGGGGCTGGCCGTGCTTCTCAAATACCTTCACTAACCCACCTCTCCCTGTCCACTCGTCACGGTGCAGCACATCTCAGGGGCAGTGGAAGGCCCCTAGGACCACGTCTGTCCTAGGGGCACAGGGCCGGTCTGTCTTCACTGATGCAAGCCTGGGAAAACCCTGCTAGCATGGACGCAGGCTGTCCTGACACAACAGCATTATTGCCAATGCAGCTGACCCCATTCACCCCTTCTGGGGTGAAAAAGGCCATGCTGCTAGAAGTGTAGGCTAGCTGGACTACATCTGCAGCAGCAGAGTGGGTGACACAACAGCCGGTCCCAGATCGTCCCCCTGGCCAGGGTGGCTCTCCTGGCAGTTCGGTACACTGGATCGGGGGGACTGCCGTGGAAGCGACAGGGCTTTGCCGCTATAGCTGCTCCGTCTGAGCTTTACCGGTAGAGCCCTCTAGTGGGGACGCAGCTGAGACCCGCACAGCTCCACCGCCCCAGCAACGCCAGCTCTTCCTGCAAAATGAGCCTTCGCTGCTATAAGATGCATCCGCACCGGTGGGTTTTGCTGGCACGACCATGTCGGAGAGGGGCTGGGTTTTATACTTGCCACCCGTGGACTTTCCCTGGAAAACTTTCCGGCCCAGCCCTGCCCTGCCCGGCCCCAGGCATCGTCTCCACAATGGCACACAGTTCTGCACCTGATGCTTTCTAAGTTTCTCTCCTCCTCTTCCTCCTACCCCGGGACGTCCTGAGCAGGCCAAGTGGCAGCCACACATGTCACTGTGCCCTGCCCTCAGGGAGTGACTTCTGTGCCGTAATCCCCTCGTGAAAAGACACCAGCCATCACTTCTCTCCAACTTGTTTCCCAGCAGAAAAGCATAGCCGAGGAGGACGAAAACCAGCCCTGACAGTTAAGCACCTTGCAGTGAGCTGCACTTACTCTCATGCCTTTGACAGAGCCATTGGGGCTTTCCCTCAGCACAGAAGCTGTGGGCACAGTTACCGTCATGAGTCCCGACTGGCCTCTATGGCCAGCCATGTACCTCCATCCTTTTTCTGGCCTTTATCCACTTTCATAATGGCATCACTCCACACACAAAAGCAAATGCAGGCCACAGTAACCCTATATTTCTGCAGCCTTGTCCTGAATGAGGAGGCAGATTAAGCATCTCTGATTGTGCTGAATTGCACAGCTGAGATGCACGGTCACAAGCCGTCCCGCTTCCCATGGACTCCCATGTATTAGCAAAGCCCATCAAACAGCCTGCTCGCCCAGAGCTGAGTAATCAGCAGGACCAGAAAGACTGAGACGAGTGGCTGGGTAGACAGGGCGACAGCCTTTCAGGACTGGGAATATAAGTCAAGGAATGTTGAAATCAAATACTTGATTTGACAGGGAACTAATGCAAAGACTTTAAAACAGGAGTAATATGTTCAGACAAGCATGTGCTGGAGGGTTGTGGGTTGCTGTATTTGAGTAAGTGCATCCTAGCTCTACAGCCAGCAGCGGCTCTTGGAAATGGAGCTGAAAAGAGGCTGTGAATAGCTCCAAACCAGCTTGGCAAGTTTGCATAGGTGGCAAAAAAAAAAAATAGGCTGTAGAAATGGACCTCTGCATTAAATGCTTTCTAAATGGTTTTGGAACATGGTCTCCAGCGACACGGTGCCATGCTGAGACGTGGGTTTCACACCTTCCTTTGCGGCGAGATAACCTTGAGCACAGCTACGACGAGGCTGTCGGGGATCTCGACCCACATCCCGTCCCCGCATGGGTGGAGTTCTCCTCCCCATGCGGGCGAGACAGCCCAAGGTGCCAGGGATCCTGTCTGGATTTCAAACACCGAGCTCCTTCCCAAGTGGGTTCAGACTTGCATGGAGTTCTTGATGCTCGGTTGAAATTTGCCTCCAAAATGACCCTCCTAGCACGGCCTGTGAAACTGTGACTGGCTCCTGTAGAGCCGTGGTGATTCATGGTACCATTTGGACTGGTGACTGGTAGTTTTTCCCGTTAATGAAAATCCCGCTAAGTATTAGCTAAGTATTACCCATCTCCAGTTGTCGGCAAATGCTCTGAGATTGCTTAAATGCTGAAACCAAAAGGCAGGTATTTGCCTGGTGGCTGCCCTCGCTGTGAATCCCTCAGACGGGTCCCAGAAGTCGTCACTATTCCCCCTCCTCGGCGAAAATCAGACCTTTCTCTTCTAGAGATTTCCAAGCGTGGGACCCACCTTCCCATCCCTGCGGCCTCACGCTCATCTCCCACTCGCTCCTTCCAGGAAACGCCTTTAACCTTAGTTGAAGCAGTGTCTTGTTCTGCTCCAGTGATGAGTTTGTCACTGGTTTCATTGCACACCCTTGTAAGAAGCTTAACGCCTGGCGATGGAGTTTCCTCCTAGCGGGAAAGGCGCGGCCAAGCAGCCCCTGGCCCTCCAAGAGCTGTATTTCTTGGTCTTTAACGGGCGCCATGCAGCTACGCGCACCCCTGCAGAAGGTGACAAAACCCCGGGTGCATGTTGGACGGACTTTGTGACATGGCTTAAAGCGAAGCGTGTAGCGGTTCATCAAGAGCGTCTGCTAAAGCGCACCAAGGCCCCTTCGTGCCCGAAAACCAAGGAGGC
>NW_005842063.1:627271-630921 GCF_000455745.1 Alligator sinensis | reverse complement strand
GGCAGGTGCTGCGGGGCGATCGCGGAGCCTGCCCTGGCCAGGCGCAGCAGCCGGCATCTCCCGGGCGCTGGGGAGGAAGGGCCGGGGGGCGGGCGAGCGGGCTCCTGCCCCCCGGCGCCCGGCTCCGCACGTCTGTCTGCTCTCTGGGCGGAGCGGGTGCTGCGGCCGCAAGGGCTCCAGGCGCAGGGCAGGGCGGTTCTGGCCACTGCTCGTGCGGGGGTCGCTAGACCCCTGCCCCACACCTGAATCCCCCGCCGGCACCAGGAAAGGCGGTTGGTCCCCTGAGGCCGTCGCCTTCATCTTCACCCACGGCTGTCCTGTCTCTGCGCGGGACACGCCGCTCCTCGGGCCTCGTCAGGAATCCTTGCTCCGTCCATCTCATGCCCCCGTGCCCGCGCCCGCGCCACGTGCTGCCCCACGGTACGCTGAGCGCCGAGGTCCTAGGAGAAAGGGCCGGGGCTGCTTGCTTTGTTTCGTGGCCCGGCTGCCAAGGCTCAAGGATGCTGTTCAGTGCCAGGGAGACTTCTGTACCTGGACTTGCCCAGCTCCAGAGAAGGGTGCTCGAGACCAGCAGGATAAGTTCTCTCTCCCTCTTTTGCTGCCCTCCTCTTTCTTCCCTCACCACACAGAAAGGCTGGCGTAGCCTGCGTCTCTGGCGAGCGGCGGGGGGACTGGAGCAGAGAGCAAGGTGTATTTTGGGCTATCGAGGCTTCTGGCAAGGGTATCTCATGATCTGTGGTGGTGTGTTTTCTGCAGTGGGTAATTGCTAGGAAGAAAGCCCTGGAAGAGAATAGCAGCTTCACTGGGCCTTTGGAGAGGAGCTGGGACATCTTCCAGTCTGGGCACTGGGAAAACCCTGGAAGCAGAGCCATGTAGTCCGGGAGCTGTCTAGCACGCCCAGGTTTCCACCTGGCTTTGCTGCAGTCTCTGCAGTAGCCCTGCAGTTGTGGCTGCCCACGTCCACTCAGCCATTTGTCCCACAGCCGGAGGGGAGATGCCCACCTGTCAGCAGGTGCTGCCTGGCTGGTCCGGCAGCAGGCGGGAGCGCGCAGGTGCAGCCCAGCGAGCAGGGACGGACTGTGTCCCACCAGTGCTGCCCTCTAGAAAGAGAGGATTTGGCTCCCAGCAGCTGCGGGCTGGAGAGGCCGTGTTGTAACTCATGAACATAGCCGTAAGAAAAGCTGCCCTGCTGAGGGAGAGGCTGGGGGTTTGTTCTAGGCAAGGGCAGACTGGAGGGAGGAGGATGGCCAGTACCTGAGTGGGACTGTGCAGAAAGGTGCATCCTTGTTTTACAGCAAGGCTGAAAACCCCTTCTCTGATAACAGTGCAGTGCGCTGGCACGCGGCAGCTCGCTTGGCATCCGTTGGAGAGAGCGTGCTGCAGGCAGCATGCCTGGCCAGCGACGAGGGGCTCTTTGCAAAGCCCTGTGTGCTGAGGTTACGAGAGGTCTGTGTAAGGGGAGGACACGTGGGGCTGCAGCTCCCAAGCACTCACTTCCAGGCACTGATTCCTGCCAGTGGAGGAAAAGCACCTTGATGTACCGCATTTGAAGAGACGAGTTGGTTTTTGACACGACAGATGCGTTGCGCCCAATACAAGGACCATCCTCGAGTTGGTGGTTTTGGTTCTTTGTCTGTGGGCTAAAGACCATTCCTACCCCTTGCCCCCTTGTTGCAGAAAGAGAAGCAGGAAGCAGAGCCAGAGGGACCCCAGGGTTACCAGCACGCGTGTACCTGGTGTGTGTCCGTGAAGCCTGGGTATCACGTGTGTGGCTCTGCAGAGCCGTGCTGGCTCAAAGGGCTGTGCGGGTTCATTGCGGCAGGCCGTTTGGCCCAAGCATGCAGTGGTCCGGTGTCTACCTGCCTTGTGCACATATTTCTTTTGCGGTGTGTAGGTGTGTGTGTTCAGTGGCAAAGATCTGTAGAGTTTGCTTTTCCAGAAACCTGCCGGATTAGTGATTTAGCTCCGTGAGCGTTTCACAAGACGAGAGTTTTTCTAAAGCTGCTTGTAACCTGTCTGAACTCGCATTCTGCAGCCGCTTCAGAGCGGGGCAATTGTAGCACTTGAATTGCACATTTTCCCAAACTCCCTGCTTTGTGCAGAAGAGCTCTAAGGAGGTCGTTGGAGAGAGCATTTTGTCTGGTTTGCATGACAGTATTTGTAGACAGAAGCGTACAAGGATCTTGTGGCATTACTAACCTGCAGTTCCCCTGCAGGACTGCTCTGCTCCAGAGCCTTCCAGAGCTGGGAGGGAGTCTGCAAAATCTGCTCATTAAACAAACTCAGATACTTTATATCTGGCTAGAAAGTGAGCCTCAGGCATACTGGATTTTGAGAATCGCTGCTGCTTGTCCCAAAAATCTCTGTTCTTAAGCTGTTTCCAAATTTGGAGCGAGATCCTCTGTTTCCCCTTTGCATGAAAGCTGTAGCTTTTTGCTTTTCTTCCTCTCTTTCCAGACTCAGTGGAAGCCTTGTATTAAGCTGCTTACTTGAAATTAAAAGTCAGTGTCCAGTACGTCTGAGTCCAGGACCGTTGTGTACACAAGTGAGTGTCTCTGTATGTGTGCGTGCACATGCACCAGCACCCCTTTGGACTCACCTTGTATCTCCCAGCTGGTCAGGCTTTATTTCCAGAGGAGCACAGAGGTTTGCGTCCAGTGTAGGACCTGTACTCTGACATTGCGTATGGTTTGCAATACTTTCCAAAACATCGCGTGCTGGGGTTACTGTGACTTGCACATGGGACTGAATTCAGTTCTTGAACCAGTTGCTATACTGGATGAATGCATTGCACCCCCTCCACGATGTGCATACACCCAGAAACACGCAGCTTCATTTTCTGGGGGGTGCACGAGCGTGTGGCAATTCACATAGGGCCGTTCACACCAGTGCGGCACCTCTCAGAAAGGCGGAGAGGGCGGGCAGAGCCCTGATCCCAAAGTGCAGATGAAGTAGGCTCAGACAGTTCTGCAGTGAGCTGGGTAATGGGGGCAGCGGGCGCACGTTTCCTCTGACTGTCTGTCTTACACCAGTGAACCCTCCCAGTGCTGGAGATTTGGGTGGTTGGGGTTATTGCACCCACCACCTTCTCCAGAGTTTTCCTCTGGAGGGTGGAAACTGCAGACAGGAGGGTCCCTCGTGGTAGAGGATGCGGCGAGCCCCTTCGTCCAGGCCGTGGGAGAACCTCTCCATTTCCAGCCGAGACTGTGCTGGGCCTGCGAGCTCTGCAGGAGGCTGCCAATGCCATGTGCTGCAAATACTCTGCAATGTGGTTATGCCGCTGCACAGAAGGGTGTGCCGCCAACAGCTCCTTCTACCCCCTATTTACAGGGGTTTAAAATGTGGCAGCAACACTTGCCTCTGGGCTGAGACTTGCTTAAAGGGCCAGGAGCAGAGTTGTTTTTTAAAAGGCCTCAAAGAAATGGATGGAGCCGGACGTGAATGCATGCAAACCGAGGCAGGCTGAGCAGTGGTGCGGTCTCATTTTATCTGTGCTTTGGGGACACTTGGGGAGAAAGCAAAGAGCTGTGCATGCCTGGGGGCCCTTTCATCCAGAGAGCTCAAAGGGCTTTGCAGCCCTGGGTCTTGGTTCCCCGCTGCCTGGCATCTCGTCATCATTTGGACCTTAGAAACCAGGGCCAATTCCTGCT
>NW_005842063.1:596162-627240 GCF_000455745.1 Alligator sinensis | reverse complement strand
AGAGCGCAGACCCGGATCTGAGAGCGCTCGGTGCTTGCTTCATGCTGGCATGAACAGATACACGAGATGTACGGTAACGCTGGCCAGACTCTGCATCTCCCTTCCCCGGCTGAGTCTAGTGCGGTTTAATTCCAGCCTTACAACTACCGTGAGCTCAGGGCAGGGCCCTGTCCTCAGCCAGAGACTTCACCGTTTTCATCGTATTGTTATGGGGTTTGGCCTGGGTAAATTCCACGCGGTGCAAAATCCTCCCTCCGGCCCCTGGCTTTCCAGCTCGGGTGGGAACTGGTCCAGCTTTTGCCAACTTATCGTTTCAGGCTGGACATAAGGAAGAACTTCTTTACTGTCCGAGCCCCCAAGGTCTGGAACAGCCTGCCACCGGAGGTGGTTCAAGCGCCTTCATTGAACACCTTCAAGATGAAACTGGATGCTTATCTTGCTGGGATCCTGTGACCCCAGCTGACTTCCTGCCCAGGGCAGGGGGCTGGACTCGATGATCTTCCGAGGTCCCTTCCAGCCCTGATGTCTATGAAATCTATGAAACTTGTGCCAGCAGCCCGGAGGGGCTGATTTTGCAGGTGAGGTGAACTGGATCATCAAGGCTTTTTATCCAAGTCCTTCCCTCTGACCCCACAGACCTCCTGTAGAGGACATTCGCAGGGGGCCGCACCCCGGGCAGCACACGGCCAGAAGGACAGCACTAAAAGTGGATCCACAAACCGTATGGAGCATCCCACTGCTGTGGCCACTGCTCTGGGGGCAGAATGAATAGCTGGTTACGTCTCTCCTTCCTCCCCAAACCCCCAGGTACCTAGCTGTGAGGACAAGTGCCGTGGCAGGGCGCTCCTTTGTGCTGCTCCAGGGATCCCTTTCTAACCCGGCAAAGTTTCATCCTTTGGTGTGTCACTCCCGTAGCTCCCTGCGTGGTCAGGGCAGCAACCGCTCCAGCAAGCGACACCCGTTCCCAGGAGGGCGTGGGGAGGAAGCGCTAAAAGCTACAGCATATTCCGCTGGAAATTTTTGTTTATAAAAAAATCCTGAAGCAGCTTTGGACAAGCCCGGCTAATTTTAGTTACCCAATAAAAACAGCGAGTGGCTGTAAAGATCAGATCCTGCTGGGAGAAGAAACTTTCCTGAGCTTGGGTTAACTGAAGCAGGCAAGCCCTGACCTCGAGCCCCTCTTAGAAGCGAGTGACTCCAGCAATAAGCTGGTCCAAGCCAGCAGGGAGTGTCTGGACGGGAGAGGTGACTCGCTCGGTAGCACTGGAATAGCTGGTGGCAGGGAACATCCTTCTCCGGGACTTCTTCAGCGGGTGGTAAATCCCTAACCCGGCATTCAGCAGCGGCGCTCCCGAATCTCGTGTGAAGAAGGGAGTTTGGGAAACAAAACTAAAGTAAACCATGCTGTAAAATAAAACGAGGCTCTGATGAATTCCAGCATCAAATTTTATAGCAAGAAAAAGGGATTTCTTTCCCAAAATGGCACGTGGCGCCAGTATTCGGGTCAGCACTAGGCTTCGGCATAACAGCTATCACTATTTATGTCACTTGCCAAACGTTAGTCCCCCTCTTTGTCAGCACCTCCTCTTGATGGGGAGAGAGAGAACACATTAAAGCAATGCTGTGGGACTTGCTTAAGCCTGAGGAAATTGCTAAGTAACCTTAATCCAGAACACTTTTGATTTTGGTAGTAACGCAGTAGGACCAGCTCTCCGAATCCTGAACGTCTTCCTCAGGCCCCAGGTTCAGGAGTGACGTGGATGCGCGAGAGCTCCTGCACTCACTTGAAAACAGGAATGCAAAGACTGCCTGACAGTGTGACCAGGGTGTTCCTAAATGCTCACAGATCAAAACGGAAGCAAAAAAAGGCCCCAAAGTGTATTTTTTTTCAAATAAAAATCTTGGGATTTTGGAGGGTTTGACTCGCAGCTTTTGAACATGTGGAGTTGCTAAACTGCAGTAGAAATGGCCCCCTGGAGAGAGACTTGTGAGCTCCAGCAAAGCAGGTGCTGCCCGAAGGGTCCTGCTAACCTGTCCTTGGGGGCTGTGAAGTTTGGACCCAGCTGTCTGCGATCTCTGGCCTAAAGGCCGAGCCGCGTGCTGGGATCGTACCGGTGCCCAGAACCGCCCTTTCCGAACGCTGGCAAGCGGGCAGGGCCCAGCGCTGCATGACCGGCGCCCAGCGCTGCGTGACAGGCACACCACGCTGCAGCACGGGAGCAGGCAGAGGGGCAGGACGTGATGGGCAGCGCGGGGACAGGCCCCTTCAGGGAGTGTCTGCCCCGAGTCCTGTTTGCAAGGCGGCAGCAGTGCACGTGCACGTGTGGGGCTCGGGGATGGTGAACGGCGCCTGGGCAATGGTATGCAGTGCCTAGTGTGACACTAGCTTGTGTCACCTGGGAAGTCTCGTTGTGAGACTGACTCAGTGACTGCCTGGAGATGGAAACAGGGCCTTGCGGGCGGTGTACAAGCCAGGAGAAGAGCGAGCACGCAGCTGATGTGATGGGAGCGGCGGCCATACAAAGATGCTACCTGGTCCCAGTGCACAAAATGGAAAGGCATTAAAATGCTCGATTTGGGAAAATTGTTTTCCAGGGTGGGAAACCAATGTCTAGCCGCAGGGTGATGGGGAGAGTGCCTGGACAGCTCTGTGCCACCAGCCCACGCATGATGAACAGACACGAGTGGCAGTCCCAGGCACTCTGCAGGCTTCGCTTGCACCCCAGGTTTTGCCCCCTGCACCCTGCCAACATGCACGGCTTGCGGCGCTGGTGGAAGAACTGACAAGCTGTGTCAGAGCAGGATGCTGCGTGGCTGGGAATAGTGGCCGCTCATTGGTGAGAGCCGTGGCTGCCGGCAGCAGGTGCAGAACGGGCTTGTGGCAGAAATGTGCACCTAAGATGCGCTCCTCCTGCATCCTTTCCCCGCTCTCGAGGAACAAGAACGCTGGCTGCTCCGGTTATGCTCCTGTTCCCCGGGAGCCGAGGCCTCAGGGTCAGATAAGAGGTGACACGGTCAGTCTGTAAGCATCCACGGGGGGAGAACGCTTCTGACAGCAGACAGACAGCCCTTCAAGCCAGGAGGCAAAGGCAATATAAGATGCAGTCACTGGAATCGGAAGCGTCTCTAACACACGAAGGCTTAAAATCATGATGTGGTATGGGAGATGCTGGGTGAAAACATCCATGCTCCCTTCTGGTGGCTGGTCTTCTGGAGCAGCAGGACGGGCGGAAATCTGCCTCCGTGCGTGCAGAGTGCAGCCGTCCAGGAGGACGAGCAGCTCCCTGCCATGCTTGTGCTGCAGAGGATGAATAGGAAGGAGGACCAGTAGCTAAATAGAGGAGGACAAGGGGTATGTGGTGGCCAGAGCAAACTGCACGCTGAAACCAGGGTCGGGCAGGTGCGTGAGGCTGGGGGGAGTACAGCAGGCACCGCGATCAAGGGGAACAGCCCCTGGACAAGGAGAAAACCTCACAGTGCCCATCTAACCCCAGCCAGGCAAAGGTGCACTTCCTAATGTGCTTCGCCCGGTCTGTCTCTAATAGACCGGGGCACCTGGCGCAGACAAGTGGTTCCCAGCTCAACCAGGCTCCCAACAGGGGTGTTTTCAGCCTGTTTTCCTTCCAACTCTAGACACTCCTTTCCTTCCCCAGGCGGCTAAGCCAAATTAGACATCCCACCCCCCATGGCTTTCGCTGTGTCTTGTTTTAATTTCTTCCTTTCAAATTGTTGCTCTCCTTGAGCACTCTCCAAGAGTCTTGATATCGGGGCTAGATGGGATCTCACAGTTGTCTTTGCAGTCCTGGAGAGGCACTTTCAGTGGTGAGACTTGGGCCCTTATTGACATGCAACGATATCACTACGGAGGTGGCTTCATCCCAGTTTATTTAAACCAGAGCATCTTCTATGGCAGAGGAGACCTGCTTGGATTTTCTTTCCAAAGCAGAGCTACAACTGTGGGCACATTTCCAAGCTGTAAAGATGGAAAGAAAGAGGAGTAACAGATGCGACTGAGCATGGGAGACAGCACGGAAAAGCAAGCTCCCTCCAGAAAACCAGTTGGCTCCTCGCTGTGTTCAGCACCAGTAATGGGAAAGGAAGGAAGCGATCCCCAGTGAGGATCCGCTGCTCCCTGGAGGGTGCTGGGCTGAGGGTCTGCCCGGCAGGAATCCCAAAGGAAACGGGCCAGGTGTAGACGTAGGTAACTGCAGGAGACACTTGAGGGACTGGCCCTGACCCCTGGTTGTGCCCTGCCACAGGACAAGGTGGATGCACTTAGTGGCACTAAGTGGAATATTATGTGATCATAATACCGCGGGCTGCTCCTCCTGCCCCTGCGGATGCGATGCCTCTAGCTCCTGGCATAGCGGCTTCGAATACAAACTGCACGTCCGGCGTAAGCGCCCAGGGTTTGGCTGTCCGCAGGCAGGGCAGAGGACCGCAGTGCGTTGCAGCTGGAGCCGAGATGGCCGAGAGGGGCCGAGGAGCTATGGCGCGGGGAAGGGGAGGAAGCCTTGAAGTAGTTCTGTTATAGCCCTGGCCCCACAAGCAGCGCTGCCATGGGGCAGGCTGCAAGGCAAGTTGTCCAGACACCAGCGCTGCGGCAATGAGAGACGAGGTGGGGACGGGATCTCGCGCAGCACTGTGGGATGGTTTGTTCCTGCCCTTCTGGTCTCCCCGTGTCTGCGTCGCTGTCTCCTGGCTGCCACTAGTTTTATCTAGGGGGAAACCTTTAGGGGCAGCAGCCTCTTTGAGGGCCAGAGCCAAGGTTGGAGGAACCGGAAGTTCCCATGCTGCACGGGGAGGCGAGGGGGTGACTGTGCCATGGGCCGATCCCCAAACTGTTTTGGAAATGCCAGGGAGAAGAGAAGAGAAGAGAAGTGCTGAGGGTTTGCCCTGGGACATGGCAAAGCACCTCCGAGCGGCTGTCCCGGCGCTGAGCGCACGGCACGACAGCTGCTCGCTGTCCCCCGAGTGGAAGGGCGATGTGCGTACTCGCCACCCCGGGGCGTTTCTGTTCCAGGATAAACAGAGGCACAACTTGTCCTGGGACAAACAGTGTCCATTCCTCGCCTAAGAGACCACGTGAACAAGTGCCGCCCTTCAAGAGGGCAGCCGTGTGTGTGTGCGCGTGTGCGTGTGCACCGCCTGGTTTCCTTCCTCACCTTCCCACGGCGTGGCGACTCTTCTGTAGTTTCACAGAAGCACAGACCAGCAGGGCCGGCGGTCGCAGAGTCCGGTCCCTTGCTCAGAGCAGGAGTGTTTGTCGAAGCATCTATTTATTTGTGTTATTTATGTATATACTGGATTTATATCCCGCCCCAGCCGAACGGCTCCGAGCAGCTGACACGAAACAGCCCACAGAGAGGATTTCCCAAGCAGTGCCCCAAAAACAGCGCTCCATGCCTGCCCTCCCCACAGCTGCCACTTCTCTGCCTGAACTCCAGCACAGCTCGACCTCAGCCCACGCCCGACCCTGCTCCCAGCCTCCGTTCACATCCAGACATAAGAAACCTCGTCCTACTTCCCCCGTCCCACTCCCTTCCAAGCCCGCACCCCCTCTCCTACCCCTGCCCCACAAAGCCCCCAAGCCTAGCTGATGGGAGCAGCCTACCTGTGCCATTAGCAGCATGCATGCATGCTTATGATGTGCTCTTGCTGGGGACGAGGGTTGTGGGGAGGCCAGGTGTGAACAGTGCGAGAGCTCGGTGCACGGGCAGACAGAGGTGGAGAAGAGGCCACGCGGCTGCCCTGCTCCATGGGAGAGAGCAGCTACAAGCTTTCTGGACAGCTTCCTCTGGCCATGTACGCTGCGCAGCAAGTTACCGGAGAACTGTCTCCAACACTGAAATGCTATCTTTCATCTTCATTTCATCTTCTCAAAGAGCAATAAACATTTATTTGGGAAACCTCTTATCTGGAGCATCTGCTTGGAAAGGATTGAAAGGGCCCCGTCATGCTTCTTTTCATGTGCTTCTTGGACTGTCCGAGCCCCGTTGCCTGGAGTATTGTGCAGGGCTGGAAAGCATCTTGGAACAGAGAAAATTGCTCCGGCACCCCCTCGCCAAGCAGTTTCCCCATACGCCGAATCGAGCCGACAATGCCCTGGCTGCCTCTAGTAGCTGCTTCACCTGCGGCACTGGGGCTGGCTGCACGGTTCTGGGAAGTGTAAATTAAGGGACTTCCTCGGAGCCAGCGAGAGATGCCCAAAACGCTGTTCTCATGGGCACGGCTGAAGTTGGGGAGCCCGCGCTCCCCCTGCCGTTCAGTGCTCCCGGCTTTAAGCTCTGTGTCCTTCTCCGCCTTAAGGTCCTGAAGTCTGCCATCTGTGTTTCAAGAGCCGGAGCTGGGGGTAGTGCCCAGTTTTCCCAACTCTTGGTCCCATCACATAGGGGAACGTGCATGTGTCTTGACTCTTCTGTGCCTCGATTTCCCTTCCTGTAAAATGGGTGGCAATTATTGAACCTGGATGAGGGCAGGACTGGCAAGGTTCATCAGTAAAGCATCTCTCCAGATGGTTTTGCTATAAAGTACTGCCCAGATGCTGATCTGGTTTTGCTGCCTGCATCACGGAGGAGCACAGAGCAGCGCTGCATGGGGATTACTCTCCCTGCCAGTAACTGAGATCCCCGAGGACCCCGGTCTGACGGGCGCGGGGCTTTGGTGGCGTTTGCTTTGCTTTTCCCCTACCTGAAAGATGGCAATCTGGGGCTCGGCCTCCGTGGAGGTCCCAGTGCACGTCTAGGAGTCCCGGAGCTGCTCTAGACAAGCAAGTACTTGCCTGGGAAGAATGGCTGTAAAACCGTACCCGCATGTGTACCCGAGCGGCTGCATATCCAACGCGCCACAGCCCTGGGGTTCGGTGGGTCATCGTCTGCCTCTTGGGGCGTGTGTGCATCCCTGTCACAGCCCGGGACTTTGCACGAGCACTGTTGCCTGGAGTCTGGTGAACCATCCCAATGCCCAGGAGAGAACAAGTCCCTCCTCTGAGCTGGGCGAGTCGTGCAGGGCTGACGGCTGTGGGAAGCAGCAAAAACTGCTTTTTTTGTGGGGGGGGGTTTAGCTGAAGGTGGCAAGTTAGACTCCTTAGCCAGTGGGAGGAGAGCCAGGCTGCACTTTGAGAGAGAAATCCTCGACAAGGAGTTGTCACCGGAGAACAAAAGGAAAAAAGAAAGCTTTTAGACTCTGATCATTAGGAAATTGAGGGGCGCGGGGTGCCAGGCATCCTCCGCCCAGCCCTTGAATTGCTGCGGGGCTTGGATCGCTGGCTCCCGGGGGGCTCCTGCCGGGACTGTGCCTGCCCTTTCTGCAGATTTTTAGGCGACGAGGTGCCGGTGGTTGGAGCTTTGTGCTGCGAAGCTCGGGGGTGATGGGTGCCGCTGTCACGCCAGCTTGGTGTGGGACGTGTTTGGGACTCGACCAGCCTGCAGGGACTCCCGGCCCTCGGGGGCAGCACGTGGCTCTGCTGGCTGAGCGTCTCCCCCGCGGCACGCCGCAGCAGGGAGGAGGGTGTTGAACTCAGTCTTGTGCTGCCCGAGGGAGGGTTGGCTGGGATGTTACCAGCTCAGACAGGTGTCGAGGAGGGCCTGGCATGATCCAGGGACCTGTGCAAATGTTGTACCGGTGCCCCTGGAGGCGCCTGGCGGAGGGAGGATGGTGTCATGGGAAGAGGGTGTAGCATCCCTCTGGGAGACCTGGTCTTGGCTGGGATGGGCAGCTGCCACGCTGGAGACAGAGTGCAGACTCCTGACTTCGGATCAGTCCTGCCGCCCCGTGGGGAGACCCCCTGGCGGGTCTGCTCCGAGAGCAGCTGAAGCCCCATGTTCAGACGGGGACGCATGGCGTCCCTCCTGTCCCGCGTGGCGTCTGGGAGCGATCTGGAACCCCAGCCGTGGGGAGAGAAACCTCTGCCCCCCTGCCGTGGTCAAGAGAGACCCCCCAGAGCAGGCTTAGCATATCCTGCCCAGGCGGGGAGCTGGCGAGGCATCCGGACAGTTCAGCGTGTGGTCGCCAGGGTGCGGAGGGAAGCAAAGGCAGCATTTTTCAGGGCGGCGAGACCTGGAGTCCGTGTTTGTGAGCGGAGACCCTGGAGAAGGTGCCAGTCTCGAGCGGTTTTGCCCACGACAAGCTCCTGGCTCCAGGCTCCCAGCTGGAGCTCTGTCTCGCCGCCAGCCGGGGCTGGTCCCGGTGCAAAGGTGGCTGGGGGAGCTAAAAGCAGGCCTGGGGAGGGAAGTGGTTTTGAGGGAGATGTTTGCTGGCGATTCGAACACAGCCGGCGCTGAGGGAGCCGTGTGGCAGCTGGAGCTGGCAGCCAAGCTGCTGCCTTGCTTACTTTGGCTGACTTCAGAGACCTCTGGCTGTTCCTAGTAGCACTCGGACCTGCTGGTGCTCGGGAGGCCTGACGGGGCATATTCGACACGCCGAGCCTGCCCCTCCATGCAACGGAGGCGGCAAGGGCAGTTAGCAGCCTCGCTGGGTGCCGGGTGAGCGTGGACCACGCTCTCCATCATGCATGGGGCAAAGGTCTCCCTGGGAACCGCGCCGTGCCCAGGCCCTCAGAGGTCCAAAACCTTTTGCAGCCGTGTTAGGCCAGTCCAGCAAGTCAGGGACGGCCAGGCCCTGAGCTGCAGGCAGGAGGAGAGGCGGGAGGAGGGACTTCTCCCTCTGTTCCTGCTGCTGAAGAGGGCTGCGGGGTGCAACTCCATAGCAATGTGTGCTCCAAATCCCAGGGCTCGAAACAGTTATCCCTGGGACCCCTGCCACTGTCCTGGCGTGACCCATGGAAAGGCTAGGACAGATGTACCCCCCGCTCCCATCCAGGTCCCCAGCAAAACATCCTAACAGATTTTGGTGGGTGTCCTCACAGGTACCTGGCCAAGCTGTCTTCCGTGGGGAGTATTTCGGAGGAAGAGACCTGTGAAAAGCTGAAAGGGCTGATCCAGCGCCAGGTGCAGATGTGCAAGAGAAACCTGGAGGTGATGGACTCGGTGCGCCGGGGAGCGCAGCTGGCCATCGAGGAGTGCCAGTTCCAGTTCCGCAACCGGCGCTGGAACTGCTCCACGCTGGACGCCCTGCCCGTCTTCGGCAAGGTGGTCACGCAAGGTGAGAGACGCCGGCCCCGGCCCGGCCCTGCTGAAGGGAGGCATCACCCTGCCAAGTCATTGACTCCTAGAGCAGCGGGGCTGGGTGGGAGCTCCAGAGGTCACAGCTCGCCCGGCCCCTGTCCAAACCCTCCTACACAACCCATCATCTCAGCTCTGCCCACGACCCTGACACAACACGGGCATCGCACCTGACTGACACAGGGAAGCAGGGGGCCACGCAGCCAGCGTCCTGCCCCTCTGCAGTGCTGTCAAACGTACGCTCGAGATCCCAGGCAGAGCCCGTGCCC
The DNA here is from genome assembly GCF_000455745.1 of Alligator sinensis. Classification (NCBI taxonomy): domain Eukaryota; kingdom Metazoa; phylum Chordata; order Crocodylia; family Alligatoridae; genus Alligator; species Alligator sinensis. The sequence goes on along the minus strand of NW_005842063.1, from coordinate 617,849 downwards.
CTGCTACAAAATGCAAACCCCCCACAAGTCCATACCAATGTGACATGGAGGGGAAAATCCCTTCCTGACCCCAAATGTAGCATCGGTCTGAGCTTGAGCGCATGGGCAAGACCCTCCAGCCAGAGCCCTGCGGGTCGGTGCCAGCAGGACCATTGGCACAGCCCAGCCCCACCCCCATCCCCAGTGCCTCTGGGGGAGGATTAAAACCCCCCTAACACATGGAGCAGAAATGGGGAGGGGGCAACCAGCACTGCCCAAAAGCCTGGGACATCCCCATAGCAGAGCACGGGCATCGCTGCACCCAGATCATCCCCCACCAGTGCCCGTCCAGCCTCTCCTTGAACCCTCCAGGGATGGAGAGTCCCCCCCACCCTGGCGTCTCCCTGCACTGACAGTAAAGAAGTGTTTCCTGATCTCCAGCCTAAACGTACTTTGCTGCAACGTCCACCCATTGGTCTGTGGGAGGTCACGAGCTTGGGCCACCGCAGAAACGCAGGCTAGGAGTCCGATCTTTAGGCAAGAGGCTGTCTGCTGCCTGTGCCTACCTGCCTTCGGGGGGGGCAGCCAGAGCTGCTCCGTGAGAGAGGCGAGTGCACGGCGCTGCCCGCCCAGCCTGGCCCAGCCGCAAGCCCTGCTGCTCCCTGTCTTGTAGAAAGGAGCTCTTAAATGTCCCAAAGCAAAGGTGCAAAAGGAAAGACTGCTTTCCTGGGGTCAGTGGTGAGCCGGTGCGGGTTGGACACACGATTGAGGAGCTCAGTCTGGGACTTGTTGGTGCCCCGTGTGCCCGCTGGCAGTCACGGCCCAGCAGCCTGCAGCGCCTCCCCACTCTGAACCAGGGGCTCCCTGGGGTTGTTCCTGGGCTCCTGCCACGTCTCACCTGCCACGTGCATTTGTGTTGAACCCTTGTCTCACTAGTCCACGCCACGGGGCCCGGCCTGCTATGAGGCCCTCTGCACCTGGGCACAGCGGAGAGGGCTGGGCATGCTCTGGGCAGAGCGCTGTTTTGGGGTGCGTTGCTTTTGCATTGGACTGATAAAGCTGCTCGAGGAGTCTTGTGGTTCAGTCTGCATCGGGCTCTGCCATCGGGCTCCCCCTCGTGCCTCCCGAGGCTGCAGAGGCAGCAGGGCGCGTTATCTCTTTGGTCTCTCACCCAGCGAGCAAAGACGAGCTGCAGGCAGGGCCTGGCGGGGAGCGAGGGAGCCGTCCGCGTGCCCTCTGCTGCCCAGACGCAGTAGGACACTGCCGCTCCCCGCGCTCCTGTGCCAGGGCCACTTCCCTCCGCCCAGCTACAGACCCATCATTAGGCCTCGTGAAATGCTGTATGGCTCGAGCCGCCCTTGGCTGCCTGCGGGCTCTACGCAAACCAGACGGCCACGCCGTGACCACGCCGGCTGGCACGAGACCTGTGCTGCAGAGCGGGGCAGGGGGCTCCGTGTCGGCACTGAGGTGCAGTCGCAGCGCAGGGGCTCGGGACCAGGACAGCGGGCGCAGGTCCGTCCCCGGGCGGATCGGGAGGCCTGGGAGCGGAGGCAGGTGGAAGAGGTGGTGGCAGAGCTGGAGGTGGTGAAGGTCCAGGGCGGGATGCACTGCCAGGGCTGCGGGAGGCTCTCCCGTGGGCTTCCAGGGCCCCGTTGCTCTTGTGTGAAGCGGGGCGGGTTCCTGCAGCAGCGGCTGTAGGCGTCTCGTCGGTGCCTTCCCCGCTTGCTTGGTGGGTCTCTCCTCGTGCCTGCAAGGGGGCTGAGCATAAGAGGCTGAGGAGAGACTAGTGACAAGTGGAGGCATCTCCGTTCTGGCCCCTTTCTCCTCCTGTAGAGAAGCAGAGTAGCTCCCTGACGTGACCCTTGCTCTCCCCCGAAGCGCCAGGGCTCGCAGGCCCCAGCCTTCCCCAGCTCAGCCTCAGCTCCTTATTTAACTTTCCTTCCCTCGTCGTAGGGGTGAAGATTTGTGCTTGTGAAGGTTCAGGACTGGAAATACCAGAAATACCAGAAACTGAAGTCGTCTCTTTTTTAGGCAGCCACAGCACAAACCGACCAACTTGATCCTACTATTAACCTCGATTAACTTGGAGGTGATTCAGTCCCCACGCGGGCTGGGTCCTGCCCAGCCACTGCTGCCCGGGCCAGATTACAGCCTTGGCCACCAGAGTCTGAGCTGCGACCACCAAAGTTGCTCCCCGTCATCTGACCGGTCCGTTGTGAGCGAGGGCCTGAAAGGTGAAGGGCAGCTCTCTGCTCCGGCGCTACACGCCGGCTGCCGTGGGAAGGGATGTGGAGCCTCTCAACCCTGAGCTTCCAAACAGCACAAAGCAAACGCTCAGCCCTGTTCTTGCAGAATATCTCGCTCCGGGGCAGAAGGGCTTGTCGTGTCCTAACCACCTCTGCTTCATGGGAGAGCAGAGCCAGGGAATTGGGTGTCGCAAGATTTAATTGACAACCACCAAGCCAGCGATCCTCGCTGCATGCAGACAGACACTCGGTGAAAGGGAAGTGCATGCAGACGTGGACACGCTCGCCCCTTAGAGGAACCTCTCCAGAGAGAGGGAAGATTATCCCCCTTGCTTGCAGCTTTGCTGGGGATCTGCTTTCAAGCAGGGCAGTCTGCTGGCACCTGGCCGTGTTGTCTGTGTGCATGGGGGTCTCTCCCTTGCAGCGCCCTGAAATGGCCAAACGATTGCTTTCTAAACACGTAGCAACCCCCGAGGTGACCCCGGAAAGAAGTGCACGAGGGGCTCCCCGCGCTGGGCAGCGCTGTGGTTCGGGAGCGGGGCGGTGCCAGGAGGGTCGTGCACCGGCCTCTCCAGAAGTTACTGCTACGGGATGGGAAAAGGGAAGGGAGCCTCTGAGAGCCCTGCCAGGTTGAGTGCTTTCCTCTCTGGGAAGTGTCAGTGGGTGTGAGGAGAGCTCAGGGTGAGCTGGGGTGCAAGGGAAGGGCTTTGGATGTGCCGGGCCCAACTGAGAACTCCTGTGAGCGCAGTTTCCAGGAAAGTTTTCCAAGGAGTTTCCTGCCCTGGGATGTCAAGTCTTGCCTGGCTCTGGGGGTCTCTGTGCTGTGTGCTGCAGTGGGGAATTTGCCTGGAAACCTCATGGTGTTTTGGTGGAGGCAGAGGCCGTCTCCTACCACCTACGGTCTCCAGCGTCGGCCTGTTGAGCTGTAGGCAGGGCGCAGATGCACGGTTCAGCGTGGGGCACGGGCCGGCGGAGTCCTGTGCACCACCTGCTTGCTCCGGAGCTGGTTGTCCGGACCTGTGTTGGGGAGGTAGCGTGTGGGGCTCCAGCGTGCTACACAAATGTCCCGTTGCTCTGAACCGGGCAGCGCTATTGCTTCGATACGGGTGTGTGCCGCCTGCTGCCTGGAGGCCCGGGCTGTGCATGGGAACGCACCGGTGATTCCCCTGCTTTTGTCCTTGCAGGGACGCGGGAAGCAGCTTTTGTGTATGCCATCTCCTCCGCAGGCGTGGCCTTCGCGGTGACTCGCGCTTGCAGCAGCGGAGAGCTGGACAAGTGCGGCTGTGACCGGACTGTGCAGGGCGGCAGTGCCCAGGGTACGTACGTGCAGGAGCAAGACGAGAGTGGAGGGGAGAGCAGAGACAGCGCGGCGTTGCCTAGGCCTTCCCTGGGCTGAGTCCCGTGCCCCACGAGATCTCTCGGGTTCCTGCCGCTTGTTAGAGGAAAGAGCGGAAGAGCAAAGACAAATGCACAAAGAGTTTCCCTTCTCCGGTCCCCGCTACCTGTCCCCTCCAGTCACGCGACATGAGATGTATAAACAGACCTTGCACCGACCGGGCCATGCCCTGCCTGAGAGGTCCCCCTATGACCAAAGGACCCCGGGTGTGCATCTGAGCGAAGAGCTCCAGCTGCACGGCCGCACCCATGTGTGCCTGGGTAGCGTGCACGTGGCTAGGCTGTGCGAGGATGCAGTACAGCCTGCCCAAGGTCATTCCCCTGGTTCTTGCTTCAGGGTGGGCATGGAAGCAACCACGCATTGCCTGGGCGACACACACACCCTGCTTGTGGGCGCTTGCCTGTGTCCGAGCCCTGGCAGCACGGGCAGCCAGAGACCCTGGATGAGCAGCTCGTGGGCTCTGGTGGAGGAATATGGGGGCTGCCGTGTTTTGGTCCCAGTAGTTGAGTGGTTACGGGCTTGCCCAAGATGCTAGACACCTAGGTTTTAGGGGCCCCCATGCAGAGGGGTCCAAACCTGCATCTCACTGACTTCCTAATGCAGTGCTCAAGCCAGCGCACCACAGGTCAGGCATTGCCCCGTAGCTCCTCCAGCCCCCTCCTGAAGCCGGTCCCCTGAGCAGCCAAGAGAGGGAGAGATATGTGGGGCCAGGGAAGCAACAGGGCAGGGGTGTGCAGCTTGGTGGGACGGCTGCTGCCCTGGAAGGGGGCAGGCCTGCTCTTCTTGCCCACATGCTTGCCCCTCATGCAGCTGGCACTTCTGCACTGCCCTGCCCTGTTTTTCCAGCGACTATTACATGCAAAGGGCAGTGGCTCAGCTCCAAAATGGGCCAGGGGGACAGGTAGAAACCTGCCGTTCAGATAGGATTCCTCCCCGCACATCTCCCACCTCTGCCTCTTCCCCTGTTGCCGCTGCAAACGAGTCTTTCTCGCCCGTGCTGTGCTTTAGGCTTCCAGTGGTCGGGCTGCTCTGATAACATTGCCTACGGAGTGGCCTTCTCGCAGTCCTTTGTCGACGTCAGGGAGAGGAGCAAAGGGGCCTCCTCCAACCGAGCTCTCATGAACCTGCACAACAACGAGGCCGGGAGGAAGGTAATAGTGCATCTACATGTGCTGTCGGGCTTGGCTTGCGATCGCTCCCCCTGCTCCTCCCTTTACCCACTAGGACCGACGGCCCCTGCACCCTTTGCTGGGACATCTGCTCCCACGAAAACCATATTCCTCATAGCCAGCAGCAGCCTCGCTCTTCCTAATCTCGCCAGCCGTCGCGGTCGCGTGCATTAGTGCAACGGAGCTGACGACGGTCTGTTCTGTTTGCATCAGCTCTTCCAGGCGATCCTGAACAACATGCGGGTGGAGTGCAAGTGTCACGGCGTCTCCGGCTCGTGCGAGTTTAAGACGTGCTGGAAAGCAATGCCTCCCTTCCGCAAAGTGGGCAACGTGCTGAAGGAGAAATTCGACGGGGCCACCGAAGTGGAGCAGAGTGAAATCGGCTCCACCAAGGTCCTGGTTCCCAAGAACTCCCAGTTCAAGCCACACACTGACGAGGATCTCGTGTACCTGGACTCCAGCCCCGACTTCTGTGACCATGACCTGAAGAACGGGGTGCTGGGCACCAGTGGCCGCCAGTGCAACAAGACTTCCAAGGCCATCGACGGCTGCGAGCTGATGTGCTGCGGGAGGGGCTTTCACACAGACGAGGTGGAGGTGGTGGAGAGGTGCAGCTGCAAGTTCCACTGGTGCTGCTTTGTGAAATGCAAACAGTGCCACCGGGTGGTAGAAATGCACACGTGCCGGTGACCCGACCCGGCCCGGCTGCCCTCCGCCACTCGCCCCCTCTCCCCTGCCTGTTGCCCCCGGACTGGAAAAAGGGATGCAGAGACTGCCAGGAGAGGGCTGCTGTTCAGAGAGACAGAGCGCAAGAGGAAAACAGATTTTTAAAGAAAAAAAATATTTAAAGTTTCCAAAAAGTCCTTGTTGTATTTTTGTTTGTCTGCTTTATTTATTGCTGAAGCCAGAGCCTGTCCTTCTGGACGGCATGTGCTGGAAGGGACACGTGTGCTCTGGATGCTGCTGCTGGGCTGGGGACAGGACAGGGACCCTCACGGCACCTGTCCCCAACTCCGTGTCTCCTCAGACGAGTTCCCACCGACTGGCCACAGAGCACTTCAACCTGCCTCTATCTGACATGGAAAGCACACCTAGTGTTAGGCACTTTTTATCCTGGCATTTTACACTGCAGCAACTTCCGCTTGTTCCAGCCCGAGCCCTCCAAGTCCTGGCTGGAGACGGGCTCGGTCTGCGCTGCGTGCCTCCGGGGGCAGATCCACATCCGCAGAAGGCCTCGGCCAGCCCTGGGTGTTGAACTGTGCGTACCAGAGATGTGTGGAGAAGTCAAAGTGTTGGGTGAAGGGACAAAGCTGCGTGGTTCTGCCTTCCCTGATTCTCTTCCTTTTGCCCTCGGGTAGGAGTCTCTCTTGGGGTCTGAGCCGGGCAGGGGAAGACAGGCTGTCCGTCGCGCGGGGAAGAAATTAGACCTGCTTGCATGGCAGCCTGCCCCCGGGGCCCTGCTCCCCCCCAGCCTACTGCTGCTGTCTGCAAGAAGCAGAAAGGAGGCCTGTGCCCAGCCTTTGCAAAACGCCTTCTCCGCAACGGGGCTGCGCCCTCGCCCCTCTGCCCACTTCCTGATGGCCTGTGCCAATTTGCGCAGTTGATCTCCAGCCAGGTCTGCTCTCCTGGGGGCTTGCGTGATGTGGAGAGCGCTCTGGGGCCCAGGCCCTGCAGGATGGGTGTCTTCCTACTGATGAATTAAGAGAAGAAAAGGTCATGGTGTCCTTCAGCAGATCTATTCCTTGCTTCCCTAGCAGCCCACCGTGGCCGCCAGCCCACGTCACCCTGGCATGCACTACCCTGGTCCCTCCTGCACCTTCTGCTAGCGCTGGGCTCTGGCCTCATCCTGCACTGTCTGCTTCTTCTCCGCACTCACCGTCACCTTGGGAGGGGCAGTGTCCTTAGCGCTGCTGGTCTCCCCTCTGCATCTGCCGCAGGAGCCAATTCCTCCTCGCCCCCAGTCCCTGGGACCTTGTAGGGAATGCAGGGCAGGTGGCGTTTCGGAGGCCAGTTGTCTGCAGAGGTGGTTCGTAGGCACCTTTGTGTCTCTGGGCTGCTGCCCCAAAGTTTGGAGCAAGTTTAGGGCAGCTTGAATTCACGGGTGTTTCCAGCAAGAGAACGGACAATGTGTCCCTGCAGCGCTGCCCCCCTCGCCCCGCAAGGGCCCGTCCCTGGATGGTTTCTCCAGCACCTCCCCAGGCCAGGACCTCTCCGCATCCCACCCTGCCAGCGCTGCGCTGCGGGTCTGCTCTGCTGCCCTTTCCATCTCTGACACCGCGGCATCATCGCGGGGCCCTAGCTGAAGAAGGAATCAGACTCCAGCCCTTGGACAAGCTTTCACAAAAGATCTCTTCTGGTTTTTTCCATTTTCCACACCCCCACCCCCCGGGACACAAGACCTTGTGCACCCATTGATGCTGTAGCCTGAACATGAGCTATTATCATAAGCAACCGTCCCCCCACCTCCGACCCCAGTGGCCTAGAGACCGGACCTGTCCCTTCGCCCTGCCTGTCCGTGCTTCCCGAGGGGCTGGTTCCCCGCCGCCTGCCCTGTGCCTCTGACACAGTATGCGGGAAGAGAAACCCAGCGCCGCTGATGTGTCCCAAATCCCCTCCGTTCTCTGCCACTGGGTCTTAAGGAGCGCAGTGACTAGTCAGGGGGGGAGCAAGAAGCAGCCGTGAGGCACAAGTGCCGGATACTTGTCTGCGCAGTCCCACCGCTGCCATCCCGCGCACAGGAGCTGGAGCTGCAGAGGGAGGAAAGGGAAAGGTATTGGGGCCTTTTCACTGGCAACGGCTCCTGCACAGTTGCCATAAGGAAATTAAGATCCCAACAGGCCGTGCGGCTCGGCTCTCCGGGCAGTGACCTGAATGCCCCCTCTCCCCACGGCCTCCGCCGCGCGTGCACGCTGGAAACGATGCTGGGAGGTTGCGCTCAGCTACCAAAACCCTCCTGCCGGGGCCTGGCCGGACGCGGGCGCGGGCTGCTGGCGTTGCGAGAACTAATAAGCAACGAGACGCGGGGAGAGGAAGTGGAAGTGGAGCCATTTCTCTGTCTCACTCGTTCACCTGCACGGTGACAAGGCTGAAGAAGAACGCAAGGGGCAGGTTTGTCCCCAAAACCGTAGCTCCAGGCGAGAGGGACTCTACTGTCGACCTGGGGCCCATCACTCACTAGCAGCCCCTCTCCTGCTGGCTTGGCGTCGGTGCCACCCCTCCGTTTAATCGCGGCCAGACACAGACAGCATTTGTCTCTGCCCAGAAAGATCCTCTCCTCTCCCGCATGCCCTTGGATCCACTCCCCTTAGGCTTGGGATAGAGGTTTCGCAGCTGCATGCGCACGGACCCTAGGCCTGGTTTTTCCCCTTCTTCCTTTTCAAATGAGAGGCGAGGGGAAAGGTTAGGCGAACATGCAGACATACATTAAATCCCGTCTGTGCTGTGGCAGTGATGGGACGGGGGAGAGCCTGTGGTCGTTGGAAGGTCTCCAGACAGCGTCCGGCTGGAACTTTTCTGACGACGGAGGCAATGATGCAGCGGCAGATGCTCCTCCGGGGGCCGAGCTGCGTGCCCCGAGCGGGTGAGACTTCCACGTTCCCTGCCGCATTGCACGGGGCACAAGCGCTTCCTCGGAGCCAGGCGGCCAAGCGGGGCAGAAGGACGTGCCTCCCCTGCGGCCTCCTGCTCTGCCTCGCACTAGCGGTGTGTCCCAGCTTTGCTGAGCACCAGTGACCCCAGATCCATCCTGCTGTGCACCAGCACTTGCAAAGGAAGAAGGACCCTCAGCTGCTGGGCTGAGCCCCCATCCCCGTGCGCCGCGACTCTTCTTTCACCAGTTTATTCTTTCTGGCCTCAGCACGAGCTGTGATCTCGAGCAGTCCCAGCGTGGGGGGGCTGATGTCTGTCTCTCCCTGCTTTGGGTCACCTCGGCTCCGGTACTGCCTCAGGCACCCGGGCTCAAACCCCCATGTCAAGCTGCCGCTGTCCGTCTCTGGACCCCAGCGCGTTAAAGCTGCACGTTCTCAAGTGCCTTGAAGATCCCTTCTCCTCTTTCCCAGCCCATGCAGTGGGGGCCGCCGACCTCAGGACGTGGGCCAAGTTCTCTGCTCATTGTCCATCTAGGATGAGGGCCAAAGCCGAACAAGACAATCCAGATCAGTGCGGAGATAATCTCTGTGCATGGGATTTTTTCAAGCTGCAATGAAAGCTGATCCCTGTAAATGTCACCCCGCGATGCCCCGCTCCGCAGCGCTCTGGCTCTTCTCACAACTGTAAATTTCAGCACCAGAAAAAAAAAAGCCTTTTTCCTATTTACTTTGCATTAAATAATGATTTTGTGCTAAATTAGCCTAGCATTTTTTTCCTAGTAATGAGGCAACTTTGTTCCATTTAAAATCAGCGAGCGCTGAAAACACCCCTTCCTGCCCGCCCTGCCTGCAGGGGAAGTGCCTGGGCAGGAGGATGCTTGGGGTTTGGGTGCCCTTCGTCCACACACTGAGGACGAGGAGCTTTCCTCTGAGCGCTCCTGGCTTGGACCTTCCTGGTTCTCACCTCACAAACGTACCGGGGGCCGAGGCACGGCCTGAGGGTTGTCTCCATTTCACCGGTGACTGATCACTGGTTTCACCGTCCTGTCACCGGTAGACCCCCACCAGCCCTACCAAGGTCCCGAGTCCAGGCGGCAGAGCCTGAGCACAGAGATGAAGCAACTTGTCCAGTTGTTGCTGGAGCTTGGAGGCCTGACCGCGGATCTGCTCGACCACTAGCTCCGGGGCTGCCTGGTCAAAAGACCGTGTAGCTTTGGTCTCAGCAGGCCGGCAGCTGCCTGCTGAGAGACGTCGGTCTGGAGCAGGGTTGTCCGTCTGCCCAGCCCGGTCAGAGCCTGCGGGTTGCGCCTTGGGGCAGATCTGTGGCCTCGGAGCGGCTTAGGCCGCGCAAGGGGAGCAGACGCCCCCGCTAGCTTCCTGCTAGGGGGTCCCCAGGTGGGAAAGTCACCTGTGGGAGCAGGGACGGTGGATTTGGTGGGACTCACTAGCCCTTCCTCCAGCCTGTGGTGCAGGGGACAGTGGGCTATGGAGGGGAAAGCCAGGGGCATGGGGTATTAGTGATAGTCCATGGTGCCCTGGGTCTCTCTGGCTGGTGCAAGGGCCTTCGGGGACAGTAGCCTGGAAGCTGCTCTCACTTGTGATGGAGCAGAGAAGCAGAGCCGTAGCTAGCTGCTGGTTCCCCGTTTCTCCTCTTCCCTCCTTGGGGCTGCTCTGGGGAGCTGCGGGGCCTGCAGCCAGCCTGTATTCGGGCTCTCCAGAGCCAGTCATGCTCTGACTGCGCCCCCACAACCTGGCAGGGACATGGGCAACGGAGCAGCCCGGCCTGGCCTCTTCTTCCCACCCTCCCACCATGCGGCAGCACCGAGCACCTGCAGCAGGAGAGGGTGGCAGCTGCTTCGGAGGCTCCCGATGCTCCTGGAGCCTCAGAGGAGCTGGTGGTCTCTGGGAGCTGCCCTCCCCCTCCCTGCAGGGCCAGGGCTGAGCCAAACACGTGGTTGGTGGTTGCAGGCTGTGGCTCAGGGACTCGTGCCCAGTTCAGGACCAAATGCCCCTTTCACAGAGCCACAGGATCACCGACAAGGAGGCTGGAAGGGACCTTAGGAGGTCACATCTAGTCTAGCCCCTGCTCAGAGCAGGACCAGCCCCAACTCCATCATCCCAGCCAAGGCTTTGTTTTAAACACCTCCAAGGATGGAGACTCCCCCACCGCTCTGGGGAGCCTGGTCCAGTGCTTCGCCACCCTCCTCATGAGAAAGTTTTTCCTAATATCCAACCTCAACTTCCCTTGGTGTAACTTGGGCCCATTGCTCCTTGTCCTGTCGTCTGCCCCCACTGAGGACAGCCCAGCTCCATCCTCGTTGCAGCCCCCCTGCAGGGAGCTGAAGGCTGCTATCAAATCCCGCTCGGTCTTCCCTTCTGCAGACTGAATCAGCCCAGCTCCCTCCGCCTCTCCTCACCAGTCATGCCCCCAGCCCCTGAACCATTTTCATTGCCCTCCGCTGGACTCTCTCCAATTTGTCCACATCCTTTCTGCAGTGGGGGGCCCAGAGTGGGACACAGGACTCCAGATGTGGCCTCCCCAGCGCTGAACAGGGGGGAAGAACCACTTTGAGGGCCGTAATGCCCTGGACCCCGAGGGCCACACACCAGCTGAAACTAAGCACCAGCCCCAAGCGTTTCCCATCACACTCAAGCGAGGCCAAAGGGCTGTCCCCGAGCGCTCGGCACGTTGGTTGCTGCCACGTCAAAGCCTGGCTCCGAACGCTTGGAAACACTTTCGGGGCTGGGCACCTACTTGCTCCCAGGGGAACGATGCCCCGGCTGCACTGAGGCCTGAGACTGGGTGTGCCAGGGCTTGGCGGGGTGGGAAGAGAGAGGTTTCCCGTGAAACAGGGGAACAGACCAAAGAGCCACTGCTCCTCCCAGGCCTCCTTGCTCAGCTCCTTCCCCTTCAGGAGACGGGCTCGTACCGGGCTGGCCCCAGGACGGGCAGGAGACACGGGAGGATGGTTACAAACATAGCAAAACCTGGTCACCAGCTCTTCACCTACTTCGTATCTCTGGCCAGCCTGTCCCACACGACAGGGAAGGTTTGGCTGGCACCGTGTCTACCACTCCCTTCCTCCGCGTCTGCCCCTGGGACCTCGTGTCCCGGCTGGGTAGCGAGGACGGTCTGCGATATCGGATGCTGCTCTCCCAAACTTTGTGGTTCTCTATTATTTTTGAAGTCCAGTGTCCTATTTTGATATTCAGCAGCCAGTGTAATGTTTCCGTGACATAGTTTGACTCACACTTTCGTGGTGTTCGCTATAAAAAACAATTGCTCCTTTCACTCTGGCATCTGTGTGGGGTTTTTTTAAGCTTGTCCATTGTTGTATAAATGGAAATGTCCAACAAATGCTGACTCTGCAGCCTGGCACGCACGGTTCTCATGAGCCGTGAGCACCCCGCTAGTCCCCGTTACCTCTGCCCCCTGGAAGCAGCTTGCCATCTCTTTCCCCGATAACCCCTGGCTCTCCCCTCCACTCCTGTCTCTCGAGTCATCCCTCCCCTGGCCCTGTCTCCCCGCTCTCCCTGCAGTGCTGATCTCTCCCTATTCCTTCTAGGCTCTGGCCAGCTTGGCATCTTTAATGCATTTACCCGCAGAGCAGCCCAGTGAAGCAGGGGGGAGATGTTGTCTGCACCGGGCAGAGCAGAGGCACAAAGAACAAGGGGCCAGATTTATTGGCTCAACACCTTTAAAATCTGGCGTCAAGATGTTTGCTCAGTCTCGTATGGGGATACAGTGGCAGAGCAGCGCTCCGCATTCCTCTGCTACCTCCCCCACCGCATCATCCTGCTCCTCCTGTCCCTTTACAAGCCCAGTGTCACCTTCCACACACCCCTCGAGCCACTCGTGCTAGCCAAGTCTCACGTGTCCTGCCGTGCCGTAAGCAAGCTGAGCAGGAAGCAAGCAGCTGAAGTCCTTTACTCTCTCTATCCAACAGTGACTCCATAACTGAGGGACTATCTCCAAATCCCAGCTGGTCTAACTGATAACTGATAATGATTTGGATGAAGAGGTCAACTCCATGCTTAGCAAATGTGTGGCTGACACCAAGCTGGGTGGAGTTGCAGACACTGCGCAGAGTACGGCTAAGATGCAAAATGACCTTGAAAACCTGGAGAAATAATCCGAGACCAACCCTATGACATGCAACAAGGAGCACTGCAAGGTCTGCGCTTGGGTTAGGCCAGTCACATGCATAGAAGCATAGACTGGAGAAGGCTGGGCTAGGCTAGCATGCTACAGAAAAGGGTGGGGGGATCAGAGTGGATCATAAGCTGAGCATGAGCCAACAATGTGCTCCTCTTGCAAAAAGGCCTGGTAGCACGCTGGCCTGTATGATAAAAGCATTGCTAGAAAGGGAAGGGAAGTGACCCTGCTGCTCTGTTCAGCACAGGTGAGGCCTCACCTAGACTCCTGTGTCCGGTTTTAAGCCTGGCACTTCGAGAAAGATGTGTCCAGATTAGAAAGAGCCCAGTGGAGAACAACAAAAATGATTAGAGATCTGGGAAGCGTGACTCATGAGGACAGGCTGAAGGAACTGGGGTGATTTAGTTTAAAGAAGAGAAAACTGAAGGGGGATTTGCTAAGTCTTCACATACCTGAAGGGTGGTCACCTGGAGGTTGAAGATACTCTTTTCTGTGGCTGCAGCACACAGGACAAGGAGCAATGGTCTTAACTAGCAGCAAGGGAATTTTTGGTTGGATATTAGGAGGACAATGCTCTTGAGGCAGGGTCAAGCATTGGCGCAGGCTGCCGAGAGGGTGCTTCTGTCTCTTCAGCACATGTAAGGCAAGCAGCACACACATCAATGCCACGGTCTGCAATTCGGTCCCGCTCTCCGGGGAGCTGCTCTAGTCAAGCCCCAGACTGGCGAGGGCCCAGGGGTGGTATAATGATCGTCTCAGGCCCGTTTAAATGACGCAGGGATAGTCCCCATGGTCAAGCAGCCTGTGCGGGAAACACTGCACAGCACTGCCACCGCGCAGGTTTGTGTCCTGTCTGCGGCAGGTCACGAACAGCTGATCTCACTGCTTCGTTAACAATGAGCCTGGCCTGCGTCACACTGGCTCACTGTATCTGGTAGCTGAACACGCAGTTCTTGTCCAAGTAATGCCATGTTTTTGCATCTGAATTGAACTGCAAGACCGCGCGCAAGGGGGGAATCAATGCAAGAAGGCGCGCCAGCAGCGCTGATGACGCCCCTTTTTCCAGCTGCATCAGAGCCAGGAAGGGTAAAGAGCAAGGCCTGGGATGAGCCTCTGCGCTGCACACGCAGCCTGGCAAGGGGCCGGGCGAGAGAGGGCACGGGCTGTGCAGCTCTGGGATATCGTGTTCGGTTATGGAGAGCTCGGCACCCGAAGGACACTGGCAGGTTTCAGGACAGACAGACCATCCCAAATGGCTATGTGCCTGAGGCACAAAGGGCCCCAGCTCGGGCAGCTGGTGCAGGAGCAGTGCCCAGAAGCTGGCTGCTGCAAGGGGAAGGTGCCACCACCTTTTATGTGGCATTTAAACTGCTGCTCAAGACTCTTGTCAGTGGTAAAGAAAGGAGGTGGCATCGCCTCGCAAAGCCACTGCTCCTGGACCAGGTACTGCCATCGCCCAGGGCGCAATAAGGACCGGTCACATCCGTGGGCATTGGGAAGAAACGTATGATTGTAGAGTAACACAAGGGGTGGAAAACCTGCCACTTGGGGCATCTCGAAGCAGCCTGGAGAGCTCAGTACATCGCACAACAGCCAGAGCCCCGTGCCCCCCCGCAGTAAGACGCAACTGCCCCCATAGCGAGGTCCTCTACCCTCCTGTGCCAGGCTGGAAATTCAGCAGCAGCTTCAGTCCGACTAGAAACAAGGGCTGGCAAGATTCAGGGACCGCATGGAGCCTGCCAAGGAAGCACACAACCCGGCAGGACCCCTCGTGCTCAGTGATTTAGTTGTTCTCCATGCGTTTCCTGCTGCAACCTACTGACAGCTTTCAACATGCTGCAGGTTTTTGTCCTGGTTGCGCGTGGCCGGCCGGCAGCCAGGGGCGGGGGGAGAAGGCGCTTTGCTGATGGCGTTGCTGGAGCAGGCTGGAGTGAGGTGGTGCAGGGACGGGGTCACATCAGAAAGCAATGAGGAGTTGATGGCCGTGAGGGCTCACAGAGGTACCTCGAAGGAAGTAAGGGACGGGGCCTGTGGAGGCAAATGAAACGTCCAGGAGCTTTGCGGGGAGAAGGATCCTGTGCTGGGTACAGAAGAGTGCTCTGCAGAAAGACTCAGCAGATGACATGAGGCACAAGGTCTTGCCCAGGTCCTTTCCCAGGGTTACTGGCACAGCGACGCTAGTGCCTTGCTGCCAGTGGCAGAAATAATGACGAACCCCTGAGAGAGAAGGAGAAGACCGCCGCGAGACGGGCTAGCCTCCTCTGACCCTGCAGTGGGACTTGGAGCTAGAAGCAAAGGCCTGAAAGCGGATGAATCTCTGCTCATAAAAGACAGTTCATCCGGAGAAGGAGGACAGTGAGGCAAAGTGCAGCATCTATATAATCAGTAAAAAAGGGTCTTGCATGGAACATAGATGGCGTTATGTCTGTACGAGCCAGCCTGGCTGTCTTCGAGCAGCCATCTGGAGGCTCTTTCTCGGGCGTCCAGGTGCAAAGAACACCCTCTTGTTCTGTGTGGTTTGGAGCTGCTGGCACTCGCACGCTGGACCGCTCCTGCTTCTTGCAGCAGCCATCGACCCCGCGTATCGCTGCGAGTGCCGAGGACAGGGCTGCTCCTGTATTCATCCAAAGAAAGAAAGAAAGACGGGCCGCGCGAGTGGGGCTCAGACCCAGGGCAAGGCACAGGGGCAAGGGCAAGGGGCACGCGGTGTCAGGAGGGGAAGCCAGCTCTCATGCTGCCTTCGCTAGTCCCAGCCTGTCGGCATGTTTATCCCCCGCAGGAGCCTCCATCCACAATGACAGCGAAGAAACCTCCCCGCAAGGCGATGGGGCGTGGAGACGAAGTAACGGCCCTCTCGCAGCCGTAACGCTCAGGCGTAATGGGGAGGTGGAAGCAGCGCAGCGAGGCCGGGGGCTAAGTCTGTCGGTGAAGTCAGAGCATCACGGGGCCCAGCACAGTGCGGGAGAGGGCCCCACGCGAGCCGGTAGCTCGTCCAGTACAAAGACCATTTCAAAGATATTCTTAGAAGAGACAACAATCTGTGCCAAGATTTTTTTCTTCAAAATGTGGCTACGGTACACAGGCCCGTGCTGTACGCCGGGCAGCCCAGAAGGTCTTGGTTTAGTTCTATAAATACAATAAAAATCCCTCCCCTAAAGCACGAGGGATAAAATCCCCTTTAATAAGGGGACGGTCCCAGCAGTGATCCTAATCATTGCAACCGTTTCTACGAGAATCACTAGGAAAGCCACCCGGTGCTTTCCCCGGCCCCCTTCTGCCTCGCATCTAACATCTCTGCCTCTCCAATATTACCTTCCAAATTCCACTTCTGATCCGAGGATCAGTCTCACATATTGCATTGCTCGAAGGACTCTGCTGCTTTATCCCTTTCACCTGCCCTTGGCTTCTGGATAAACACGCGGAGCTCCCTGCACATTGCTTTAACTCTTTGGCTGAACCAGCCAGGGCCCGCGTGGAAATGCTTTTCCTCGTCCCCTCTGCGCGGATGCAGCTGACCAGCGTCTCGCCCGCCTCCCCCTGCCTTCGGAGCAATGTACCTGAGCTCTCCCGAACGACCTGTCCGCCTCGGGAGGGCTCCGACCTTCCAGTGCAGACCGCTCCCTGAGCGAAGCTGTCTTCATGAGCAGCTCCTTGACTAGTTTCTTTAGTTTTGTTTCCCTGAGTCTACTGGCTTCTGCTCCAGCTCTCTGTTCCCCTCCTGATATCAGCCTTTTGTTCCTTTACGGCACTACACACCGACCTGTGGCTCCGTATCTGAGCTGCGGGGACGACGCATTCGCTGGGCAGGGACTTAACAGTAAATGTGGCTTGCCTGGGTCCGGCTAAGGGTACGTGGGACCTCCTCTCCCATCCTGGCACTAGTGCTGCTGCCTCCCCAGGAAGCCCGAAGACAAGGGAAGGAGGCTGTCCTGTCTCCCGGGGCTGCAACCAGCTGGTGCCTTGCAGTACCGTGTCCCTGCCTTATTTTCCTACAAGTGCGGAGCTATCTCCGTTCTCTGCTCCGAGCCCTTGCTGATGGGAAGGGAAGCTAAGCAGGAAGGAAGGCCACAAGGATACGAGAACAATGAAGGCAAGATGGAAACACTTTCCCGGTGATCCCCCAGCCTGTGTATGCTCTCGGGGCCTGAGCTGCGCGTCCCGCCTGCTCCTAGTGTGCCGCTCTGGAAGGAGACGACAGAAGCACCTTCGAGTCACCCAGAGCACGTGGCAAGAGGCAGGCTCAGGACAAAGCAGCGCCACGGGGCTGGCTCTCGGAGCCGGTTCGAGGAGGCTGCACTGCCTCGCTTCTGTGCAGGGCACATGCGGCGTGGGAGGGACAGCAGTACCTGCCCCAGTCGCACGGCCCTGCTCAGCATAAAGATGGTCCCAGCAAGCCCGAGGCTGCACTACCCTCTATCCCATCGCCCTCCTCCTGCCCCCGGGCTGGACCAGGCGGGCTCTGCCACAGGTGCTGTCGCTGCCCCTCGTTTGCCCAGTCGGCTGCACCCCGCACTGCGCTGTCTTCACCCCGCAGTGCGGCTGCCACAGAGATAACTGCCCTGCCTCCCTCCTAGCCCGAAATCTAGGCATGAATGCAGGCTTGCCCACTCCAGCCGGCTCCGAGTATTGCTGCCCCAGCGCCCCCAAACCACACGCTCTGCCTTGCCAAAACCATGACAGAGGCTTAAAAATTATGAGTCTTTCCATAACAGCCCATGCTGGGGGCATGTCCTTTGCCTTTTGGTTTCTGAGCCGGTCTCAGACTGACAAGAGCGTACGTTGCAATGGGCGAGCTTGGATTTTGCCACTCAGATGCCTCTTCCATGCAGGAGTACATGCACAGGTCAAATCAAGCTTCATTCAGATGGGCATTTCCACGGGCACGTGCTGAGCGAGCGCTGAAGTCAGTGTATACGGAGTTAGGCTAGTTCGGCATTGTTGAAAAATCCCATCTTTAATAGGCAAAGAAAAAAACTTTCCCAGTCTGACTCTTGAACAGGAAGGATTGTGATCACTGTAGGAAGGAATTTGGAAGGTTAAACCAAAAAAACAAGGCTAGCCAGGCAAAGAAATCCAAGGATCCGGTGCATCAAATCATCCTCCAGTCTCAGGAGCTGAACGATACCTCCCCCGGGCTGACGGCTGCTGGCAGACACACAGGCAGCCTCTTTACAGCAGGGAAAGCTGGGAAAACTGGTCTGGGTGGGAGTGAGATTTAAAAGGGGATCCGGCAGAGTAGAAGTGAGGCCTTCAAAGCCCTCGGTCGTCCTTGGTTGGGTTGTACGAGTCCCTCTCCACCTGTGTGGGCGCTGACAGGGCTTCAGCACCTCCTGCGTGGGGTACGGCAGTGCGGTACACCGGGCTGGGGAAGAAACTCGGCACGGTAGAAAACACCCAGCCACCACCGCGGCCCCGGGGGCTGCCAGCACATCTCTCTGGGCGGGCTCCCTGGGCAGCACCAAGCCTAGTTCAGGGCAGGACACGCGGGATTTGTTGGGCAGGGCTCTTCAGGAAGCCAGTTGCAGGGCACGGCCAAACCATGGCGGTGGCCCCCAGCGAAACGTACAGCTGGGATTTGCCGGTAGATGGAGCTCCTTGTACAAGGTGTCTCCAGCTGGTCGCCGAGCTGTACCTTGGGCCTCTGTCTTACAGGACTTCTGTCCGTGCTCAGCTCCCAGGGCAGGGCTTCGGGGCAGCAGGGCCTGCTCTTCTTGGGCTTGCCTCCCAGGTCGTGGCAGGAGAGACCGGGGAGGTGACCGAGGCACCAGGGTGGAAAGCCCCATGGGACTGCCTGCTGGGAGCTTCAGATGGGTTGATGCAACACCAAACCTGCTGCTGGGGCCTTATCAAGCAAACACGGGGCCTGGCCGGTGAGGAGGCATCACTCCAGCCAGACCCGGACTCCTGCCTGCCATTCAGCACCAAGCACTTGTGCTTGAAGGCCAACGTAAAGCAGCCACTGAAGAGCTGGGATCCTTGACCGTTATTATGTGTAGTAAGAGAGAGGCCCTGAGTCCAAGCGTTCATGGTCTAAAGCCAGAGGTAGCAAAGAGGCTCCCCTAAGGTCATGAGGCAAGCCAGTGGTAGAGGTGGGATTAAAACCCTGGTCTCTGGAGGCCCAGGCCACTAGTGCCTCCCCTAGAAGACCAGTAAGTATGATGGGACATCAGACTGCCTCAGGCTGTAATGCCCGAGCCAGCAGAGCAGGGCAGACTGCCTCATTAGAAGTCCCCATCTCTGCTTTTGCTCAGGTCCTGAGTGTGCGTTTCCATGTCCTATTAGCTGCATAGTTAATGCCCCGCCAGAGGCTCATGCAGCAGGAGTCAGGAAGAAAGGGAGACGTAGGGATGTCTCCCATTGAAAGGCAGCAAGTAAGTGCAACGGGCTTTGTGCAGCTGTTCCCCACCTCTGTCACATCTAAACAACCGAGGAGCAACAGCAGCCCTGGGATCTTGTGCCGGCCCCGGAGCAGGAGGTGTTGCGCAGGGCTGGCAGCCCCACGATACCTGCCAGGTCTCTCCCCTGCCCTCTCGTACTGCGGGCCCACGCTGCCTTCCTGGCCTGTAACACCCAGGGCTTCTGCCGCAGACGACTTTCTGGTGGCCTGATGCTCTCCGGGCTCAGCAATGCTGCTGGCACACAATCGTGTTAGCAAAGCTTCCCTACAGAGATGCCTGGTGTTGTCCTGGGGTCACAGCTGATTTGTGTCGCAACAGTCTTGTGACTCATCCGTTTCCTCCCAGCTACTTCATGGCCCTCAAGGTTTTCACAGATGGTGTTTAATCCCCCTTTGGACACCAGGCACTCGGGCCTTGCACAGCAGCTTGGGCACTGCAGCAGAGTGGGGAGGCAGGACAGTTGAGACTGAGGGCTGGAGAAGCAAGGAGAGGGGCCGGGGCACCTGCTCCACGGGGTGTCTCTCCCCGGGTGTCTGAGCAGCCCGGGGCCTGGCTCTGCCCCATGCGACTTGCCCCTACACCCGAGGTGGTCAGCACTGGGGCAAAGGCGTGCAAACAGAAGTGCGACAAGGAGACGGGCTCCTGTCTGCCCTGCATCGCAGCCCAGTGGGAAGGCCAGGGCCCTTCAGCAGGGGGTCAGGCCCAGCTAAAAAGGTGGAGCACTCCCATAGCAAGTCTCCCCGCCTGCACGGGGCTAGGAGACAGGTGTGATGCCCTCTGCCTAAGCCATCCTCACCTGCCGCGAATGAGCGTCCCGTTTCGGGACTGGTTCTGACGTCGCAGTGATGGACACAGGCGTGATTTTTGCTGGCCGGCCCAGCTTCCCGCCGGCTAAGCGAGAGCAGAGCCGAGCGGACGCGGACCGGGCAGAGGGACGCTAACACTCCTGAGCCTCCCAGCTGTGCACCCCGCCGGGCACCACTAGCGCGAAAGGGAGGGAGAGGCGAGCAAGCAGCACGTGGCTGGTCCGGGCAGCAGGCGCTGCACGCTCCACGAGACCCGCGCAAGCAGCAGCCGGGTCCCCAGCCTGTGATTGTGTCTGCAGTGCCCTGCACTTCAGAAGCAATTAGCAGCAGAGTTGAACTAATTCCCCGTGCAGCAGCTCCAAGGCAAACAGCCCGCGCTGGCTCGCACTCGCACCTCCGTGCACACTCACCTCTGTGTTTCAGAGGGCTGGCCCGACCCTGCCAAAAACAACACAAATAACCCACGGCTTCTTCAGGTTAAGAGGCAGCCCCGGAGGCTGGGAGCTAGGTGGCCGGAGCGCGCACACTGGGGTCCACTCAGCAGCACGCGGCCGGCAGAAAGGCTGCCTCTGTTCGGGGCCCGGGTCAAAGAGCAGGAGGGGAAAGGCATGCAAGAAGGAGTCGTACATGGAGCAGGCATTCCTCCAGGCCTGCGCAGGAGGGGCCGGGGGAAGAGATACGGGGGATGGAGACACGGGCAGCCGGTGAAGAAGTTGCAGCTCGCGGCCTCTGCGCCGTTCCAAGCACCGCAGCCTTCGCCGGGCTCTGTCGAGATGATATAAATCCTTTCCAAACAGCACCTGTGCAGTGTTTGCGAGGGCCCCGCGCACGCGCGCCCAGCCGGCACGGCCTTGGCTCCCACAGCTGAAATAACAACGAGATGGGGAAAGGGCTGCGGGGCCCTTCTGTGCCCCTGGGGCCCGTTCCCAGCCTGCAGGCGTGGGCCGCGCGGAGGAAGGCTAGCTCCTGAGATGCGTGGCCAGGAAGCAGGGCCAGAGAGGGGGCGCTTGGGTAGGTCCTGGGAGGCAGACAGCTCTCCGGCTCCTGCCGGGGCCACAGCACATCTGAGCTAGGGGGCAAGGGATGGCTGCTGGGTGACTACACTGGGAGGCGTCTGTCTGCTAGGTCCCACACGCCCTGGAGAAGCCTCTGTGCTAGGAGGGCATGCAGGCTGCACTCCTTCCCCTGCCTGTGCCTGGTCAGGCCATGAACATTGCACGGCTCTGCAGAAGCCTCCAGCGGGTAGCCCGCTCCGGCACGACTGCCTCCGGACAGGGGCGAAAGGCTCCTGCTCCCACGTACATCGCTCCGTGCTGCCCTGGCGTTGGCTCCCTCACCTGCACCAGCCTGAAGCCAGCTCCAGAGGCATCACGAGGTGCGCTTGGCTTGGTGAGAGCTCTGCAAGCAGAGCCCTGCTAGAGGCGGATGAGCGTGGCGTCTGAGACGGCACGGATCCAGCGGACGCCTGCCCCTGGGAGCTGTGCTCTAGGCCGTGCCCAAGGGAGGTGATGCCATGGGGGCACGTGTGTCCACTCCAAATGGCAGCAGCATTGCCAGTCAGTATGAAGAGCTGGAGGGCAAGGGGTCTGGTGCTGGCCTGAGGTGCTACCAGCAGGCTCAGAGATCAGACAAGCAGGCATCCCCAAGGTATACGGACATCCTGACACCCCCCAGAGAGGACTTCCCTGCGGGTTCCCAGGTCTGCTCTGTCCCAGCCTCTCTGGCACCCCAGGCAAACTGCTTGCCCCCCAACCTTAGTTTCCACCTGCATTTGGGGGATAGCGGCTCGGCCAAATCTCACTGCCGAGTCCGAGAAGCGTTCAGGGCCGGTGGGGCCAGGTATGTCCCTGTGGCAGGCACAAGCCTGATGCTCTCGCCTCTCCTGCCTCTGCACGAGGATAAAGCAGCGAAGTCTCTGGCTGCTCCAGCCGCCACCGACCCGACGGGCGC
>NW_005842063.1:587979-596001 GCF_000455745.1 Alligator sinensis | reverse complement strand
GCCCCCACCGCAGCCGCCACGCTGGGCCGTGCTAGCGCAAGGGCCGGAGTTCACAGGGGCAAGCCTATTAAGCCTCGTATCTTTGGAAATCATTCAGTTGTCCAGCGATCGTTCCCATGCATTCCCCAGTCAGCTGGAGCTGGGGTGGGGGATGTTTTGTGTAATGTTTCTGAACAGTTTTCCTGAGTGCTTGTATTTTCCTTCCAACATACGGTGTCCACCCCGGCAACCGCAGCCTGTTCCAGCAGAGCTGGAATGACCCACGGGCTCCAGGGGCCCGGTGGCAGCAAGTGGCCTGGCGCAGGGGGGTGGAGGTAGGGGGAGGCTCACCCCAGGGCACAGCCTTGCAGGTGAGGCCAGTGCAGAGTAAAGCACTGGGTGCGAGCTCTCTGGTGGGCTCCTGAGGATAAGCCCCCCGACTCTTTGTCTTTCCTATTCCTGATGGACCATATCCTTGATAATGTTACTGGAACAGCCGGGGGACCTCAAAAAGCCGCAGTACTGATTGGGGCTGGGCTGGCACGATGGTGTTGGGCCAGCGTGTCGTGCGTATGTCTTGGCTCTCCCTGCCTCTGCCACCAGCCCCTGCCACCACAACCCAGAGGAAATGAAAGCAACCGGATGACGCAGCCTGGCCCTGCGGCATGCGCCGCCAGAGACGTGAGCAGACAGATGTGCTCACAGCCTCCTGTCACCGGGGCTGCAGTGGCCCTTGGCCTGGGCAGGGGGGTGCAGTGAACATGGAGCAAGGTGAAGGAGATGCAAGCTAGTAAGTCACCCCCTACCCCCGAGAGCCCGGTTCTTGGGGTGCCTCTGGGGAGACAGCAAGGCCTGCATGAGTACAAGAGCCAATGCTTGTGCTTGGAAAGGACAGGAGTTCCCCTGGTACGGAGAGCCTGGCTCTGAGACTGGTATTGTCAGGGAACACAGCTGCGGCACTGCTTTACGCAAGGACTGACTGCACCTTCGCGAGCGTGCACTTCCCGGCTGGGCCAGCCCCGCTCCCGCCTGTGTCTGCCTCGTCTCGGGCAGGGGTCCTCCGTGGGCTCTGCCCGCCCAAACCAGCTCGGACACAGCCAGGCGAGGCAGACGGAGGGAGGAGCCCTTCCCGGCCACAGACAAGCAACCATGCTCCGTGTCGATTAATGCTCGTCTCCCTGTTCAGCATCCTCTGCAGTGTAACCACCCTGTCCTTCCCCCTCCCTTCCTGAACAGGAGGATAATAAAAGGGATGCCACAGAGAGACCTAAGCTCCTTGGGGCCGGGGGCATGCTCTTCTTCCTCCGTAAAGAACTAGTGCAAGTATTTTCAGTGTCTTAGGAGCCCAAACCCTATCATTTCGAATAAGACTTGGCCTCCCAATTGCTCCTATCACTACTGCTCATGAGCCTTGCATTTCTAACTCACGGGGGTGCCTTTGGAGATGTCCTCAGCACATCGGTGCTTACAGAGCACCCATCAATAGCGAACTGGACTCCAACCCACCGTTTCAGCGTAGCCTTACTTGGTATTTCCTTTTCCTCCTCCACGCGGGGTGTGCTGCACTCCATCCACCCAGGCGTTTTATAACTCTGCTGAAGAAAGTAATAAAGTGTGTCTGGCACAACTCATTTATAATATGTCTGTAGCTGCCAGGCAGGCTTATTTATCTGTAAGCGATTAGATCTTCTCCTTCGGCGCTGGGCAGAAAATTAACTCTTCTGTGATGAAGCGGGGAGGAGACGTCTGCCTGGGTCAGTGCATTTTGCCATCTGGCAGCTTGGAAGGGAACTCTGGCTGTGTGAGCCGTCTGCTAGGGCTTGGCACCACATTCCTCCAGTCGCATCCAGGTGCAAGCAGCAGCCTGGCTTCATCCGGCCTCTTCCTCCAAGAGCTTTGGGAAACACTGCGCCTCGCGCTGTGCACCCGCTCTGAGGATGCAGCAGCCCTAGCAGTGCTGGGCATGCAGAAACGGGCAGGAACATACCCCTCTCCCCTCTCCCGGAGGTGAAGGGCATGAGGGGAGCCTTGGCTGCGCCCCTGACTCGCAGGCAACCGTAGCTGAGGAGGAGAGTGGAAGGGCCCTGCCCTGTCGCCCACTCCCAGGCTACCGCGGGCAGCCGTGCAGTGGCACCAGCGGGACGGGTGTCTACATCACAGACGTGCTCTTCACAAGTGACGGGGCATAGTGCCAACAAGCCCCATCCAGAGAGGAGCGAGTGGCTTTGCCGGCCCAGCCCTGCCTCCGAGTCCATGCGCTTAGGAGCCTTTATGGGAACTGAGCGGTTCTGCAACCCTGACCGCATGCTCGGCCCCGCACTCCCCTGCTGTGCAACAGGGCTGGAAGTGTTGCCTTGCTCCTCCCTGCGTCTGCCTGGTCTGTCGAGGCCGAGAGTTCTTCAGGCCGGACTTATCTCTTGCTGGTGTCTGTACAGCCCCGGAGCAATGGTCTCTGCTCAGCCAAGCCGGCCGTGCTGCGTCCAGGCCCAGCTGCAACACCACGACTCCCCAGTCGCTGGGGATCTGGTGATCTGGTGTGATGGGGGAGCGGGGCCGGGTGGGAGCTTGCAAGCAGTATAAAGGTTTGGAGCTGTGGCCACAGCTCTCCAAAGACTCTCCAGCAACAGGTGACCTAACTCCAGTCCACGGCAGGTCTTGGTACAGACCCACTGCCAGTTGTGCCCCCTCATCGACGCCAGCCCCTGGATCCAGCAGTACAAATGGCAATACCCAGGGCTCATTCACCTGCTCTTCCACCAACCTCACATACGCCACTGCTTGCTCACAGTGCCTCGCTGCCGTCTGTCTGGGCAAGACGGGACAATCCCTACCTCAGTCTCGTTACCTGGACAGCTGCTTCTTCTAGTGTCCCTCCAAGTGTTAACTGCCCTGTTGACCTAATCAGCCTCCCCGATTACCGCTCCAGCAGCTGCTTGTACCTGTCCCCGCTATAAACGTGTTTCTTTCTGCTGGAGGCAAGGATTTGTGTGGAGGATATCTTTTATTGGACCACCTGCATAGCTGGGAGAGGTTTCAGACAGTTGGTCCGATAAAAGATATCACTCAAAGTAATCCCGGCCCCTGGACCATCACGGCTCTAACATCACACTGACATCCTCTCTGCAAGTCCAGGCCTAGCGTTTGAAGCAGGGACTTGTTTATGCCTCTGGGAACCAGCTAGCCTCCCAGGTGCCACCCTACCCTCCATCCCTAGCCTGACAGGAAGGGCTTTCCCAGACCAGTGACCACCATGATGCCAACATTTCTGATTTCACCCCTACTTTCCCAATATTTGGTGCTTCTCCTAAAGCTGCATCCAAGAGTCTTGTGATTATGTGAAATTCGTAGTATCAGACAGGCGACAGGCATTCTTCAACCCTGACTAAGGACCTGGGAGTACAGGCAGAGAGCAGGCACCTCCCAGCATTGATCTGTATTGCAGAAGGGGCTCGGGTGGGAGCGAGGGGCCTTCATGACTGGTCTGAGTCTCTGTCTCGGCAGTTCAAGTGTAAAGGCTTGAGGAACTTTGCGGCTTGGGCGGCCTCCCTCCTCCTCCAGCGCTGCAGCCTGTCTCCGGCAGTTAGGGACCGTGATGAGGTTGTGTGTCCAGAGGCAGGTTACCCCTGGCTCCCACACCTGCACGTAAAGCATCTCGCTGGCCTTGGCTGGAGAGGCCGGGAGCCCGATCCAGACAGGCAGGTCCCAGGTGTCTGGTTCTTTTCAGCCATTGCTGTTTTCCAAACCCTTCTTGCCTCTGGAAGGCAGCAGCAGGTTAACCCCGTCCCCCCTTGAAAGCTCATTTAGCGAGTTGGAACTGCAGATTTATGAAATAAAAATAGGAAGCTCTGAATTTCTTGGCCTCCTTCCCCCCAAGAAGGCGTCAACGGCAGGGCAGCGCAGTCCCGCTGCGTCGCTTTCTCGAGCTCACAGAATAAATTAAGTGAGAGAAGCAGAAATGGTTGTAAGCCACGACCGGAAGAGGGGGGCGCGGGCAGTGGCCTGATGCTGGCAGCAATGGCAAAAGCTTTTGCAGACACGCAACTGAGAGATGTGGGAGGAAGAGAGAGAGCTCTGTGCCCGCTGCCCCTGGACATGCCCCTTGCTTGGGGCCACGGGTTTCAGTAAAACCCAGTGTCGCAGGGGCACTTGGGCTCCTGGCTCGCGAGGCGGTCAGAGCAGGGGACAAGGTCTTCAGCCCGTGGCCCTGGATGAGTCTGCCAGAGCGTGGGGCAGGGAGGGCACGCCTGGGCACTCAGCATTTTGTCAGAGAAGGAGTTACCCCGTCCGCTCCATCGATGCCACCCTCTCCCCCAGATCCGCTCTGCACCTGGGCTGACTTCTCGGGAGGAAACCAAAGCGAACGCTGTCGCCCGCCGCTGTGCAGCCGACGGTCTGGGCGCGCCTGGACCCAGCTGGGCGCTGCGCATTCGGGGAGCCTCTCTGTTGACTTCAGAACAGCAGCGCATTGTAAACAGCCCAGCCGCTTGTACGCTCTCCAGTATCCATCGTATACAAAGGAGCTGGGAATGTAAATGATTGCGAGGCAGCTACAGCCGGTGGCCGCTGGCAACCCCAGGCTGAAAGCCCAGCCCTCTGCTTGGCATCCGCGCCAGGGCCCCGCTCTCCCCAGGCAGTGCCATGGTGGGAAGCGAAGCTGTCATGCATTTGCCATCTAGCGGCTTCTCGAGAACCGGTGCGGGAGCAGCTGCTCCCAGGGGCAGAGCTGCAGTGCCAGGCTGCGGTGGGGGGCACTGCGGGGGGCTATTTTGCTCCACTTTCCTGCACCCCATCTCAGCATGGCAGTCCTAGTGCTTCTTGACCATGAGGGTGTATTTGTGGGGGGCTCCTTGACCAGGACGCACCGGGGAAATTCCAGCCCGTGAGCTGGGACACGCTGGGGCGTGCACGCCCTGGCAGCGCAGAGAGCACCCAGATGGGCGTCAGAGATGAGACCTGCGGTGTGGGTTCCTCTGCCAGGAAACCTTCCTCTCCCGGGCAGGGCACGCACCCCTCTGATTGCATGCCCTCGCCATCAGAGCAGCGAGCAGGCGCCATCGCTTCCTTCTGGGTGAATGCCCAGTTCAAGCATCACAGGGAAAGCCTGGCTGGGCTTGCTCCACACCTGCAGCTCCATCTCGGCCAGAGCCATTGCTCGCTCGCTGCAAAATGCTGGGCTGGTTCGATGCCTGGACTGCGGCCTCCAGCGGAAACCTGAGGAAGGGGCGGGAAGTTGTACTTCCTTCCGGAGTCCACAAGGAACCAGCCTGGTGCCGTGGGGACCTGTGTGGTGAGAGTGCTCCAACCACAGGGTACGAACAGCAAAAATAGCCACAGATCAGAGAATAGCGAGAGTCAGGAATGCAGCCAGGGACCGGCACCCGGCCACAACATCCTCCAGCCGCGGGCACGAAGCACCCAGGTGTCCCAGCCAGCTCGAGGGCCTGCAACCTGGCTAGCGCCCTCCGCTCAGTCCAGGGTAGCGCCCCAAGGAGCCATCAGAGTGACCTAGACGGTCGCCAGAGACGGAGCTGGAGCCCGAGCCAGCCCGCAGCCTGGGCAACAAGTCCCCAGCACCGCGCGCTGCAGCAAGCAACGCTGAGGACTGCATCCCAGCGGCAAGCCTGTGTTACCGGTGCCCTGCCGCGCCAGTCCACGGGCATTTGAGCTGTTACAGCCCCAGCTATGAGGCGCTGGCTGTTACAGCCCATGCTTCCGGAGCTGGCATCCCTTGAGCGTCAGGCCAAGGAGGCAGTGGTCCCACAACAGGCGGGTAGGAAAAACATTCCCAGGATGAGACAGAACCGCCGACAGACACAAAGCTGTCAGATCCCAGCAGGAGAGTGCCCCCGGGCAGGCCAGGGATGGGGCTGCCCTGTCTAGACAGGGGAAAAGCGCTGGGGGAGGGGGTCAGCTCAGTGAAACCAGCTTTGTCGAGACAATTCATTGGAAAAGCACCTTTTACCTAGTCTAGACGAGGCCACGGTGGTTTCTGTGGGTTTCGCTCTTGGCCCAGAACCCTTGGACAGCCGTGGGTGGGTATCACTGGCAGGCCCGTGAGAGCGCTGGTGGATGCATAGTTATTTCTCCACCAGGGACACAACTGAAGCAATAATTAATTCGGGGAAGCCCAACACCCCGTGCTAGGTGAGGGGTCACTGCGGTCCTTTATGGCTTTACAATCTGTGAACTTCCCACTGGAGACATCCCAGCCCAAAGCTGACAAGGGACACAAGGGACCAGATTTCCCCTTTGTCTGAGCCGGTGCTCTCCGCTGCCAGAGCCAGGTCTGATTTGCTTGGCAAATCCTCTGTTGTGATTACTTGGACACGTCTAAGCCCCAGGGCTAGAAAACCTGGAGGGATCGAACTCTGCTCTTCCTAGCGGGGACAGGATGGGAGGCAGCTTTGGATCCCTTTATTTACACAGATTAGGGTGTTTTTTGCCTGTAATTCTTCCCCCCGCAACCAGTCTGAAACATCCCCACATGGGCACATCCAGGGGGTCTGCCTGAACCTCCCCAAACTGCCTGCAGATGCTGGGGATTCATCTCAGCTGGTGCACAGCACCTGCTGCGCCTGGTGGACGCACTATTGAAACAGTGATTAAGGGAAAGCCTGGCGCTCCAGACTGCTACAGGCTAAGCCGATGCGTCCAAGAGCGTGAAGCACAGGTGTGTAGCAAGCCCAGGGCTGTTGGAGCGAGAGGGTTTGCAGTCAGGTTACAGTCAGGGTAACTGGGGAGCTCCTGCTACTAAACTGTCACCCAGGAACCTGCCATGCGCCCGTATACCCCAGGGCTCAGACCCACCCTTGGCAGCGTGTAGGGGGTGTGGGTTGGACCTGCTCTGTGTGTTTTCCTGCTGGAAGTTTTGCCTGGAGACTAAAATGTCTGGTTGGAGAGCAATACATTGAAGCGCTCAAAACTCCACACGCTTTGTCAAATCAGCAGCGACTGCAAAG
This sequence comes from Alligator sinensis, assembly GCF_000455745.1. Classification (NCBI taxonomy): domain Eukaryota; kingdom Metazoa; phylum Chordata; order Crocodylia; family Alligatoridae; genus Alligator; species Alligator sinensis. The sequence goes on along the minus strand of NW_005842063.1, from coordinate 589,063 downwards.
AGGGCGGATGCCGGACTCCAGTGAACGCTCAGGATACCGCAGTCCTGTTCCCTGAATCAAACCTGCAACCGGGGTATGCAGTTAACTGCATTCAATCGCCAGATTTCTGGACCTTTAGCTTTACAAGACAGGCCCTGGGCAAGTCCCACCTCCACCTCAAGCTTCCCCATTTCTAAAATGAGAATAATACCCCGATCATGTGGGGAAGGAGCTTTGTTCATTTGTGGAAGATGCTAATTATTCAGTGTTATTTTTGCAAAGAATATTTTCCTGAGTTTGTCAGTGTTTGTAGATCATCCGCTACACAGGGGAGGGATGTCGTTGCCACGGTGTGCCCAGCCCATTTGGATGCTGTGTAAAGTAATAATCATTTTGGACCATATTTTTGGCAAATTATGACCACGCAAAGCTTTGCTGACCTGTGTCCCTATTGCTGATTGTTATCTAGTTATAGTGTCTTTATAACTGGAAAGCAAGGAGCATAACAAAAGAAAGAAAAACAAATTATATCACATAATTGCCATAACAAGTAAACTGCTTTAATTTACACCCTAAAAATAATAATTCCCAGGGAAGATAAAAAGTTTGTTCAGCTGCACTTAAGGTTGAGAAAACATAACACCAATCTTTTTTTTTTTTTTTTTTTTTTGGAAAATGTCTTAACAACAACAGTGGGGTTGAAAAAATAAAAAACAACAGTAACAATGACTAACCTTTGGGAAGCCTGAAAAGTCCTACGAGCAGGCTCCGCTTGCAGCTGACTAACCCAGTTTAAAGTGCTGCAAAACACGGGAAAGGTCACTCAAGCAGCCCCAACTCTGCCTGTGTGGCTGCCAGCCTTCCCTGCCCTCCCTCCCAGTGGGTTTGCTTTTCACGGTCCTGAGAGCTGCATGAATAGACCGTACAGAGGGAGCTGGAGAAGGGGGCAGAGGACAGAGGGCCAAGGGACACCAGCAGAGACGAGGGGGCGGCCTGGAGGAGGAGAGGAGGAGAGAAAGAGCAGGAGGACCACGGAGTGGGAGCAGGAAAGGCAGACAGGAACGAAGTACAGGTGAGGCCCGTGACCGCTCCTCCCCTCCCTGGG
>NW_005842063.1:571724-587934 GCF_000455745.1 Alligator sinensis | reverse complement strand
CTGCCTGTGCGTAGTGGTGTGCTGGCTAATTCCCGCTCCAGCACCAGCCGTCCTGGTGACAGAGGGGCCGGGCGAAGCATGGCCTTGCCCCAGCTCAGCTGAAAGAGGAGCCACACCCTGTGTGAACCCTGCGATTTAGGTGTGACAGCTCATTTCAGTTTAGCCTCAAAGGGAAACGGCAGTACCCTACCCTGTCTCGGGATATGAGTGTCCACATGTAGCAGTCTGCACCACTTTAACTGCACAGTGTGGCTTATCTCAGTTCAATATTCCCAGGTAGGCACAGAGAGAGGTACTTAGCTATGTCACTCTGAACTCAGGCAGGGGAGAGTGAGCTCTTGCTCAGGAAAGCTTGTGCATCTCTGACTCAGTTAGTCTATAAGGTGCATGTCTATGCTGCCTTCTGCCAGAGAGAGCGAACTCCCCTGCAGCCTTGCACGGGGCGAGGAGCGGGGATCTGCCTGTGGCATCCCTACAGACCACGCTGCCACAGCTCCTGCATCGGCGCTGGTTTGGGAACAGCGGTGACCTCTCAGTCCAGAAACCCGGAGGCAGGCTTCCCTGGGCCCCCGTGTCCTGGAGAGCGGCCGTAGGAAGGTGACCAGTGCCGCCTGCTGGTCACTACCCACTTCTGCACCCTAAGCAGCAAAATCGCTGCATGCTGCCTCCACCCAGACCCTGTCGCATCCTTGAGTAAAAGGCTTAGCTTTAAAAAAACCCACCGTTCACTGCAACAATCAAGCAGGACGTTAAACGAAGCACCTGCAGCGTCAGATGCAGGATTTGGACTTGATCGCATGGAAAACTGGCATAAGCTCACTGGAAGGGACCCCACCCAGTTTGAAATGACTCCACGGCCAGATTAATGACAAGGGTTTTAATCACTAGACGTGCTGAACAGCAATGATTAAATGTGGGAGCCTTCCTCACAGCCAGCTCCTTTCCTTCATGCTACCACTCTGCTAAGCATGCGACAGATCGAGATCTCGGGTACTCACCCGTGTATTGAGTCAGGGTGATCGACTTTCATCAAATAAGAAGGGGAAATACATTTGACAAAACATTTCAGAGCGTCTGGCAAGACAGCATTACAGACTGATCCGTGTGGGGCTTCTGCACTCCTCTAGATCAGCTGTTACAGACCCAGAGTAATAGGAACCTATTTTCTTCTTCTTTTTTTGCAAGATAAGCAAAGTTATTGCCGCTACAGCTTGTTTTCTTACATGGTCAGTGAGAGAGCGAGGAATCAGCTCTCCTGTACATGCTACGGGAACGACGCCAAGCTGAGGCACTGCCAGTTCTGGTGTGCAGCAAGTTTCCAGGCTATTACAAAAATTCTAGAGATGATTTACTTTCATTACGTTTATTCCACTTGCTCCATTTCCCCTCAACTCTGTGTGAACCTGACTCAGACGCGGAAAGGTCAGAAGTAGTTCTGCGCAGGGGCAGAGCAAGGGCGAGCCAGGCCCAGCTACAGCGCCGGGATTCTCCAGGATCTGGCGCTGGCCGCAGCGTCTGCCAGCAGGCCGTGCTCCCAGCAGAGAACTGGTGCAGCACCCTGCTGTGCCCCAACCTGTTCTTCCCCTGACATCCCGTACGCTGGGGCAGAGGTGATGGCTGGCACAACAGCTGGATGTGCCCCCTGCCAGGGGATGTCTCAGCTGGCTGGGCACAGGAAGCACCACTCAGGCATCATAAAGGTGATGAATAGTAGATGAGCATCTGGCCTTAGTCTTTCTTTATCTCTTAGCCATTTTAGCAGTGTGGGCACAGCGAGCAGAGGACAGACAGCTGCCCAGGTAGGCATACACACCAGAGCTTTAATCTTCTAGCATGGGGAAGAGGAGCAGGACAGAGGCTCATACAGCCTCTGCTGAAGCTGCGGCCACTGCATCATCACTGCTGTTGGTACCTGCGCCAATTAGAGCACAACTAGCTAAGGTGATTAACGTTAGGCCAGCTGCATTGTAGACATGGGGAAGCTCCTCACTGCTGCGGCCATTGCGTTTTACCAGTAACATAACTGGAGAGGAGGGAACAACACTAGGGTAGCACCCCCAGGCACCGCCTTGGTAGGGGAGTGCAGATACCTGACTGCCACCGCAGCAGCTGACACTGCCCTGGGCATCCCACGGCCACCCCAGGCGCAGACCTGCCTGACCACGCCACTGAGCTTTGCAGCACTGGTGACAGATCCTCACTTGCCATGGCGGGTGCAGGGCAGGGAAGGATTAAGCTGGCTCTTGGCAGAGACGCTTCCTCCCATAGCAGTGTTCTGCCCCTGCTCTGCCTCACCCGGCCAGGGCTCGGGTCCCATCTCCATTCTGGCATCCTGGGCTGCAAACTGTGTGGCATGCCTCTGGGAGGTAGGGGTTAGAGTGGCATTCAGGGGAAGAGGGCAAGGCTTAACCTGTGGCACACCTGCCAAAAAGACAGGCTACCACGGCCTCGCTAGGAGGCTGGCACTAAGGCTGTCCCCTGCTTGTGTTAGCTCTGGACCGCAATAAAGACAGGGGCTTATGGAGCGGAGGGAGGTGCTTTTCAGCCACAGCGGACTCCCTCCAGGGCAACGCAGCAGAGGCACCCCCCCAGAGCCAGCCAGCATGGGGACGAAGGAAGTGAAAACAGAGGCTCCCACCCATCCTGCATGAAATGCAGGCTGTTTGTCTCCAGAGGGGCTGGGTGAATGTCTCAGTCTGTCCTCAGAGAGGTGGCAGCATCACACAGAGGGGAGGAGAGAGCTACACAGCGCACCACTATTGTTGGCTGGATCAGTACTGAGGAGCAGGACGAGGATATGCTATCATATTTGTATCATCACATTTTTTTGCTTAAGAACCGAGGCCCAGGGCCTGGTTTACCCACTCCCCAGTCCTAGGAGGCAGGTTCAGGTGAAGGACCAGCCCCCGCACAGGGACTGGGTGGCTGCCAGTCACAGCACCGGGGTGAGAGGACAGCATGGAGCGTGGGACGTGCAGGGAGCCTGCTTGCTAAAGTGCCAGAAACGGCCAGCGATGAGCTTCCCCCTTGAAAGCTTCCAGCTGGGTCTGTGTCTTAACTGAGTCCTACTATTTGTCAAAGTGGCTGTCTCTCTGCGTGTAGGAGTTGAATGCATTGTCCAAATGCAGAGAGGCTCTGCTTAATATCATCATCTAAAAAAGTCCCAGATGGCATTCCCCATCCAGTTTGAACTGAAAATGCTGTCAGTTCTCTGGCATTTGAGAGGGGTTATGGGCCTTCTGGAAGTGATCTGCATTGAGAGAGGACAGGAGTTGAACTGAAGGGATGACGGAAGCAGTATCTGTGCTAGGAGTACTGAGAGGCTTTGGTCTCGTGTCCACAGATGTCATGCTTTTATACTGTCCGTCAGTACTCACACCACCTCCATGAATGTGAAATCAGCCAAACAAATTACATGCATCAATAGCTGCGATCAGGTTTTTGGAGCCACCAATTCACCAACGGGGAGTATATGTTATAGTAATGGTGCAAGCTCCAAATGAGACCTTCCTGTGCCTCTGAGTGCTGGGCTTTGAAAGGGGACAGATCAGTCTGGACAAGTCTGGTGCGAGTACTCTTCCCCTCAGCACCTGCTCCACGCTACTCGGAGGTAGAGAGTACTGGGCTAGCTGAACCTGCGGTCTGCCCCAGCGTGGCATCTCTCATGTTCTTGCACCCGGTCCGGATGCATGTAAATTACCCACCAGTCCCTACCCGTATGCCGACTGTACACACAAATAGGACTCTGCACTTATGTAGCTAATTAGGTCTTTTTTTTTACCCAGTTTGCTTGCATGGTTATGGTAACTGCAGACACTTTATGCATATGTTTTTAGCGCCAAAGAAATACCAGCTACACAGTATAAGCACAATGACCAAATATTGGTAGTGCATACACACCTGCAAGTATGCTACTTACTCTCTAGCCTGCCAGTTGGTAGAGTAACACAGAAGCAGGCATTAAAACAAAAGAGATAGGAAATTCAGAACTAGCAGAAGAAAATACTAACACATAATTAAACTGTGCAGCTCTGCCACCAGTAATCCCCACGGCCAACAACTTAACAACATTCAAAACAAGATTAGACGCGTGGACCGAAGTACACGGCATAGCTCTACTCCAGCCTATCCACGCATGTAGCAGTTAATGATAACAGCACTAGTGGAAGTCATTTAAAAAACTTGTGTTTCAAAGCTCAAGCCAGTCTTCTATCCTATGGAGACTAAAATCAGATCTACTACAGCAGCATGTTATCCCACATCTGCCTACTTCAGTGTCCTACACCTTGCTCCAAAGCATCTGGTTCTGGCCTCGTCATGGACGCAACACTGAGCTAATTGGGCCTAGGTTCCGACCGAGCGTGACCTTTCATATACTTCTGCAGTGGAGCATAAGATTGCCCATAAGCACACAACCTCCCCTCCCACTGCATGGTCCTCAGCAGATGTGCCCGGAAGAGTGCGAACAGGTTCCACCCAGCCGGTCGTTCTCTCATCCCCAGTTACTCAGCTCTGGAAGTCCTGGGTGTGACACAGGATGGGCTCTGGCCTGATTTATTGTGAATGCTGCTTCAAAGTCATGAAGTCAGTGATGCAGGCAGGAAAAACAACATTCTCTGGAAATCCCGGTCACTGTGTGTAAAGCCAGCAGAGGGCATCCCGAAATGCAGCTCATTCGAGAAGCAAGGCTTGTAGGGAAGAAAGTGTTTGTTGGACCAGCTACATCGTCGGGAGGGATGAGAATTTAAATAATGTTTTGTTTCCGTGTTGAAACTTGCCTTCTGGGGGCTTCGATACTGCCACCTCGCAGCAGCCATTTCACACCTTGCGTCCTTTGCGCCAGCTTGCTAAATGAAGGAATAAAGAGCTGCTGCTGACTCAGTCCTGGGCAGCCCCTCCCCGATTCAGATGTAAAGATAAACTTGTCTCTGTTTCACGCTGGCCTGGCCGTGACTTATGAGCATTGCACAGCATTTGCCTTCAGGTGGTTCTGGGAGCCAGCGTCTCGCATGCATCCTGTAAGCGGGTCCCTAGCTTCATTATGCTCCTAAACAGGGCCTACCACATCTGAACTGGGACTGAAAGCTCCACAGGGCAAGGACCAGGAATTACTGGCTTCTAGGAAGGGCCTAGAACAGAGCAGAGCTCTCAGCATGATCCCCAAGCATCACGAAACCAGTAACAGCTTCAAGGGTTGTTCACAGAAAGTTGGCTCTGTTACCTTAGACAACCCAAGGGCCTTCAGATCGGGTCAGGACAAAGGAAGGAGAGGCTGGTGCTCCTGAATCAGCTTTGGGCCCAAACCCTGCTGGTGTATGCGGGTGGGAACGGCTAACCTGTGGATCTGACGCAGGGAAAGTACGCGTGCTACAGAACATGGATAGCAAGGTTGTAATTTCCATTTGCTTCACTCATCACCCCACTACCCAAACACTGACCTCTACACCATCTCTTCTACCAGGGCTGAAATCTTGTTGCATCTTTCCCCTTTGGCGGCTGTTGTCCAGGCCAGGAGCAGACAGTCCCACAAAAGAAGGCTGTGAAGCCCAGCTGTTTTTATCCTGCTTGCAATGATGGGACAATACTGGCCAGTGGGTTAGTCCTAGGGTAGCAGGGGACTGGAAAGAGGAACAGTTTATGGCTGGCTTGATTTATAAGAAAAAAAAAAATGTTAGGGCTTCCTGAGCCAATTGCTGCATTTATGATCCAGGGGGTAGGATGCTAGGCTTAGACTTGGGAAACCTCAAGCTCCCGCTCTGTCCTTGACTACTTATGTGTCTGTGAACAGGTCACTTAGCTTGTCTGTGCCTCCGCTTCCCATCCGTACTATGGCAACGTTAGGCCAGAGATAATCTACTACAGTACTGGGACCCAGCTACCCAACTGATGCAGCTATGGTGTGCAGGGAGAGAGACTAGGCTCCTGTATGCAAGTTGATCATAAATGCAACAAGTAGCTCAGGAAGCCCTGCCATTTTTGCTTATAAACCTAGCTGGCCAGGAACTGGATTCCTCGTCTCTCCAATGCTACCTTGCCCTATTTATTTCTTTGCATCTTGTCACTGGGATTGCATCAGTGCCAGCTGTATTAACTGAGCGCATTCATATTAGCTAGCTTCGGTTTGGAGCAGATGCTGCACAGCGTATTGCAGATATTTGAGGGATACTATGTACAAAATCCAACATTAAAAGAACACCCAAGCTGCAGAGCCAAGCACTCAAGCATTAAGAAACACTAGCATTAAGGTTTCCCATGCAGCTTTAATCCAGCGCCCTTGGGCACACACGTCATGATAAAGCCCACGGATCCCAATCAGCACTCCCCAACACCTCCCTTGCCATGGCAGCAGAGAGCAAGATAAGAAGTGGGTGCTACATGGGTTCAAGCCAACAACTATCACTGTTCTCCCTCTGCAAGACGACAGCTCTTCAGATGGGATGAAATTCACTTCTCTCAGCTAACGACACAGTGCAGAGTTTATTCAGCAAATTCCAGCAGGTGCACACATGCATTATTTGTCCCGTATACAGTTCCCAAATACAATCCGATTAACTGCTACGCCCAGAGGATATAAAGTTGTTCCCAACAAGCCCTCCACCCATGCTTGGTGAGAGATGCAGCACCAGACAGTCCCCTTCTCGATGGCCGGGAATCAATATGCTTATTTTTTTCTGCGCAACACCCTGCCCTTGTGTTAATAGAGCCCACACCCAGCTGAGCTAAGTGCACAGTGCAGAAAGCAAGGCTTAGCACGCTACGGAGGACGTGGTGAGTAAGGATGGGAACTTTACCAAAAGGACAGGGAAATGAGGTTTGAATTGGGCCGGGAGAACAGAAGCAGAATGGTGCTGTTTCTGCATGGCAGCTGAACACCAGTCACTCTGGCTTTTACCCGCTCTCGTTCCAGGATACCAGTTTCTAAAAGTCTGAAAAAGATTCAAAATATGCCAGGGCAGCAGTGGTAGGGGCAAATGCATCATTCTGAACAGAAAGCGAGCCCCTAGCTGTCCTCTGTAATTTCTCAATAGAAGTGCTGGAATCAACCCTGCTGACCCCAAGAAGAGAGACTGGTCGTCCTCCCTTTAAACCCCAGCCTGCCTCGGCGCAGCAGCACCCGACTGCCCCCCACCTACATCAGAAAGGAGGGATGGGAGGAACAGACTTCAGCCAGTCACGACCGAATCCCAGAGCACACAGGATGGCTCACTTCTCCCATAAAGCCTTCAGGAAAAGGATGAAGGCATTAGCAATAGCTTACTGGCACTGAGTCTATTCCAGAGTGAGTTATGGCAGCTTCCAGGGACCTTGCCCACACGTGGGGATAGCTGGGGCATAGCATATACTAGGAGCTGAAGAAAGGGAAGCAGAGGACCTTTGTTAGGTCTGTACATCCTGGAGCATCCCAGCACGAAAGGCTAGATAGCAATTTTCGGTTGTGCCATGTTTGTTTCAAGAAAAGGTTTGAAACGCACACGAAGCAAGTCCTCAGTGTCCACCTACAGCCCCCCTCATCATAGAGCCCAAGTCTCTTTGTTATTTTTAGAAAAGAATAAAAAAGATTTCCTCCCACCCCCTTCCTGAGTAGTCTTCAAGAGAAACAGCTTAAAATGAGTTTACAGCTTTAGACAGCATATAGTCAATCAGTAATATTTTTTAAAAATTAAGCAGAGAGGAAAGAGAAATCAGAAGAAAGAGGTAAGCAGAAGAGTTTTGCATTACATTCAGAGCAGTGAGACCTCTAGCTTCTATATTTTCAAACAGAAAATTGGATGGTTTTAGCCCATTTGCAGGAAAAGGCTGGTCTGCATTACACTGCTCACATGTCACTATTACTAAGACACATATTCTTAGACAGTTAATACACAGGGTTTTGAACACCAGGAGAGATGCTGACCTGGACCCAAAAGCTCGAGCAAGAAACTAGAGCAGAAGCTGTTGCCTCCTGAAGCTCTCCCCAAGGACAAAAGACATCATGCTTTGATATGAATTTTATCACTCAAACATAGAAATTACTCGAGGTGACTCCCTTTGACCGCTTCACAGCAAACCGAGCAAGCACAACACATCTGCACACTGCTATGGTGGCAAAACGGGCTTGCCAACCCTGCTCCCTTTCACACCTCGCTGTATCCTTGCAGAGAGCAGTCCAGGTCACCAATCTGCCAGAAAGCTGGAATTTACTGTGAACGTGGAGCAGAGCCCCAGAAAACTAGTCAGGATCAAAAACAGCTCTCATGCTCAGAGGAGCAATTCTAATTTTAAAATAGTCAAAAATATTGAGAAATAAAAACTCAGCAGACATGTCCAGAGCAATATACTCTAGCATTCTTACATCAAATATCTGCTATTGCTATAAACCAAGTACATATAAAACACAAAACTTCAATGCACATTTTAAGCTATGACCCCCCCCCCAAAAAAAAATATGAGGGGGGTGAAGGGGGGAGCAGGAAAATACATGGATTTTAGACAGGTGACAGAACTGGAGACTCTCTTTTTTTTTTAATTACATTAAACACAAAAGGCAGTAAACATCTGATAACACTATTTACACTGCCACTGCCAAGAACATAAAATACTTGGGGTATTAAAACCACATTCAGCTTTAAATAAGTTCTTCAGTAAAGATGATGGAATATTTGCTCATTTGCTTTTAAATTATGTATGAGGAATTGCTGCTGGAGGCTAAGCTAGCTTTGCAATTAGAGACCGAGCAGAAAAGCTGCCTGGTTTTCCCAGGGACTACCCCACCTCTGTGGAATACATGCCCTTGGCATTCTTTTTCCAAGTCAAAGCTGAAGACTAACATGCCTTGCATTATAGACTTTGACAAGCTAGTCTGTGGGCTGTGTAGAAAACTGGCATATCCCCCCCCCACACACACACCTTGATAAGGGCAAGATGCATGGGGACAGAGTCCTCTAGTTCAAGGAGCAGTACTCATTTATCCAAAATTCAACTCCTCCAGGGTGGTACACCACTGGAGAATAAGAAAAGGTGTTAGTCAAAGCAACAGCATTTGAGTAAAAGTTACTACTTAAAAGGAGAGGTATATTTAGAAGTCAAATAATGCTTGCTTCTGCAGATCAGACTTTTTTTCAATAAGTCACTTAGTCTCTCTGTACTTATGCAACCCACATCATGAGCATTCAATGCTGAAACTGCCCAATTTGAATCTTAGTAGCTTGGAAAAGAACAGCCTACTTGTCCCTGCTGTAGGCAGCAGACTGCATGCATCCAGTTTTTACTGCTCATCAAAACCAATACTTCCATAAGCAAACTTGAGATGGACACTTTAACGCACCTTTCCTGTTGGCCACAATTCAATGCTGAACTCCACAGAGAAAAAGTAGCAGAGCTAACAGTAAAAATGAAGACAGAAGGCACATGTTTTCAGTTGAACTACTAGGGCTGGTATCCAACCTAAAACAAAAAAGTTATGATCTTCAACAAGGCTCTTTGGAATGTGCTTTAATAGTTAACACAAATAATGCTTCCACAGTGCAAGATTTCATCGTTGCTTCTCCACGGAAAAGACAGAATTTTAACAAAACCCAAACACCACAATGGTTTCCTGAGATCCAGCTACATGCAGGAAGTCCGATTTAGTTTCTGCAAACAGACTAGCATTTCTTGCTCCAGGACAATTAGCATTCAAGTGACCTGGAGGAGCTTGCACCAATGATTTTGGGACATGTGCAATAATGAGTAAAGGTTACATCCCCCCCCCCCCCAGTATCAAGGACAAGTAAGTGTACATCTCTTTACAGGGCCTAGTACCATGACAATGACTTGTGGTGCAAAGCTGACTATTTTTTAACACTGTAGCAAGCCCAATAGATTTGCAACCACCACTGGAATTGTGGAAACAGAGACAAAGGGGAAATAATTGGAACTAGGTGTTCAGAATGAACCAGAGATTACTCAAATGGAGAACAGGGCTGAATGGGGGAGAACTGGCCACGTTTGCATTCTCTAAAACAATCAACAGATAAACATCAGGAAAATAAATTATCCTCAGGCAGGCTTGTGAAGATACTTTATGTTTAATACATCTGAAAAGAATGCATATACAAAGAACTTAGACATGAAAAAGCATTGGTTCAACACTAGTGAGTCTACAAGAATTAGGAGTTTGGGGAAGATGGAGAGGATTCCCCCGAGTATTAAAAAATTTGATTCTGCAAGCCAAAATATAGTTTTGGTAAAATCCCTATGAACACTGGCGTCTACATAAAGATCCTACATGTGATCTTCATTAGACTGGAACCCTCTTTATAGGCTCCAGGGTTACTTACAAGCACAATGCAGGCAAAGGGGATTCCCTTAACTGGTCCCTATGGTGCCACACTAAATACTAGAGATCCCTCCCCTACAGTTCTTTCCTACCAAAGGTCTCTCTTTCCACCCCTCCTAAAAGGATGCTGAACCATTCTGTAAGGCATGCACCCATCAGCACCACCTCCAACTCTCAGAGGCTCTGTATGGAAGTGTCTCAGCAACACCATATATGCTGGTAACTGTAAGCTCATTCTTAAATGTACTGGTTGGCAAAAGATCATTTGTTAAAAACCAACTGAAAATCAGTTGGACCTGCTTAAAAAGGTACAATTATTTCTTATCACGATGACAGCTCGCATGTGAAGATTGAGACACATGGGGCAAACCAGGTTTGAAGTTTGATGGTGCATCCAGAAGTAAAGATGCAGTTAATTTATTCCTAAGGTTTCACAAACTAGAAAGGACAGGGTGGAAACTTCTGACCTTCTCAGAGAAGAGTGAGGGAAGAGATACAAGGCAACTTAAGAGGAGATGCAGATAAGCGCTCTACACCCCTCTTTAGAGAAGCACCAGCTTGGGACTTCTTAGTTTCCCGAACCAGTTCTGAGGACCAAAACATGCTCATGCCCAGGCTGCCAGGCTCAACCAGCCACAGAGCAGCCTCAGAAGTTCAAAGAATCAAGAGTCTTGCCGACCTGGCGTAAGGGACAAGGCTTCAGTATGGCCGCCTGCCCAGAATTAGTCTGTTACAGAACAAGTCATCACAAGCATGCCTGGACTTTAAACAAAAATTAGAAACAGTAAACAAAAAAAAAAAAGACCTAGTACTGATCAGTGTTTTCTGATAATACATAATTACTCAAAATTAACTAGTCTTTAACTGAATTGGAAGGGGCACTGGGAATGAACACTAACATTCTCATCTCACACAGGGAACGTGTGGGGGAGATGGGAGTGCAGGGCATTTGTCATTATTGCGCAAAAAACAACCCCCCAAATAACCATGTTTTAAAATTTGTATCCTTAGTCTGATTTAAACATTGCTTTTAGTATGACATCAAACACCAGCTTTGCAGAAGGGACTGCGGAGGGACGTTCATAGCAGCACACACCTGCGACTCTTCTTCGGCTCCGGAGGCTCCAGGGCAGCCAATATCGCCTCGTCAAATACATTCTTTAGGCCTTTCTGAAAAGGGGCAAAGAGAAAAAGGGGCAGTCTCATTTTCTGGATTATGAAAACAAAAGCCAAAATAAAACCAAAGGCAGAATTAAACCCCAAGACTGAAGAATAGAAAGTATTGCGATCTAGAATTTCCAGAAAGCCATTTTGCTTAACTACGCCTTGTCCAAGCTGTGTCGCTGTGGCTAGCAGTCCTTTATCTGAGTATTCGATATTCAGAACAACGTAGTAATCCTCTGAAAATTCTCTCTGCAGACCAACACATTTCACAAGCAGCAAAACAAATACTGATTTTTTTGGATTAGTTTGCTGGTAACACATTTCACATGCTAATGACAAAGCAGAAGGTACTGCATTCATTCAAATGAAACAGCTGGATCTGAACACACTTGGAGTAATGATTCCCCAACATGGTGCAGTGACACCTGTGTTTTAGATAATAGATAGGAGGCAAGCATGCAAAGATGAATTGCAGTCTGCTATGTTTTGATCAAGCTCCTGCCCCCACATTAAATGCTTAGAAGCAGACAAGTCGAATTCAGAAGCTGTGCATGGTATCAGTCAAAGACTTCAAAATGAGAGAATTACAAAATGGGATACTGTACACTGTATAAATGTTAAACTGAAGCCAGCAAGTGCAAACAGGAATAAAGCCTCATCAGTCATTTATACAAACAACTCCAATTTTTAATTTCAAAAGTTAAAGGTAAACTACAATTGAAGTTTTTCCCCTTATGACAAAAGTCAGAAGCATGAAAGTAAGAAGCAGCTTTACATCTTACATTGACAAGCTTTTAAGAATCTATTGTTAAAAACAAAGAAGTCTAGTAGTGTTGGTGAAAGCAGGAATTTAACATATTTTCGAAGCGATAGCAGGTACACTGATATTTCCTTCCCCCGAGGATTGACATACTCCACTACAGCACAGACAGCCAAAGCAATAAGCAACAAAAATCTCACTGCACAAAGGAGAACCAGAAAATCCTTCACATTACAGCATTACTTGCAGGTCACCGTTTCATGTACGTTTGTCATGCAAATACAGTTAACAATAGTCACAAGTAGAAATGAGAAGTGTGCATTATTTCTTCCCAGTTGGCTCTCAGGAAAGTTAAATAATCAGGGTGGTTTGTTTTTATTTATTTATGGGGGGGGGGTTTGTTGGTTTATTTTATTTTATTATATACTTAGGCCCTTTCCCCAATATCCTAAATTGTAAAGCTATCCACATCTGGCAACCCAAGCAGCAGAGAGTTAAGCGAGTCCAGTTCATGTTCCACGTTATCACAAATGCTTTACTGAGGAACTGTGTATACTGTTTTCAGTCCAAAAGCTAATACAGAGGTTGCTCTAAGATGGTAAGCAGAGACACAGAAGCTTTCAAATCAGGATGGTTTTATTCATTTTTAACCAGGTTTCTACAGTAGTGGGACAGAGGAAGCAGCAGCATGAGGGAAAGGAGAAACAGTTTAGAATATACAGCACTTCCTTTTGGGCTGAGTTTCCGGAGGCTCGAGGGCAGCTAGGATAGCCTCATCAAACACATTCTTCAGACCTCTCTACAAGACAGAGGGGAGGAGAAAAAATAGCAGCCAGGTTAGAGGATTAGAGAGAAACAAGCAGATATAAAGAGCATTCAGGATAAAAAATCGGGCTGAATTCACAAATGTAACAAGCAAGTTTGCTTTGTTTTGTTATTAAAGCGGTGAAAATTATCGTCTCCAAGATCCAGAGTCAGGAGACCAGGTTAGAGAGAGACAGGAAAGTACAGAAGTCCAACAAGTTAGACATACATCCAGGAGGGCAGAATGACAAACAAAGCAGGGGTTAGTGAGAATGCTGTTAAGAGAATTTCATTTCCACTTATCTGGACTATTAGAGTGAACATTTCCAACATGCTTATATGTGAAAAATGGGCAAAGGCATGGGTTTATCCCATGTCAACACAATGAACCATCAGGTACATGTTTCCAGTTTCATGCTGGATACATGAACGCTTCAGATAAATGGAACTGTGTTCATGCTAGTGGTCCCTGCTCACTGCCAAAGCAATTTAAATGCCAGTTTAGAATTAGTGAATTGCTCTGTGAATTCAGCCCCTGAATAACTGAGATCTCCAGACTGCTGGGCATATTAAAAACAGAGCTGGAAGCAGCACTTCTGCCTCATAAACCACTGTCTTCCAATATAAACATCCAGTCTTTAAAGACAGAGGCAATGCCTTACCAGTGCTATTAACACAATGCGTAGAGAGCCCGCTGTGGAAGTGGCATATTTCAGTTATTCGGTCTCATTACTAAAGCAAGTATAACCACTCAACTTACGGGAAGACAGAAAAAGGGTGTTAGAATTAGAATGCTTTTATGACACTGTGGGACCCAACACCAAAGCAAGCAGTCACAGGCTAAGTTTGCAGGGGTTACACCAGAGCACAAAGCATGCATCGCGTCTGACCCAGGAAGAACAGGGACTCTACAATACATTACCATTCCCATACAAGTCTAGCAAGTTACTTGTGGGTGCCAGAAGTGGAACCTGGCTCAGCGTATGCTAACTGGACTCGCCTAAATCTACTGTGACCTTCAGAAAATGTGAGGCCTTCAGAAAATTCAGAGGAACTAGTTTAAATAGAAGAGGAAAATAAAAAGTTAAAACACTCATTCCACAGAGACCACCATTGCTTATAGGAAGAAATGTTGTCACCCAAGACGGAAAACATTTCTCCCTTCCTGGTTGGATTGGGGAAAAGCACTCTGCTGGAAAGCTCTCTCTGAAACCAGAATTCAATATGCTTTTATTAAAAGTGTGCATGAATCAAGAAGAGATTGAAAAACCCATCTCTACCTGAAAATTTGTAAATCTAAAAGTTACAAGCTACATCTAAAGTTATTACAACTGAAATACTATAGGAAAAGATATTTTCAGTTTACTTGGCTCATCCATCAGCATTTCTCTGTTTTACTGAAGAGTTATACTTTGAGTTCAGGGGACCTTCAAAAAGATTTTTAAGAGGCACCACAGAAGGCAAAAAGAAGAGAAGGCAAGAGACTAAGACTGCACAGTACAGTCTTAATATGAAACAGATTGTGCCAAAGATGTCTGACAGACTGAAACAAAGCGAGCGGTGTGAAATCTTCATTCAAGAGATGTTCAGCTCTGTCCCTCTAACCACCTACTCTGGCTGGCTAAACTAGATACCCTGTTCAGGCCATTTTCACCCTGTTCATATACATGAATACTTTCCAAAGCTGGTTTCATCAAAACTGTCAGCTAATTATGAAGTCTAACTTAACAAGCAGAGAAATGAGACTAGTTATAAACAGCATTCAACTCTCCACTATCTTAAGTAACTAGAGCCCCGAGTGCTCCGTGAGTCTAGGCCAGCTTAAAGTCTAGCTAAAAAAAGTGATAAAGGCAGCAACCGCATCAAAAAGTAAGAGGCCACCTGCTTCTTCACAATCACTAACTCTTTAGTCACCCTCTCCCCTGCCCCACAAGCTTTTCTACAACTTTCAATACAGCAGCATCCAAGTAGCTCTCAATCCTCTCGTGATTCAGGTCAGTATTATCCAGCTGCAAAATGGCATTGAGGAGGTTTCCAAATCTCTCTCAAAACACAGTACTTAAACTTATATAAACTTTTCTTCACCCAGATATCTCAAAACATTTGATTAAAAGATGTCAGCATCTTTATCCCAAGATGGGGAAAATGAAGGCAAAGAGGTGAAATAATCTGTCCAAGATCACCCTGCAAGGGACGTGTCAGAATGAAACTGAGACCTTCAAATCCCAGCCTAAAGCTGTAGTCATCAAGAAACACTGACTCTCACTAATCCATTTTTTAAACTTCACTGGGTAGGTGGGATTACCAGCGAACCTACTGGTCATGCTCTGGAGTCTCCCAGATTAGACACTTGTCAGCTGTATCATACAGAACTGCCCTTGGATCTCCAGAAACCATGAAGAGGTGTCCTACCAGAATCTCGGAAGGAGTCTGTGAAAAAAGCTCCAACATAATTAGCTTGCTTTCTTACAAATCTATAGATTTTAGAAATAGTAGTCAAAAGAAAGAGAGGACACTGAGAAACAAAGAAGTCCTCTTCCCCTGTAAAAAGATTTATTGTGTTTCTCCTGTTTTAACATGTAAACATTTTGAAAAAACTGATGGAGAATGGCTTTTAACATGTATGTTCTTACTCCAGGAATTGTAAGTATTGCCATGTAAAATTTGTGGGGGGGGGGGGGGGGGGGGGAAGAGGGGTCAAAAGGACCAGAAATACACCCTGTATGCTGTCTAGCTAGTACGTGGTAGAATCTGGTTTACCACAAGATTTAGGTGACTGTAACCAGCATAGTTCTGGTCCCAATGCTAACGATCACCTAGGAAAATTATATCTAAAATGTGAATAGCTTTCAAATTGCCAACTGAGAGTGGTACAACAGGAAGCATAGTTAAATCATCCTCTGAGCAGGGGTTAGTCCCATGGACTATTGTCTCTATCACAATACTGTGAATGCAAGTACTCTGAACATTGCCGTCAAAAACACCATGATGCAACTAAGCTAAGCTTATGGAACTGGTTTATATGAGGCAGGCAAGAAGTAGGCAGGCCTTCTCAGAATCCAAAAAGCTTAAACAGCCCCCCCAAACATGAATAGCTAATCACTGTGTCCATGGCTGTGAAGAACACTTGTCCTAAGAGTTGCCATTCTATCATTTTGTGATAATTAAACACTTCTGAAGGGAAG
>NW_005842063.1:554389-571693 GCF_000455745.1 Alligator sinensis | reverse complement strand
TGCTGCTCCCTAAAATGCACGGGAAGGGAAGGACACTTTCAAATGAAGGTTCCTAGTCCTTGAAAGAAAGTGTTAATTTAGCCCTTTTAAAAGGGAATACGTTCACCTTTAGCAGGCCTCCACTTTGCCTACTCTCCCCCCTGGCAAGCTGCATTCTGTATTCTCTCTCACTGCTCAGATCCTCCTTTTCCTAATTAGGCAATGAAACTACAGATCCGCCAACAATGAACAGCAGTAGGCAATACCTCACCTACCCCTACAGTCTCAGTCCCCATTTGTCTGGGCTGACTCCCCATGCTAGCACTTCCCTTTATGCCACATCTAAGCCCTCATTTCTGAGAATCTCTGTCTGGTCATATTGTGTCAATACCACCACGTTAAAGAGGTTAAGAGCCTTCTTCTATAATTAGCTGTTCTCCACAGCTGTGAAAAGAAAAAAAAGTTGTAAACACAGACAGGCAAAGCTATTTAGAGGACAGTTCTCACCTGTGTGAGTGCAGAACACTCCACGTATTTGACAGCTTTCAGGTCCCGGGCCAACTTTTCAGCAGTCTCCGGAGTTATAGGCTTCTGCTTGTTCTTGGCAAGTTTCTCAATTGTTGAGGGATCATCTCTGAGATCAATTTGGGTCCCAACAAGCAGGAAAGGAGTCTTTGGACAATGATGAGTAATTTCAGGTACCCACTAAAGGAGACAAAGAACATATTGGTTATAATATTAATACTTGACATGATTTCACGGTTATTGCCAAAGCTGTGTACCAGCCCCATTTGGGGCAAAAAATGTGCGACTAACCTTTTCTTTCACATTTTCAAATGAAGAGGGAGAAACCACTGAAAAACAGACCAGAAACACATCTGTCTGTGGATAGCTGAGGGGTCGTAATCTATCATAATCTTCTTGTCCTAGAAAGGAAAAAAAAAAACCCAGCAGGCACAGTGTTAGAAGGGGAATCCTTCAAAAGCTGCTCCAGGATGATAGCTTTTCAGTCGAACAACAATGTACCCTATTCGCGTCTGTAAGGAATTACATAACCAGTCAGTATTACACTAGAGAGACCTCATACTGAGTAACCAACGGTTAAACAAATACAGCCACCACAAATGCTAAAGAAACCCCATATATACACTTACTTTTCAAATACGTGACAGATGAACAAAAATTATCTGCCCCTATTCCATGTAACACACATCACCAAAGCAATCTTAAATTTTGTTCTTGGAATGATGCAAGCAGAACATGGCGGGTAGGATGATAAAATACCATCATCATCATCAACACTGCACATACTATCCACAAAAGTTTCAATAATAAATGGCCTCAACTACATAACATTTCACTCTACCAGAATTGGCAGAATTGCATAACTGGAACAACACAAGATTTTTTTTATTTGGTAACAGGCAATAGCATCCTGGAAAACATTTAGCAAAAATCTGAGACTAATGCACACTTCTAACATCCAGGCCAGTCTAAAAGAGAGACTGAAAAAAACCAGCATGAAGAGTACTCATATCATGAATGTCTTAAAGCTGCATTTGTCATAAGGTACAGAATGAATATCCTTATAACTAGAAAAAGGAGTAGTTAGGACTTCCTTTATTGGATCTATATCCTATGACAGCACCACCTAAAAGAAGCCAAGTCCCAAGAAGGGCTGGGGTAAAGGGTACTCCAAAGAAAGCATGCAAGATTCTCTCTTTCACAACTGAGGTCCCCTCACTGCAGGGCAATCATGGTAGACTCTGACCACTGGGTCTATAAACGCAGAAGCTGGATGCGTCCTCCAACTTCATTCATTACTTTTCTTTTTAGAAGCAACTCTTGACAGTCAAGGAGCACTTACAAGTCAACTGCTCTATTCACAGGTAGCCAATTCAAAGATCTCATCTTATAAGTTCAAGAGACTTATTCTCACAAAAAGCTCCTGTTGGTTGGTAGGGCAGGGGCAAGGACTATAGCATCTCTAATGATAGAGCTACCTATCACAGCCTAACAAGAGGAAGGAAATCTTCATGTCAAATGTTTTCCATCACACTTTGCTAGATGCACAGGGAACCCTTGAAGTCACAATATAAGCAGTGCTTGCTTGAATGATGGTCACAGTCGATAACAAGAGTGGGTTTCTCCTAACTCTGCTTCCTACTATTATGGATGAACTCCCTCCCACAAGTCGAAACTGTCTAGTTCTAAATAAACCGTTACAACTGTCAGCCTAGAACTAGCCAAAGCCTGTAATTATTTCTGCACAAGGGACAGGTGCTGGCTGTGCGATTGTATTGACTAGTGTGTACTGACTTAATGAGATGAAGGACCATTAAAACTCAGGATCTATCCCTGCAAAAATATTCTGACTCCTAGAAGGCAAGCTTACATGTCTGATGTTTTAAGATTTTTTTTTTTAATGTGCAAGTAGAAGACTTAAAGAACTTATTTAGTCTGAAAAGTTACTGCATTCACAGCTTCTGAAGTAGATGAAAGCACCCGATTATCCCTAAACAGCAAATATATTCAGCAGTCAACCAACATGGAACTATACTTAGTAACAAACCAGAATAACGGTCCTCTAGTCCTCCCAAGATTTGCCTAACCTAAAGTGAGATCTTAAGACTAGTATCTTCTTTAAAAAAAACACCTGTTTTAAAAGTATGCAGACAGGACTTAAAAAAAGACCGAATTTTTTTTTAGCGGCCAAATTCCATTCTTATATGCAAATAAAACCCACTCCCCTACTCCCCCGTAGTCTAGGCAAGTGTCCAGAGAGCCACCAAAATCTAGGACAGAAGCATTTGGCATTCGTTTGGTGAACAGTCTAGACGCCGTTTAGAACCTTGTCAAACATCCACCAGAGCGAATACAGCCCCCCTGCATGCATGCAGGTGCAAATGTGTGACGGTGGGGCCAAGGGGTGGTTAATGGGGAAGAAAAGGGAAACTTCTGAAGACCACTTCAAAAAAGGGTTGAGAAAGCAGTTACTAAACAAGTATGTCACTGAGAACTGTATTATGAGCAGTATTAGAGGTTTCCCTCTACAAGGAACCAACCAATACACAGCTTGTGTAATTAATAGCCCAAATTCACATAACTGTGTGTTGTACTTTGGTGTGGTTACTGAAAGATTAACCTTCTCACCTGCTGTATCAAACAGGCCTAGGGTGTATGGCTCCCCACCAATCATCACTGTAACAGCATAGTTATCAAACACCTAAAGGAGAAGGGGGAAAAACATTTAAATTAGTTTTGGGAGCAAGAGGAAGTCATTTCTGTCCAACATTGATCATCCTACTTACTTTGTCAGACCCCCTCAATCCGTGCCTCTAGGATTATTAAAGCAGGCTAGCACCATACTTTCCAGATACCCGTTTACATAAAGCCCCTGAAGCCTGCAATAGTCTAGTCAACACATGGAATGTGAAGAATTCTAGAGAATCCAATATGAAGACAAGTTATAACTGAAAATTATACTGAAAATTTGTTCCAATTTGGGTAATGCCTTAGAAGTAAGGCTTTCTAGATCTTATCAAGGCTGGTTCACATTAGATCTGGAAACCAAATGAGAAGAGAGAACCCGATTTCACTTAAAGGCAAGGGGCAGGAGTAAGAGGGCAGCAAAAATAACCCTTAAGACACACAAGTGAGCAAAAGACACCCCACACATTTCAAATCTCATCTCAAAATTAAAATGTTTCATTTGACCTGACAGGAAAAAAGTTAAAAACTTTTAGCTTCATTCAAAATTAAATTTGTTATTTACCATTATCTACACTTCCCTGTGTGACAATATCTAGAACAGGGGGGCAAGGGGAGAGGAGAGAGGATTTGAGAGGCTAAATGAACACTGGGTCTTCCAGAACAGTGCAGTGCAGTGCAGTGTGCCTCCCTACATGTTCCAGAGACTATGGGCTTCATCCCTTCAGAGCACCTAGGATTTCCTGTAGACAGAGTTAGGGGAATGAAGGAAATTTCTTAAATTGTTCCTGGTCTGCTACCACCTGAGCTAATTTTAACATCCATATAGGATAGGTGTAAGTGTATGCAATTTATTTAAGGTTCAGTTCAATGATGCACAGCATTAAAGTGACATTGTGCTCAAGAAAGCGTTTTGAGGCATGTAGGCATGTATGGGAATGAAGCCAAACCAAGAAATGAGCTGTCCAATACTGTTTGTTCTTTAAGGAAAACTTTAATTACGTCAAAATCTATTATCTATAGGAAGGCTCTCAAAGTCCAGAACTGCCCTTCAAAAAAACACACACGTCCTTCATCAGGAAGAATGCAGGTTTTCACCAGTTTAATACCAGCACAGCCAAACTCTGAAACAAGTATCACACTGATCCTTGCCTCAGATGAGCCAGGGGTCTACAGAAGGGAGAGACTGGCAGCTGTGAGAGGGTTAGAACCGTAGCTTTTGCCTGAAGAGCACTGGTCAGGATTTAGCCACGACTCAGTGAGGAGAAAAGGGTGGAAAATCTTTATTCCTTCATTCTGCTTTCCTGAAAAAAAGTGAGTCTTATTTAGGGGTGCATGGTATGCAAAGAAAACACAGTGAATGCACAACCCCATCCAAAAATACAACACAGAAGATTACCACAGAAAGGTGGGGTATTAGCAGGACTATGTCACAAGTTTAATAGTCTTGAAAAACATATAATCAAATATCAGGTCTTGAGATTAATAAAATGGAGATGGCTTTGAAGCTCGGTCCAGTCCAGTTTAACTTTCCATTCTTTTCCAGTTTGCCTGTATCTGCTCTAGATGCTACAGTTCATCTTGGAACCAGTCTCTCACTCCTTCAAAAAATAATCCTGTTTTGAAACCGGGCTTCAGTTGACAGTGCTAATTGGGAAACATCAATTTTAGTGCCACTTGTTATTTTGACCGATGAATTTAGTTATCAGATATTGTTCCAAATGCAGGTCTTACACGTGTACAATGTAAACAAGGCACAAGAAGGAGAAGAGGCTGGTGGACAAGATTCCCAGTGCAACTCACTGACATGTAACATGTTATAAACCTGCACCCCCTATTCCCAGAAATCCTTAAGGTTTTGAAGGCTCAGAAGCTTAGGGTACCTGCCTTTTTTACTGCTCAGTACAGCTTCAGAAGCTTATGTGCTCATCAAATTTTTTCCAGCTAGAGAGACAGTGAATAAAACTGAGGCGGTGCCAGGACAGGTACCCGAGTCACTACTGTAACCAAGGGTGGGCAAGAGGGGCACTCACCTCAAGTGCCGAGTTAGGAGGGGTGCCACAATCACCCCCACCCCTACAGAGTCTGTGCCCCCAAAGTATTGCCATGCTGGGAACTCCAAAACACTTCCCAGCTGCTGTTACTTTAAGAATAACAGAGCTGGGGCAGACAGAGCACACACCACAGCAGTGGCTCATCCCATATTCCTCAGTGTTCCCACCTGGGTAAGACGACTTACCCTCCCCACCCCTCACAGGATTTGCCCCAGGTACCAGCTCAGCTTGTTATGCTACTACTGTGCGGCTTCAAAAAAATATCTTCCGTTTCCTGGCCAGTCACTTCTTTGACTGGCCCTTTATCAACAAGCCCTAAGGGCTCTAAAACCTAAACCCTATGCTGGTAATGCAGAGACATAACAGTGTATAGACCAAACTAGTCACGCTTAGAACTTGGTCTGTTAGAAGAGCGGCTGATGCTCTAGTCTGTCCACTGACAGCTGTCCAGGAAGACCTGGGGGGGCAGCATTCCCAAAAGCACCATTTCAAGAACACTCCAATCTGGGCATGTGAAGAGACAACTTTTAAACAATCATGTTTTCAGCCCATAGGCTCCTGCTGCTCATTCCCACTTAAAAAAGGGGAAACAGTTTGGAGTCTTACTCACATAACCCAACTGGTTGTCAACAGATACTCAGGTTAGAGAGATGCCCAACCAGCAGAAACAGACAAGTTATCAAAATGAGTTAATGCACAGAGAGAGTACGAGCAAAATACACCCTAAGCTAAGTTTGTTCAAGTTTTCCAGGAGATGGCAGATACTACTCTCAAGCAGAAATGGAAGGAAAAAGAAGCTACTCATAAAAGGTTTGGTAGGACACAAAATAAAAGCTAACTACCCAGAATTTTTCCTTCCCCACACCCAAAACACAATTAGAAAGAGTCCTTTATACTCACCGTTGGTACATATTCTGATGGGAATTTGTTTGTTGTATAAGAAATTAAGAGACATGTTTTACCAACAGCACCATCACCCACGACCACGCACTTAATTGTCTGCATAGCTGGAGTTGGTTAGTCTATCCAGGCCAATAAGAACCTAAGGGATTACAAAAAAAAGAGAGATTAAGATCCTTGCTTACTTTCTTACTGGAAAGCATTAAGTTTAATTATTACCCCAAGTTTAATTAAAACATAGTTTCATAGTTTTAGGGTCGGAAGGGACCTAATAGATCTTCTACCCCCCCCCCCCGCCAGGGCGGGAGAACAACAAAAGAACCCTAAACAAAAAACAGGACTCAAATGAGTCCAGCCAGGTAGGTATCCAGCCTCTTCTTAAAGACCCCCAGGGTAGGGGCCAGCACCACCTCCCTTGGAAGTTGGTTCCAGCTCCTAGCCGCCCTAACTGTGAAGTAATTTTTTCGGATGTCCAATCTGTACCTCCTCTCCATCAACTTGTGCCCATTACTCCTTGTTATGCCAGCGGGGGCTAGGGGAAACAGCGTCTCCCCCAAACCCTTCTGGTTCCCCCTAGTGAGTTTATAGACGGTCACCAGGTCCCCCCTCAGCCTTCTCTTGTGGAGGCTGAATAGGTTCAAGTCCCGCAGTCTCTCACTGTAGGGTCTGCCCTGTTGTCCCCGGATCATGCGGGTGGCCCTCCTCTGGACCCTCTCCATGTTGTCCACATCCCTCCTGAAATGGGGCGCACAGAACTGGACACAATACTCCAGCTGCGACCTGACCAGCGTCGCATAGAGGGGGAGGATCACCTCCCTGGCTCTACTTGAGATGCACCTGTGGATGCACGACAAGGTCCGGTTAGCCCTGCCAACCATGACCTCGCGTTGTCGGCCCATGTTCATCTTGGAGTCAATAATGACACCAAGATCCCTTTCCGCCTCCGTGCTCTCAAGTAGGGAGTTCCCCATCGTATAAGTTCGTGCTCTCAAGTAGGGAGTTCCCCATCGTATAACTAGCTTCAGATGCTGTAGCCTTCTAGCAGTCAAGATAACCAATTTATTCTTCAAAATTCATGCACGCCTCAATCAGGTCAGAGGAAAAACAAGCTAACAGCAAAGACCAGGGTTCCCAAAGTGCAGGTCCCTCTGAAACGGACCTTCAGGGGCAAAGCTCTGGGAACCCCTGGTATATAGACAGATAACAATCGTATCCTTATCAAAAGGACACTGATACACACTGTTACAGTGCAAATATGGTATTGCTACAGAATCCTGCAGGTGTAAATGTGTCAGAAATGTTTAACTCTCCCTTCACTCCAGGTCAGAGTTGAGGCAATTTAACTGAGATGTAATGTTAATAAGATTTATTCATTAGATGTATATCCCACAATATCTAAAAGGCTTAGAGCACTTGGCCTTCCATACTTAAACAAAATCATCTCTCAGCAAGGTAGGCAATTACTCTTTTCTGAAGTAGTTTTATATCCACTATTTAGCTATTTATTTTACCATCTAGTTGCTACTGATCAAACCGCAAGTTAAGCTTATCTACCAAAAGACAAGCCAAACACACTCATAAATCCAAGCATACTGTGTTTCCTCCTGCTCCTCTCCCTCACGCATGTCATCCCCAGCTTGGCAGCACTGCTGAGAATCCGCAAGAAGGAAGCTAACTGCTGTACTTCCTAGCATGTCTATTAAGAAAATAACTACTCAGTCAGTGTCTAGGGTTAGATACTAATTCCAGTTGCAGTCTTTGTTATAGTTTTTGGCAGAGTGCTGAAGACAAGGTTTTTTCAATTTAATATTGCATGACTGTGCACCCGGGTGTCCTGTATTAAACAAGTATAAGAAAGTACTAGATTAAAAATAAAAAACATTCACTGAATCACTTAACCCTTCAATGCGTTTTCTAAGGCGTCTTAATGGAAAAATACTTAAGGGGAGGAAATGTACAAACAACAGAAGCATGAGTTCTGAATATGAACGTAGATTTTTATGGTATGCACATTAATGCTCGACTAGCTCACCTAGCTGAACTACTCGGCTAACAAGATTTTAAAAATTGCACTTAACATTCAAGATAAACTCATCTTAAGTAACAACCTGAATTTCCCAGAGTGGGGGAGGAAATACTGTGCAGCTGAAATTCCATAGGGATTACATTCCCCAGAAGTCATGTTCCCTAGAGAGATCACAAAATTCATGAGAAGCCACTGGCTTTATACATTCCAGTGACTCAACACACACAGTCTAAATGGCACAAACCTCACATCCTGGGCTAGGCTAACCCCAGGGAAGTCGGTGCTAAAACTCCCACTGATTTCACCATTACCTGGATGTCACCCCACCTACATGCCATTGCAAGTGTCTTGTTGCCAGAGCACTGACGAGCACTTGGACACTCATGTCCAAGCTCCAAGTCCAGCACACAATACAAGTCACTTGATCTCTCAGTTCCACGTCACTCCAGCAAATAGGTGAGGACACAACTGTAGTTCAAGCTGGGGTGGGAGACGGGGGACACTTGGCACTAGTCACTTTTCAAAAGTACAGTAAACCTTTTTAAAAATATATTTAACTAACTGCTTCTCAAAATTATGCCCTATAAAAATTCAGCAATTATTCTCAAGATGCACAAGAAGGGTTTTAGCTAAACCCTTTTCTGTATAAAGTCCAAGCAGGATGAACAGAGAATGCATGTCTAAACAAACCATTTCTAGCTAGAGGCACCCACTGAAATGTTACGCCCTGGTCAAAATTTCAAAGCAAGATAATTGTTAACAAGGTGGAACAAGCCATTTTCCCTTTGCCTTTGAAAACAATTGCATATTTCTGCAGTGGTTGTTGGAGAAAATCTCAGTTTTCAGAAAAAATATTTCTCAACAGTTGTTAAAAAGTTCAATACCTATTGCAATCGTTTCTCCTGTGCGTCAGTCATGGGTCAGCAACAACTAAAACAACTTTAAATCATACTGAGAAAGTATCTTACCACCATCACCTAAAGCAGCATCTGCTATTTCCTGTACTGATGACACTGCCATTTATACAGCTCTTTTCACATAAGTGAAGCCCTTTACTCTATCTACCATGCCTACATAAATCCTGCACAATCTCAGTCCTCCAATCTGTACCATACGTCAACATCATCATCTTCTGATGAAAGAACAAGATGTAATTTCGGGGGTTTTTTAATCACTATTTTAAAAAGAGACTAAGTGTAATTAATAGTCTTATCTGAAATCTGCCTTTCCTTTCCACTCAGAAAGCAATTAATACTTCTAAAAATGAAATTAATTTCTCCAGCCACAGCCACTAATATGGCCACCTGATGTTGATTTCATACAACATTAATGTTAAGTGCTTATGGACTGTTAAAATAAAGACTGCTAGCACAAATGCCCCCTTTTCCCCTTCCACATACACACACACACTTAGTTATAAGTGTAATACAAACTGCATTATACACACAGTACAGACACCTGTAAAAGTTTATACCGTGTCATAAATAAAGCTAATTTCATATAAAGGCAAGCTGTAACCAAGATAGCTGGTTAAAACAGAATCTCCACTGCATCCTGTACATCACTGATGTGTACAGATGCACAAAATGTGGATGCATGTAACATGGCAACAGCATGGAAAATTTAAAAACATACCACCATACCCGTCCTCATTCAGCATCTCTTGTCCTTCCAATTAGGTGGCTTTTGCCCAACAGCATTTTTGGCAATGTTGACAAAATACAAAACAAGTCAGATGCATCCCCCTCATACTCTTTTCTACAGTAGAATAAAATGTGTACAGAAACAGAAAGGAGAGACTGCACAGCTCCATCACAATATAGCTAAGCCCCCAAACCTTCTTCGCCTCTATTTCCCTTCCCCTAAAAATATTTTGCAGTTTGCTGGGAACACTGTTAAATATTTAAATTTCCTTGCAAGTTTAAACAGGATAAAAGGTCTCACAGCGACACAAGATCATTCATACACTACAGACAAAATGGAATGCAAATCTGAGTTACTGCGTTCAGCTCAAGAGCTGCTGAATCAATTCTATGGCTTGTTTAGACTGTAATGATCCCTTTTAGACCAAAGAGGAGCATCCCTATCCAAACCATCTGAGATAAATCCTTATCTAGCCTATTACTAAAAGAACGCAGCAACCCTCCTACACAACCACCAAGCATAACACCCTAACCTCCGCAGGTGAAGGTGAGGGACAACAGTTGCCAGTGTCCTGTTGCTGCAAGAACTGTTCAAATATGCTTGAGAGATCCAAGGAAGAAGGATACACCTCTTGTTACAGAGGAAGGCAAAGCCTCCCCAAGTCCATACCATTCTTGGTCCCAAACGCGGTGATCAGTCTGACCCTGAGCAAAAGGCTAAGACCTTCTAGCCAAGAACCTCCAGGTTTTAGTCCTAGCAGGAACACTAGCACGTCCCAGTCAAAATCCCCAGCTTTGGCTGCAGCCAACACCCAGTGCTTCCATCCTGTTAGCTCCAGACCAACTCTGCAATCTATCAAGGTCGTTCCGTTCTCTAGTGCATTTGCAATCCTTCCCAATCTTGCAATCTGCAAAATTTGCTCAAGAAGCTCTTTATTTCCCCATCCAAATCACTAATAAACACGTTGAACAGCACCAGGCCCAGATCAGATTCTGTGGGTCTCCAACTCCTGCCACTCCAACATGGATCATTTATAATGATAAATAGGTAGATAGGTTTGAAAGGGACCTGGTAGAGCATCAGGTCCAACCCCCTGCTCCAGGCAGGAAAGAGCACTGGGGTTAGGTAACCCCAGACAGATGCCTGTCTAATCTCCTCTTGAACACCTCCAAGGTAGGGGAAAGCACCACCTCCCTTGGGAGCCCATTCCATATTTCGGCGACCCTTACCGTAAATAGTCTCTTCCTTAAGTCCAATCTAAATCTGTTTCCTTCAGTTTGTGGCCACTATTTCTGGTAACCCCGAGGGGCACCTTGGCAAACAGAGTGTCCCCTATTCCCTGCTGCCCCCCCCCTGACCTCCCTTGGGAGCCCATTCCATATTTCGGCGACCCTTACCGTAAATAGTCTCTTCCTTAAGTCCAATCTAAATCTGTTTCCTTCAGTTTGTGGCCACTATTTCTGGTAACCCCGAGGGGCACCTTGGCAAACAGAGTGTCCCCTATTCCCTGCTGCCCCCCCCCTGCCGATGAGTTTGTAGGCAGCCACAAGATTGCCTCTCAGCCTTCTCTTGCGGAGGCTGAAGAGATTCAGGTCCCTTAGCCTGTCTTCTTAGGGTCTCACCTGCAGACCCTCAACCATATGAGCAGACCTTCTCAGAACCCTCTCAAGGTTATCCACATCCCTCTTGAAGTGCGGCGCCCAAAACTGGATGCAGTACTCCAACTGCAGCCTCACCAATGCTGCATGGAGGGGAATTATCACTTCCCTAGACCTGCTCATGATGCTCCTGCTGATGCAAGAAAGAGTGCGGTTAGCCTTGCTTATTGCCTCGTCGCACTGGCAACTCACATTCATTTTTGCATCAACCAGGACTTGGAGATCTCTTTCCACTGTTACGGTTCTCAGAATGGCACCCCCCAGTCTATAGGTGTGTTGGAGATTCTCTCCCCCCAGGTGCAACACCTTGCATTTATCCTTGTTGAATTGCATCTTATTCTGATCTGCCCACATCCCCAGTCTGTCCAAATCTGCCTGAATTCGCTCCCTGCCCTCCAGTGTGTTTACTATGCCCCACAGTTTAGTGTCATCTGCGAATTTGGACAAGGTGCTTTCAGCACATTCATCCAAATCGCTGATAAAGATATTAAACAGTACGGGCCCAAGGACAGAGCCTTCGGGGACCCCACTGCCCCCACCCCGCCAGGGAGAAACCGCCCCATCCACCACCACTCTCTGGGTGCGTCCCATAAGCTAGTTTTTCACCCACCTTACTGTGAAAAAAATCCATATCACAGCTACTCAGTCTACTCGTAAGAACTGGGTGCGACACCATATCAAAATTCTTTTTAAAATCCAGGTAAATAATATTTACTTCCTCCCCTGCATCTAAGCACTACGTGACCTGGTCATAAAGAGAGACCAGGTTAGTCTGGCAAGATCTGCCTGCTGATAAACCCATGCTAGTTGCCCCTCAGAGCCATTGTGTTACCCACTGGTCCCCTGCAAATGTGATCCTTTATGATTTTTTCTAAGGTTTTGATGAGAATAGAGGTGAGGCTAATGGGTCTGTAATTACCCGGGTCCTCCTTCCTCCCCTTCTTAAAGATAGGGACCACACTGGCCCTTTTCCAATCTTCTGGGACCTGTCCCAAGTGCCACAAGCGCTCAAACAGCTGCGCTGTTTTATCTTTTGCTTGTGGCTATTTACCTAGCTATCCTCCTTGTAGCAGGTTTGTCTAACCCACATTTCTCCAATTTAAGTGATGGTCACGTGGGACTTTGTCAAAAGCCTTGCCAAAATCCAGATACACTATATCCATAGCACTCTCTTTATCCACCCAACTAGTTATGTCAAAGACGACAATCAAGTTTGCCCCACATGCTGACTGCTCTTTGATCAGCTCTTCCTTCTCTAGATGCTCACAAAAGGACTTCCTTAGGATATGCTCCAACTACCTAGGCACAGAGGTGAGGCTAACTGGTCTATAGCTCCCCAGCCCCCTCTTTTGCCGCTACTCTGTGAAATATGATTGCCAAGGGCTCAGATCTCCTCTGTCAACTCCCTCAGTACCCTAAGGTTGAAGTTCATCAGGCCCTGCGAACCTAAATTAATTCAAATCCTCAAAAGCTCTCTGACCGTTTCTTCTGTTAGCACATTTCTCAGCTTGTCCCCTTCCTTAACAAAATAATCCTTTTAGCTGTCTGGCTGCATCCTACTTCGTGAAGACTGGGGCATAATAGCTGTTGAGGAGCTCTGCTCTCTTTGCATGTTCTGTATCTTGAGCCCACAGCTTCCTTGGTTGTTCTTTTCTAGCCAAGATATTTACAGAGCCTCTTGTCCTTAACTTGCCTTGCCAGGTGAAGTTCACTTTTTACCTTTGCCTTCCTGATTTTGTCTCTGCAAGTTCTTGCTATTTGCTGGTATGCTTCCTGGGTGAGTTGCCCATCTTTCTGTTGACTGTATGCTTTTCTTATGCATTTGAGGCATCCTAGAAGCTCTTTGTGCAGCCACATTGGTCTCTTGCCACTCTTCTTGCCTTTCTATCATGTCAGATGAGCTTCTTGCTGGGCTTCCAATCCTGTGCTCTTTAGAAGCTTCCCTGGGCACTTTCATCCTTCCGTCTGTCCTCCCATGGCACCATGCCTACCATCTCTACCTCTTCCTCGAGTCGGCTGAAATCCATCTTTTTGCGGACTTGTATGTTTAAATTTAAACGTCTTATGTTTTTAACCTAAAAACATACACATCTTTAGCCAGGAAGCTGAGTTGTCAAATTTGACTGCATATCCTGTCTTAGTTTCCTGTTGAGAGACAGCTGCATCACAGCTTCCTCTTTTAATGCAGTACTGCTGCTGCCATTTCACTGCTCGAGTTAAAAGATTGCTACAGATAAGTCACCAGCAGGCAGTTAAGAACCTATTTCATCAAGCTCTTTAAAATACTAGATTTCATTTGCTACCTTTCTGTCTTAGAACTTTCATCAACCACTTAATTTCAGATGTATAATAATGAAGTTACAAATTACTTAGGGAAAATATTTGCTGAGTGAGGCACCTTGCTTGCTGACAGTTTGCTATTTAATAAATTAAAAAACCTCGTCTTCTGCAGAAGAAAGCAAAACTGTTTTTGAAAAGTGGTTTAAAAAAACCAAGCGATTTCACAAACAAATTAGACCATTCATTTCACTCCTCTGGGCAACTGGCCAAACAGGGCTCACAATGTGGGAAATCATGGGACACAACAGAATCCCACATATTCCAGTGCTGCTCACACTAACCTTATGCACTTTGACAATAGCTTGAAATACATGCAGCTGAAGGCTGAATCTACTAAACATGCATGCTATTCAGAAGCATATCGGGATCACACATTGATATAAATACAACACTGTGTCTCTAAAACAAGGCCTTCTCCCTAGCAACAGGAGCCATGAGGAAGTGACAGCCAGCCCCGAGAAAGCACCCAGCCTGCGTAGTGAGTGACACTGTGGCTGCCACGCATCAGACTTTCAACCAGGGCATTATGTCTACCTACACTACATGACCTCTTCTTAAGTCCTTGATCATAGAAATGTCAGTGCTTTTACTGCTCTCTACAATTGGGCAGTGACCATAAGAGACTAATAATATTCCCACATGTAGCAGGAGCAGTGGCTGTATTGTTCCCCTCCTGCAGGCCTCAAGCGGTCCCAAGTACTGGCTTCACCTCTCAAGGCCATCAACCTCTGTGAACTTTGGATCTCCTGCAAGAAGTACTGAGATTGTCAGTTAAACCTGTGCTAAGGTATGCTGATGATGTTTAACTCCGCATCTCATTCTGAAGCACAGCAAAGGGTCACATCAACTAGGACTGCAGAACACCTGTAACAAGTTAAACTCTTGGATCAAAAGCAGGTAGCTCACGCCAACTCCAAGCAACAAAGCAACACAAGAGGCAAGAGGAAATCCTTTCAAGACCAGGTTCAGTTCTCTCTCAAACTCATGACATAAAGAATCCTTTAGAGTGGTTCAAAGCTTAAGGATTCTCTGTGATTTCTTGCTAAGCATGAATAACCAGGTAGCCTTAGTTTCTAAAAATGCCTGCCACCTCCACTTTGCTGAGCACCTGACCCTTTCTCCTGTGTCTGACTGCAGAGACCAAATATTAATCTGGGAACCATCACAGAGGGGCTGACCCCTTCCAAGAGGGGCATATCACTTGGACCAGAATAAAGTCCCCAAGAGCTGAAAGCAAAACCAGCTACTGAGGGGGACCAGTTGCAAGTCTGGTCATTTTTACAGCAGGATGAGATGGCTCACCACTCAGAGAAAGCTTTTCTGCTATGACACTGACAATTCAGATGCTTTGCTATCAATTTTGTGAGAAAGGCATTTAAACAAATGGTAGTGCAGTGTAAAGCTCTGAGATGAAATCATACTATCCATTAATATTTTCACTTCTCAAAACATGTTTCCTTATGACAGGAGAGGTCAGCCTACAGCACACATGCCACAAATGACATGGGCAGCCTCTGTGCATGGCACACTATAGATCAGGCAGGGGACAGGGAGCAGGAAGTAAAGCATCAGATTGGGCAGGGGAAGGAAACTGGAGTGACACTCCAGGATGGCAGCTGTAAGGGGAGAAACAGCCTAAATCAATCCAACATTCAGATGGCAGCAAATTAATCCAACATTCTGAAGGTAGCAATACTCCAAGATCTGCCTACAAATCACAAAAAGGTGTTGCCCCTCACAGTAAGCTGAGCTTTGCGCTCCTTCCAATGGATTTGACAGTATAGGAACAGGTAACCTAAGTGTTGTTACAGTTTTGCATGCAGAATCAATATTTTGAAATTAGTGAATATTTTCAGCCCTGCTAATTCAAACTACCTTACAACAAATTTGAACATCATTTTCTCATTAGAGTGACTTCTGGACAGAGACCAAGCACTAAACTTACATTTGAAAAAAAAGTATTAGTAGCTTGTCAGTCAGCATGTACAATCTTAATTACTGTCTGTAATAATAACATAACTTCTATTTTGCATGGTCCTTTTCCAATGCTTGTCTACAGTAGATTGTAAAACAGCTCTGAGAGCTTTCAAGAGAAGGCAGTATTAAGGAGGGGATTTTAAGAATGTGTCTCCACTAATTTACAATCTGGTCAACTTTTAGGGAAAAATAGTTAACAGAATGTGTCGAGTAACTATATCCGACTTATTACACAGTATGTTCACCAATTCTGATTCCCAAACATACTACAACTTCCTTAGCTAGTTTGTTACCAACTGGCTGCATGAGTCTCTCAGCCTAATGTATGTCAGTAAACTCCTGAGTTAACAGTGACCAAGACAGACAATTAAGTTTTGTCCGTGGCATACTGTTGGACTATTTGCTGGTACTGGCTCAATATACACTTGTGTACAGTAACATACCAGAGCACACTCCCAGTGGAGTTTTGTGCATATGTCCTGTGCATTTTCTACCCCTTCCAAGACAGTTATGTATTTTTGAAGATTCTCATTTAAAACAGTAGAAATTATATTTGTCCGACCGGTCAGGTAGGGGACCTATGAGGTTTCATTAAACAAAATGGGAAGAAAAAAGGCAGCATATAAAACTTCCTAAAATTAGATTACCTAAAAATATATTTACAGTCAAAAGCAAGTAACTCAAGAGAGCTAGAAGCCTAGCCAAAACCAGACTTAAGATGCAGGGTGGTTGCTGTACTTACAGCCTAATCACGGAAAGGAAGTAAAGCAGTTGGAAACCACACCTCCTTTGTGCACCATGAGGTGGAAAACATTCACCACCCTGATGATCATGGACAAACATGCACGGTTGGTGATCCCTCAGAAACACATGCATGCAGAAGCCACCCTGAAGAAATAAAAAGTACCTCTCTGAACCACTTACAAACCACTCTGCACTACTTTCTGCCTAAAAGCCAGGAAGTAAGAGACAGAGACCCTAGCACTCCAGATTTCTTGTGTGACACCCTGTGTTCATGAATATAAACCACTGTACAAGACATTTGCAGAAGAAAGGAGAGGTGTAGCCTTTAATTCCCCATTTGCCTTCCTTTGCTACTCATTTTTGGGGGTGGTCATTTATATTGCAAGCTTCTTGTGGCAGGGGTCTTGCCCATCCCTCATTCTGTCTATATAATATATAAAATGAACACCACAATTACTAGATTTAGTTACAACTGTGTGCTTTCATAGAGACAAGGATTTGACATTTATGCCTCAGTTAGCCCAATGGGGCTGGGCTCAGATGGGGTTATTCTACTACAGATGGATGTTTCAAGAAAGACATGCTATTAGTTTTCTGGTCTTTTCACTACACAACTGAAGATATTGCGCAAAAGCGAGAGACAGAAAGAGGTGCTCAGTTGTTAATGGCACAGCATAATAACCTAAAGTGAGTATTACCAAAACATTCAAAATCCAGAAATACCAGATTTAACACATCTGCATGCCTGCTCTAAATTTAAAAGGGGGGGGGG